>NW_022987581.1:1972432-1999932 GCF_902827165.1 Trematomus bernacchii | reverse complement strand
TTACCTCACATTTACTATATACAGTATTGATTGTCCTTCCTCCTTATCTTCCAACCATTTGGACGCAGACTTGCATTTCCCCATAACGATGTTGTTTAACAACCGGCGTAAACGGACCTTCGCGCGCTATCAAGCAGTGAGCGTGCGATGTCCTGTTCAGACGACGGCAAATCCAACGGGATGCCATAAATAAACTACACAGAATCACACTACACACCTACGCAATGATTACATTCAGGCAGACTGTAGAATACAACCTCTTTGGACAATTTATATACTTATTGAAAACAAGCTACAAAATGTAATACCTTGGAAAACGCCGTTTAATACTTTTTAATAGCCTTAATTTTCGCTAAATTGATTTATCAACTTTTAATACTTTTTAAGACCCCGCGGACACCCTGGTTAAATGCATCATTGTGATTAATTATTTTATGTTTTCTTTTGTAAGGAGGTGCATTTGTAGATTTCGTTTGCTGGAAACAATATAAAAGCCTATTATTCCACCTTTTCTTAAGCTTTCATCAGCATTTCTCTCTCTTGTTCAGCAATTGGTACAAAGTATATCTAAAAAACATAAAACATAAAGCAGCATCTCTTTGGAGAAATAAAGGCAAATGAATACCATACCAATTGTCCTCTAGCGCCCTCTAGTGTTCAACAGATCCTCATCTAACACTATAAAACATGACATATCCATGTCATGGCTATTTCTACTGATCATAATTCCATTGTTGAGGTCAACTAGAATAGATGTACATTGTTCAATGTTCCAAACTCACATTGGTTTCTCATACAGCATCTCTGTATAGTATGTGTATTCACTCTCTGTCCTACACGGCTTGTTGGAGCTCCTGCCCCCCCCTCCCTCCCTATGAGCCCACTGTGCTCTGATTGGTCAGCTCGCCCACTCTGTTCTGATGAGTCCACCACCGTTACAGCGGAACATCAGTGATTATGTGTTACAATGGCGTTAGCAACCAGAAAATGACACCAGTAATGACAAACAGATGAGAATGCTGCGTGGGGTCTGGGTGCCGTGTTGGCGGGACGTTGCGGGGCTCGCTGCTGCGCCCTTTGAGGCTCGAGGAGCGGACAGTGTGAGCTGGATTACTGGTGTCGTTTCCTGGTTGCTGCGTGGGGTCTGCGAGACTCAGCCTGAGCACACACACAGCCTAAGAAAAGATAAGGCTGAGTGAGAGAGTGTGTGAGTGTGTGAGTGTGTGAGTGTGTGAGTGTGTGAGTGTGTGAGTGTGTGAGTGTGTGAGTGTGTGTGAGGAGCTCCACGGATTGGTCCATTTGGTCGTCGTTACGTCAGTGACCAGGAAGAGAAAAATGGAAAATGAGAAATCTCCAACGAGGCGTTCTGGGGCAGCATAGACAGGTCTTTTCTGTGTTAGAGTTTTACTCGCTACAGGGTGTACTTTGAGGGTTTGTGACTCTGCAGACCGTTTACATGCAGAAAAAGCTTCATAACACACAAGGGGACGGGTAATAACCAGAAAAGCATGACAAGGGACCTTTAAATGCAATTAAAGAATAGCTACTGATTTGAAAGGTGTGAGATATTTAATTTTCATAAAACAGTATAAACGTAGTAAAGAATATGAGAATAACAGACAAACAACCAGAAATAAAGAGCACACAGTTCCTCTCAGCTACCACTCAGTGCTGACGAAGCTCCACAGCTGGTCGCTCACTTCGCACGGAGATAACGAACACGTGTCCAGGTTGATCGGAGTCGCCAGGTCGGGTCCGTAGTGAACTGCAAGAGGAGAAAATAAGAACGGTCACACAAAATAAAGCCAACAAAATGTCACCTCCATTCCCCCTCATTCACAATATCTCTTACGAAAATCCAATATTTAAAAATCTACACAAATATACTATGAACTTTGCTCTTTGACTTGATTGATATTTCTCCTTAGATGATATGAATCCTGATGGCGCACAGATATTATTTTGGATTACTAAACTGCAAAAAAGGAAAATATATGAACACTCACACAAAACAAAACCCTTAAAAATGTCACATTAAAATCCCTGCCTTTTCACAATATCTCTCACAGGAGTCAATATTCAAAATAGTATACACAAATGTACCATTAACTGTGTATAAATATACACCCTGATGGGGGGGGTGTCACATTATCAGGGATTCATTAGGACAAGAGGAAGCTGAACGTACCTCCTTTTAAGACGTTGGGGGGCGTGTCGTACTCCCACTTGATCCTTGTTATCACGTGGTACAACTGGGACACATATCTGGAGAGGGACATGAAATGAAAATATTTTATATAATTATTTTTTGTATAATCTTTTTGCTTTTACTCCTGAATTTCTAGCTAAACCCTTGTGTTGTGTTTGAAAGCTGTTCCCGTTCATGGTGTTCGCGGGTACATTTTGACGCATGATTTATCTCAGTCCAAAACACTCCAAAATAATGACTATCATCCAATATTGTTTTAACTACATCATAACTAACTTATTGTGCATTCATAACCGTACAATCCTGTTGTGATTTGATGTTATGGCCCCAAAAAACATTACAACACATATAAGTAAAACATGTGAATTCACTCATTATATTCCCTTTGGTGAAGACAGTGGATCGTTACGTTATCTGACTATAATAGACTTAAAATGATTGTTACAGTGGATGAGGGGGGGGGGGGGCTAAAGTGCAAATAATCGTTAGATAACAGGGTATATGCAGGAATCCTGAAGTCAAATGTAATACCTTTTAAGACCTTTTTTTAAGACCCTTTCCATACATTTTAAGACCTCATCGCAACTTCGAGTTCTAACCGGTTAGACATTGGCGACACACTTTACCTCACATTGACTATATACAGTATTGATTGTAAGATAGCACAACTAAACAGTTTGTGATAACTCCTTATCATAATTCAGAGAGCACAAGAGAATGAATTGTATGACTAACCCAATGCATTGATTTAATAATAATAATAATAATAATAATAATAATAATGCATCACATTTTGTATTAGAGCGCTTTTGCAGGTGCTCAAAGCGCTTTACAATTACACATTACACATATTAGACATGTAAGAGTCATTACTGTGGACATTACTCACAGGAGCAAATTCGGGTGAAGTGTCTTGCCCAAGGACGCAACGGCGGCCGAGGCGGGTTTCGAACTGGAGTTCACCAATGCCCCTTGATCTGATGATCTAACCCACTGCGCCAAAATCGCCCCGATTAAATATATAGGCAATGTTCCCAAGAGAACAAGAGATTGGACATCGGGAGAGTCGGGACTTAAACGCGGCGGCTTTGTGACTAGCACTTAGCATGTGGGACCGGACAGCTTTGATCCCCATCGACAGTGGCAAATCTGTGAGGGCCCCTCGAACCAGCTTTCATCACCATCAGTGGCACCCCAACACACTCTTTCTCCCCCCCCCCAAGAGCGGAGCAAGGCAACGAAACTTAAAATAAGAAGCAGCATTTTACGGCGTGCTATGCATTGGCCTCCTTGAGGGGGTTTCCCGACATGTCGTTGCAGTACATTAAAGGGTGTTTCATGTTGTCGTTGCTGTGGACCTTCTTAATACCTTGGAAAATGTAATACGTTTTAATAGCCTTAATTTTCGCTAAATTGATTTATCAACTTATAATACCTTTTAAGACCCCGCGGACACCCTGGATAAATATAAATTATAATTAGAAATCTCTAATGGAAAAATATTGCTCTTACTGCAATTCATATATTGCACTATACTAGTCGCTATTGCAAATTCAATAAAAATATACACAAGACACTTTACAGCTGAATCTGTGGGACTCACACAGCTGAAGGGATGACCTCGGTGGTGTCTTCGTCCACTTCACTGCGGAGAACCTCCAGCTCGTCTTCATCGATTCTCAGACTCTCCAACTCCCTCTGCAGAAATCTGGAGGAAAGTTAAGGACTCGAACAAAGACAGGATTACAAATGACACGGATTTTGGCTCCTTTGGTTGTATCCTCCATATCAGAGTCAAGTTTATTGCCAGGTACGTTTACACATACAATGAATTTGCTTTAGTATCTGGTGGTGAGCACATAAACAATCTAAACAAATAAGTTGTCATGGCTCACAATATTAAAACATTTTTAAAAAGAACAACAAGGAACAAGATGTTGTGTTGGGAAAATACTGAATGTTCTCTTCCAATATCAGAGTCCACATGATAACAAAGGTATCCCAACTGTAGCTGTGTACATGACAGGATGTCTGATTACCTAGAAGAGCATCAGGACTGTTTGAGGCATATGATAGCTATGTGATTAACATGATGATTCAGCCTCTATGGAGATAGACATATGACAAGCATGATCATTTCTGACGTGGAGCTAATCTGAAGTAAACATTGAATACTGCTTTCTATTCCTCCATCTTGTGACTGTGTAACTCCCTCTCTTGGATATCAGCATGTGAAGGACACTGTTCAGGAACTAGTTGATGCTCTGTATGTGATGACTACTTCCATTCTGGAGAGGATCACAAATAGAGAGGCGAAGTCCCTCCCCTTCCGGTGGACCTCCATGGGACCTTATTTCGAAAAAGTATGTATTGAAGTCAATGGAGAGAAAGATTATCTTTCGATCCCGTTTGAATTGAGCCACGAATTACACATATGATGTTTGTCAATTTAAAAGATAATTTTGCAAGTCAAAAAAATCAAAATGTGTCGTAAAACTGTGAAGTAACACTTTTTTTTGTGTGAAACCGCTCAATGAACTACATCTCCCGTCTCGCACCACACACCAAGACGGCCGTCACGTTGGCACATTTCACTTCTTTCTTTCAGAATGAGGCGGAAAGTATTAAAAGAGGTGAAAATCACTCCAAGTCTGGGCATGTTGAGAGCTGTACATACACACAAGGGGAGTTAGTCGGTTCCTAAGAGCCAGCATGCGGGACCGGGATTCTGGGATTTGTAGTCTTTCTAGTTGCGTATTTTTCATAGTCTTATATTTCAACAGTTTTACGACAAACTCTGACTTTTTTTGACATGGAAATTATTATTTAAGATTGCAAACATCATATGTGTAATTCGTGGCACAATTCAAACGGGATCGAAAGACACGTTTTCTCTCCCCATTGACTTCAATACATAATTTTTCCGAAATAAGGTCCCATGGGGCGGAAGTACAAGGGCGGGACTTCGCCTCTCTATCCATGGATCCTGAGATTGAAGCTCAAGCCGGTGACCAGTGATTATTAAACATTTTAAGTATTCAGAAAAATACAGAATTGAGAAAAAAAGTTAGAATTTAGAGAATTTTAGGGGGAAAAATACAGGATTTTGAGAAAAAAGACTGAATTTTTTGATTTTGAGAAAAAAAGTCTGAATTTTTAGATTTTGAGAAAAAGTCTGAATTTTGAGAAAATGCTCTGTATGTGATGACTACTTCCATTCTGGAGAGGATCACAAATACATGGATCCTGAGATTGAAGCTCAAGCCGGTGACCAGTGATATCTTTCATGTTGTTTATGAAAGGATACTGCAGCTCAGAGTCGGTCATCTGGCTCTTGGCGCTGCTCTTCCTCAGCTGATCCTCCAGAATCTGAAGCTCCTCCTCCATCAGGTTCTTCTCCTCCTCCATGTCCATCAGCCTCTGACCTACAGCCTCCTCCACCTGAGACATATCTGGGAGGGGGGACGGCAACAAAGACAACCTTTAGGATGAAGATCAGAGGGACTGGTTCATTTGGAGTATTGCTCTGTATATATTTTTGCACATTCCTGCTTAATGTAACCTCTTAAAAGCTCACATGTATAGTGAAATATGGCCCACAAATTAAACTTGTGCTTGTCTTATATTGTACTTATATTATATTACACACTATTCATGTGTTAATAAGCACAGATTTTAAAGTTGAAAACATTTTCTGACAAATGTAAGTTGATATGAAAAAAGCAAAATAATTTATTTACATATCAAGCTTGAAATAAACCCTTCATATTTCACTTATGATCAGCAATCTGAAGCTTCTGTTTTAAGGAATGAGCTGCCAACACAATAAATGAAACCCTCTGGAGAGCTGGGATGTAGGCTTTTTTTTTTCTCTAACAGCATTTTCAAGTATTAAGAATAATTGACCCACATTTGATTGAGTTTGCTGACTCATAACTGAACTTATGAGGCAGTATACCTCTAGTGAGTGGCCCAGCCCTTCGTATATTTGTCTGTATGTGGCCCTCAGTGAAAAGTTTTGGACACCCCTGTTGTATATTATATTACATGACATGTTACTTGTTAGACGCTTTTATCCAAAGCGACTAACATACTCAATACTGTGGAAATTCCCCACAGGAGCAATTTGGGGTAAAGTGTCTCAGGGACACAACGACATGCTGACTGCAGTGGGACTCGAACTTGCTATCCCCTGATTTGAAGTCCATCACACTACCCACTGAGCCACAGCCTTCTTGCACTATTTCTATCCCATTTTATTTGTATTACTAGCACTATTTTAACTATTGTATCTGTTTTATTGTGTTGCTCTGTTGGAGGAGCCTGTGACCTAAGGTTTTCATTGATATATCTACACTGTAGCTATGTACACAAACTTCTGTGTAGCAATGCAGGAGGAGTCACCAACTCAAAGGAGACACGGGGAGAGCTGGAGCTTTGATGTCAAACACTGATGGGTTTATTTGGAGCTTCGACCGGAGAATTCACAAAAACAAGTCAAAGAGTCAGAGGTTCTGACTTCACGGTAGAGTTGCCACGTCAATTCTGAAGATCTCTACCCCAGACCCGTGTGTTTAGCTAGTTCTGAGAGAATAATCCACATTGTGCATAACAAGATAGAACCATAACACCTCTATCAGCTGACGCCAACAGGCAGGAACAGGGAGACAAAACACTGAGAGCACAGCAGCCAAGGCTACAGGTGTGCTCAGTCAGGACAGTTTGAACTGATGGGTCAAAGTTATGGGCCTTGGAAAATATTTCCCCAACACACATGACAATAAAAGCCTTGAATCTTGAAACTAACTCGTGGTGACATGCCTTTTAGAATCGGCGTCACCAGCCTCTTGTTGAGTTTGTCGAACAGAGCCTGGTGTTCCTCGTTCACTTGGATCAGCTTCTCGGGCTGGCTGCTCTTGATGAACGACACCAGAACGTCCCCCGTCTCCTCCAGATCCTGGAACTTATGACTCTGAGCCATCGTGAGGACAACGCTTACTGGAAAACACAGCAGAAAATATGGTGATAAGTCATCGAGGCTGGCTAATCATCAACAACAACAACAATAAAACAAATCAAACATGATAAGCAATCCACAGCGATGGAAGAATTATTCAGATACAAATCAAAGTTATTTCAGAAGGAGAGGAAATACCGTGGTGTAGAAATACCACATATCAACATGTTAACTAATATAACAAGAGTATAATGTTCTGTTGTATTGTTTGTTTGTTGCAGTTGGAAAGTGTGGTGACAAGGATGTATAAAATGAACCAGCAATATATAAGTACATTTCAATGAATAAATAACATGTCCTGTAACTTTAACTACAGTTCATTGTAGTAGGAAAAGTACAAGATGTTGACTTAAATAGATTCAGTTATATTTGTCATAGGCACAATAGCTACAGCGTGGTCGTTGACAATGAAAATATATAGTCTTAAAATGCAACACAAAAGTAAAAGAGAAAATGAATCAAGTAAGTTGCAGGACTAACACAAATATGTAAGAGCATGTACAAATAAATACGGTTCATTGTCGCGGCCTTAAGACAAATTAAGTAACGTTAGAACAATACATGACATAATATGTCTGTTGTGACACGAAGAGAAAACCCTGAAATACCAACCATTTACCACCAAACTGGACTTAAACTCATTGTATTTAATGTACATTACTTTCCAAACACTGACCCTTTAGCTGACATGCTAATGTAACGGAAAGCAACATCAAAAAGGTAAATAAAGTGTCTAAAAAGCCTGAAACTCGCTGTGTTTTGTATATTGTTTACAACGGATGTTCCAACGGATAGCTAAACTATGATTTAATGACAGAGACACACAACGTAATGCTACAATAGTATAATCGACTGTTTAACCAACTTGTTATACCAATGTTTAAGGAAAATGAGCTATTTATTGTTCAAATAAAGCATAAAACTTACCGTTTGTTTATGAGATTCAAACTAACAGTGAGCGCGCCTCTTCTGCTGATTCTTCTTCGTTGGTTATTGGGCGGAAATACAGCAGCTTTTAACGTGCACGTGCACAGCGCCCTCTGCGGTACAACAGGAGTTATTAAATACTCAATGAAAACAGGTGGGAGAAGTACTCAGATCTTGTTCTTCAGTAAAAGTACAGTACAAGTACTCAGGTCTTGTACTTGAGTAAAAGTACAGTACAAGTACTCAGGTCTTGTACTTGAGCAAAAGTAGAAGTACTCAGATCTTGTACTTGAGCAAAAGTAGAAGTACTCAGATCTTGTACTTGAGTAAAAGTAGGCTACTCAGATCTTGTACTTGAGTAAAAGTACAAGTACTCAGATATTGTACTTGAGTAAAAATAGAAGTCCAGAGTGTAGGAATAGTCTGTTACAGTAAAAGTCTTGCATTCAAAATGTTCCTCAAGTAAAAGTAGGAAAGTATTATCATCTAAATATAGTGAAAGTAAAAGTAGTCATTGTGCAGATTGGTCCATTTCAGAATAATATGATATGTTTTATAATGATTGATCATGAAAGTGTTCTCAAAGCTGGTAAAGGTGCAGCTAGTTTGAATGACTTTGTATACTGCAGCTTGTGAATTTACTCCAGGTGGAACTAAAGTCTGATTTAACACTTGATTATATTTCACATCATTAATCCACATCTGTAAAGTAACTAAAGGTATTAAATACATGCAGTGGAGTAAAAGTACACCATTGACCTCTGAATTGAAGTGGAGTCGAAGTACAATGTAGTTAAAGTACCTCAAAAAGTAAATCTACTTAGTTATCACTGCTTTTAAAAAAGGTGCCATAATTTAACAGTCAGTCTATTTTCAGCACAAAACCTGGGGAGGATCAAGAGGAGCTTTATACCTGAATGATTTCACATTCAATGTCATCTTGTTTACACATCATAGAGGTATAAAAGTGAATAGCTTCCGTCCGCCTGGTTCAAACCATATACAGTTTATGGTTCACACATCTGCCTTAATCAGCTATAAGAAGACACAACAGCCAGGGTGTTTGCAAAAAGATACGTGAAAGAAAATTGAAATCTCAAGAATTGTCAGACATCAAATTGTATCTGCATGTTTATTACAGTTAACACAAGAGAAATAGATTATGGATTAGATTAACGTAAATCTAAACAAATGAACAGAACTCAACATATGGAGCCACTATTCAAAGTCTTATATCTTTTCAGACCAAGGTATATTTGAGGATGTGAAACTACAAACCTGAACCAATTTTCACAACGCTTTTAACTCTTAGAGCACAAAAATCTATGTAATTTCCAGAAACAAAATGTCACAGCAAACGTTATCTGCAGTTATCTAAACACAATGCAGCAAGAGGAATCACTTTAAAATTGTTTATTTAACTGCAAGCCTAAACAAACGGTTCAGTACAAATTTGAAATATGTAGTAATTTCTTTAAGATTCGTACATTTTGAGGGTGTGAAATGTCTTCAACGCTGAGAGCACAAGACTGGACTGTTGGGATATTTCTAAGATGGCATCTCACTCCTTGTTCTTCTGCTTGTCCATCTTCTCCTGGTCTTTGCGCCTCTGCCGGCCGAGCTGTCTGAAGAACAGTCTCTTGGGGTTCAGGCCGTACGCCTTCAGTCTCTGTTGGCTGAACTCTCGTCCTCCGATCCTCACCCCGGCTAATCCTCCCGATGAGGGGCGCCGTCCTGCGGAGGATTTCAGCTTCGCCTTCGGCCATTTTGTCCTCTCAGTCCTGTTCTTCACCGCCACAGGTTTCTGTGCAGCGGCGACCTCACTCTCCTCGTCCTGCTTCATCTTTTTCTTGGGGATCAGAAGCTCCTCCTCTTCTTCGTTGTGGTCTCCTGCTTCTTTGAGAGTTACAAGAGTCTCCTCGGTGGAGTCCATGATGGAGGTGGAGTCAGCATCCTCCGTTTCTCCATTTTGGTTCTTCAGATGATCCGCTCTCTTCTTCCCGACCTTGTTTTTAGCGTCCTTCAGCTCTTTAGCGTCCCTGTAGATCAAATGAAGAGACATATTGTTAGATAGTGCTCCAACTTGTGGTTCATTTCTAGTCTTTTAATTTTAAATGTACAATGACATGTCTTTTGATACATCTTGCAACGCAAAAAAAATCCCAAATTGGGATCAATAAAGTACTTCTTATCTTATTCATAATACAAAAAGCCAGAAATAAAAAAAGCCAGAAATAAGTCAACATTTTAGCACTTCCTGTTGCCTTGTCTGGAAGTCAGAGTTATTCTGAAATAAGGTCTGTGGTTAACACAAACTGAAGAGATCTTAACGTCTTGTTCTACGACAGAATACATCAGTAAATACCCCACTGGTGAATAAAAAAAAAAAAACTACGGTTGCTAACTAGTGTCTGAATGAGACGACTAAACGCCATCACGCCCAACATTAGCCGCCTTTAGCTTAGCGGTGGTGACATGAAGTCGTGTGACCGTGCTGTAGTTCCTTTATAGCCCAACATTAGCCACCTTTAGCTTAGCGGTGGTGACATGAAGTCATGTGACCGTGCTGTAGTTCCTTTATAGCCCAACATTAGCCACCTTCAGCTTAGCGGTGGTGATGTGAAGTCATGTGACCGTGCTGTAGTTCCTTTATAGCCCAACATTAGCCACCTTTAGCTTAGCGGTGGTGACGTGAAGTCATGTGACCGTGCTGTAGTTCCTTTATAGCCCAACATTAGCCACCTTTAGCTTAGCGGTGGTGACGTGAAGTCATGTGACCGTGCTGTAGTTCCTTTATAGCCCAACATTAGCCACCTTTAGCTTAGCGGTGGTGACGTGAAGTCATGTGACCGTGCTGTAGTTCCTTTATAGCCCAACATTAGCCGCCTTTAGCTTAGCGGTGGTGACATGAAGTCATGTGACCGTGCTGTAGTTCCTTTATAGCCTATCATTAGCCACCTTTAGCTTAGCGGTGGTGACGTGAAGTCATGTGACCGTGCTGTAGTTCCTTTATAGCCCAACATAAGCCACCTTTAGCTTAGTGGTGGTGACGTGAAGTCATGTGACCGTGCTGTAGTTCCTTTATAGCCTATCATTAGCCACCTTTAGCTTAGCGGTGGTGACGTGAAGTCATGTGACCGTGCTGTAGTTCCTTTATAGCCCAACATTAGCTTCTAACTTCAGAAATCATGAAGTGGTGTTAACATGGAGATTATCCTGCTGAACTAAACGTGTAAGTATCATAAATGTTTGTTTGACACAGAGATTATTTTCTCCAAAAATGTCCTCTCCATGTTGAAGGGACCAGGGAGATGCTAACTTCCAGTCGGCCATCAAATCTACGTCACAGTTGTAATATAAAATACACTTACTCAGAATAGACGGAGCTCAGGATTTCTTTCTTCCTCTTCACATTCTTGGCCTTGATCTTATAGTTATATAAATCACTCGACTCCTCCTTGTCAGACCTAATACAACAAAGAGAGAATGAGTAAAGGGCCTCATCTGAGACAACAGAACATGTGTGAATTCAAAATGAACAGCGGTCATACCTGAACATGCACGTCTTCTTCAGAGAGGCCCACTGGTTCAGCTCCGTATCGTCAGCATGTAGAATCTGAGGGAGGAAACGGAGACTTTGAGACACATTTTTTTGAAACCCTTGTCTAGACTCCTGTAGAGTTTTGAGATGTGCTGCTGTTTGGTCTGCTCAGCGAGAAGATTAAGCGCAGATCATTCCCTGGTCAGAGCTGCTCCCGGAGGAACACAATACCAGATCAGTCACTTTTAACTCATCATAGCAGCGCCTTCAACCAGCAGACAGTGAGAAGTTATTATATCAAGTGTTTTCATTCACCTCTTTTCAACGAAAGCTGTTCCAGGGTTTGAATCAGTTGCTCCATCGCAAACCATTTGTAGTTTCCATAGTAGTTAAACTTAAGTATTGAGCTTATTGGCTCCAATTCTTGCTATCGATTAGTCAGAATTGCTTCGATGGCTACTGTGGTGGAAATTCCACATTTTAAATCACCTTCTGGTAAGAAATGAACAAATAAAAGTTTAAACCAAAGTCTATTTCCAGCTGGAAGGACAGATAACCTGCACCACTGATGTAGTACAAGGATCTGACCCCATTACAACAGAAACACAAGCCCTTTATACCGGACAAGACAAAGGTCTCAGCTAGAATTTACATTACAGGCTATTGAAATGTTGGCCTGATGGGCGAAACTTGCATACATGCTAATTACCAACCTAACATCCATATGATGATTGACTGACAATGGTCAAGGCGACACCCGTCTGTCTGAGAACATTTAGTAGGTGTGAATTTAAACTGTGAGAAAATCAACCACAGATATACCTATATATTGATATAGCTACAAGAGAAACCTCACATCATGTAATCCTTTATGGCGCTGTGTTGCTAAACATTTTTGGAAACTGCATTGAGTTGTTTCACAACAAAACTTATTTCAGTGGAGAAGGGGGTAATGATGTTT
The DNA here is from genome assembly GCF_902827165.1 of Trematomus bernacchii. NCBI lineage: Eukaryota > Metazoa > Chordata > Actinopteri > Perciformes > Nototheniidae > Trematomus > Trematomus bernacchii. The sequence continues at coordinate 1,987,277 of NW_022987581.1, read as the reverse complement.
AAACTCCAATTGGCTGATAAGAAGCAGAGACCAAAATATGTAATTTGTTCTCTAGGGTTACTAATAGGAAGAAGAAAAAGCAAAAGGTCATTTATTTGTAGTGCTGATGTTCTCACCTCCTCCGTGCTCAGGCCGAAGTCGTTGGGCAGCACCTGTCTGTAGCGGAACCTGCAGGGGATGTCGTCGATGATGTCCTCGTAGTCCAGCTTATAGTATTCATCCAGGTACTGCTCGAAGCTCTTAGACTCTGAAACACAGGATGGTTCGTTTTGAAGGTCACCCATTATACTGTTTTTCATCAATATATCACAGGTATATACAGAGCCTGTCTCTGATTGGCTGAAACACCAAACAGATCATTGCAGCATTACCCATAATCCCCTCTGTTTCAGCCCTGTTTCCAAAGTGCTGATTCTCTGTCTGTTACTTTAGATGCAAATAAGGAGCCCCTCCCCACGCCCCTCTGAGAGATATTTGGTTACAAAGAACACAATGGTGCTCTAGGAGGAGATCCAGGTGATAAGGGGGGAGGGGGGGGGGTTACCTTGGTTGCTGATTGGCTAATGGTTACACAAGACAAAACATCGTTATGACATCATAAAGTGGCCAAAATCTGATCAGCTCATTTTCAGACAGGTTTTTATAAAAATGGATCAGGACAAAAAGAGAGAGAATCTTTGTTCCTGAAACTTTCAGAGTCTCTTTACACAGAGGGGACACATGTTGATGAAGAAGAGACATGAAGAAGAGGGGACACATGTTGATGTAGAAGAGACATGAAGAAGAGGGGACACATGTTGATGTAGAAGAGACATGAAGAAGAGGGGACACATGTTGATGTAGAAGAGACATGAAGAAGAGGGGACACATGTTGATGTAGAAGAGACATGAAGAAGAGGGGACACATGTTGATGTAGAAGAGACATGAGGAAGAGGGGACACATGTTGATGTAGAAGAGACATGAAGAAGAGGGGACACATGTTGATGAAGAGACATGAAGAAGAGGGGACACGTGTTGATGTAGAAGAGACATGAAGAAGAGGGGACACGTGTTGATGAAGAGACATGAAGAAGAGGGGACACGTGTTGATGAAGAGACATGAAGAAGAGGGGACACATGTTGATGTAGAAGAGACATGAAGAAGAGGGGACACATGTTGATGTAGAAGAGACATGAAGAAGAGGGGACACATGTTGATGTAGAAGAGACATGAAGAAGAGGGGACACATGTTGATGTAGAAGAGACATGAAGAAGAGGGGACACATGTTGATGTAGAAGAGACATGAAGAAGAGGGGACACATGTTGATGTCGAAGAGACATGAAGAAGAGGGGACACATGTTGATGTAGAAGAGACATGAGGAAGAGGGGACACATGTTGATGTAGAAGAGACATGAAGAAGAGGGGACACATGTTGATGAAGAGACATGAAGAAGAGGGGACACGTGTTGATGTAGAAGAGACATGAAGAAGAGGGGACACATGTTGATGTAGAAGAGACATGAAGAAGAGGGGACACATGTTGATGGAGAAGAGACATGAAGAAGAGGGGACACATGTTGATGTAGAAGAGACATGAAGAAGAGGAGACACATGATGTAGAAGAGACATGAAGAAGAGGGGACACATGTTGATGTAGAAGAGACATGAAGAAGAGGGGACACATGTTGATGGAGAAGAGACATGAAGAAGAGGGGACACATGTTGATGTAGAAGAGACATGAAGAAGAGGGGACACGTGTTGATGTAGAAGAGACATGAGGAAGAGGGGACACATGTTGATGGAGAAGAGACATGAAGAAGAGGGGACACATGTTGATGTAGAAGAGACATGAAGAAGAGGAGACACATGATGTAGAAGAGACATGAAGAAGAGGGGACACATGTTGATGTAGAAGAGACATGAAGAAGAGGGGACACATGTTGATGGAGAAGAGACATGAAGAAGAGGGGACACATGTTGATGTAGAAGAGACATGAAGAAGAGGGGACACGTGTTGATGTAGAAGAGACATGAAGAAGAGGGGACACGTGTTGATGAAGAGACATGAAGAAGAGGGGACACGTGTTGATGAAGAGACATGAAGAAGTGGATTTTGTATAATAGGTGACCTTTAAATGTCAGGAGGTTTAGAGAGACTCACGAGGGTCAAACACCGGCTTGTTCTGAGTGATGACTTCTGCAAAGTGAGACTTTCTCCTCTTTTTGCCCGATTGTGGCAAATCCTCTTTCTTCATCGTCTTCCTCTCCTTCTTCTTTTTCTTCTTGGAGGCCGTCTGCTGGCTAGGGTCGTAGTCGGCATCCATCTGGTTTAACACAGGAAGGATGTAAGAGTTTCTCTCAGATCACACACACACACACTTGTAATATCCCAGGATGAAGGAGGGTTATATTGAAAGTTCAGTTTACTCACAATGAAGTTCTCATCGTCGCAGTGCGGCCCAGAGGCGTTATACTCTCCTTCCTCTTCACCACCACCATCCTTTTCTCTTTCCTCCCCAGTCCATGTGTCCCAGTTCCAGTGTTCTGCACACACAACAAGCTATGGGTTACATCTCCAAACTGCATATCAGGGAATATGCAGGAATCCTGAAGTCAAATGTAATCCCTTTTAAGACCTTTTTTAAGACCCTTTCCATACATTTTAAGACCTCATCGCCACTTGGAGTTCTAACCGGTTACATTGGCGACACACTTTACCTCACATTGACTATATACAGTATTGATTGTCCTTCCTCCTTATCTTCCAACCATTTGGACGCAGACTTGCATTTCCCCATAACGATGTTGTTTAACAACCGGCGTAAACGGACCTTCGCGCGCTATCAAGCAGTGAGCGTGCGATGTCCTGTTCAGATGACGTCTAATCCAACGGGATGCCATAAATAAACTACACAGAATCACACTACACACCTACGCAATGATTACATTCAGGCAGACTGTAGAATACAACCTCTTTGGACAATTTATATACTTATTGAAAACAAGCTACAAAATGTAATACCTTGGAAAATGCCGTTTAATACTTTTTAATAGCCTTAATTTTCGCTAAATTGATTTATCAACTTTTAATACTTTTTAAGACCCCGCGGACACCCTGAAACACAAAGTTGATTAATGCAAAGAATCAATAGGAAATTAAACATGTAGAATTACTGACATGTGTTTCTGGCTGCTACATTCAAATCCAAGCGATCCCTTCTGATTCTTCTTCTCTTTTTTTAATGGCGGATCGCAAACAGATTTTGGTTGCATACCGCCACCTACTGTACACGAGTGTGTATCATCATGTCATCCCTCTAATAAACCAGCATATCGAAAAACATAAAACTAAGAAACCATAAAATAAATAAAACAAATCATCCATGATCTATTCTAACCTAATGTTACATTATTTTCCCTTTCCCAGTTTCCCTCAAAAAGGTGAACAGTGCCTTTCTGGTAGCTCTTACTCCTTCTGTTCCCAGAACACCAGCTACATCCCACTCCCTCTAAAACTTTATCCATTTAAAGTGGACCTATCATGCTATATTTGAATAATATAGTGTAGGACCATACCTATATAAGGCATATTTATACTTTTTTTTTTTCAAAATACCAAACAGATCATGCATTTTAGCCATGCCTCATTTTGCTCAATTTGACAATTTCTAGCTCCGTTTTAGCAAGGGCTGATTCAGTGAGAACAGCACCATCTACAGGCCTGGCATATGTACTACAGCGTCTCCAGCGCTTTCGAACGGCAATGTCCGTGGCTGTCTCCTCCTGATTGGTGGAGTTGGCCCAATAGCCGTAGCGCCACCGTCCTGACGTCAGGACAGTGTTCAAATCTGGATCAGTTTTTATCAGATCCGTTGCAGCCCCTTTTTTAGAGATTTGGGTATGGAGGAAAATAGAGAGGGTTGTGTTTTCTGACACTTGGTGAGTTCCCTAGAACACCGGGGACACATATTCATGTATAAAAGACGTACAAAAGTGCGTTTTGCATGATAGGTCCCCTTTAATTTTCCTCTTTCAACTCTATAGGTGACACAATGTAATAAAATATGTTCCACATTTTCCCTAACTCCACAGTTTCCACACTTGTCACTTTTCCCCCATGACATACAGCGTACCATTCAATGCAGTGTGATCCAGTCTGAGCCTAGCTATCATGATTTCCTTCCTTCTGTTTCTTTCTTTATAAATATTAATTGTAATTGTCTTTTGCACTTGATGATACTCTTTGCCTTTCTCCCACCTTTTCTGCCAGATCTCCATCCCTTTCTTCTTAATTACTCCTTTTCCAAGTTTAACTGGTAATGTGATTTCCTTTTGTAGTGCACTAATCTATCAGCACACTCGTTCCCTTTCTCCCTTCTGATTCCTTGCAAACATAACAGGATAAACTTCACATTTTGAGTCAATATAAGCACTAATGCATTGAAATAAAACACGCAGTCTCAACAAAAGAAAGACTCACCCTCAAGTTCCTCATCGGCTTCAAACTGAGGCTTCTCGTCCTCTGCTCCTCCGTAGTACTCATCCCCGAAGAACTTCTAAAAATGGAAAGAAAATTAAACATATTTGAGTTGAAATGTCTTAAACCGGAGAAGTTGAGTAACATGCAGCAGACACATTGGCTGCTCTGAAGCTCTGCACTGACACACAGCTGCACACTGACTTCTTGGAGCACAGGTCTGATTAGATTAACTCAACACACCTGTGTGAGTGAGTCAGAGAGCTCAGGTGTTACTGATCACACTAACGAGATCCAGAGACCCAGCAGGAGGCAGCCTTCTCTACTGGGACAGGTCCAAATGTCTTTGTCTTTAGAAAGGCCATTTGAATAATTACTTAGCCCCACCTTGGTTAATGTTGTTATGCCAGACAAAGCTCTCCATTCTCATCCCATATATTCACTTTACAATGATTTACAACGACAGATTGTGGCTCTCCCCAAAGTGTTGAATGAACCCTGGGTTAGGGTTAGGTAGAGGGAATTTTCAAAGATGGAAACTTTCCACGGGAATTAACGGGAATTTATGGGAATAAACTGGGAATTTTCTAAATTGAACGTTGGCTCTTCATAGGGAACTTAAATATAGTTGGGGAAAGTATATTTTAGCATAATCTTGACTAAAACAAACAGATGCCATTCAAGTACACTTGAATATCCACTGCTTACTGCATGGCTATTGAGACCACACCCCCTACAGGCACTGTGCATTCCTCCGTCACATGCACAGATGATTTCGAGAAGACTGGATCACACTTTTGAGCCCAAAGCACGAGACAAATGAAGCCACATCTTTTCATTTAACATTTTGAATGGGACTTTGTGGGGATTTTTGGATGGGGGGTGCATTTTTGTTCATTTTTTAATGAGTGGGGTTGGGGGGGATGAGTAATATTTAACTCAACATTCCTGTTTTCGTTCTTCAATGAAACAAATAATTGTTCAATAAAATAATTAAAACTTGTTCTGTTCTAACTTAAAAACAATTCAAAACAATTCAAATCTGTTGAAATGTCATGTTTTTTGTTTAATTTTGCATCGAATATTTCCAAAATTCCCCAGCTTAACTTCCCATGGAAACGTTCCGCCCCTTTGCAACCCTAATGACAAGTGTCTGACATTTCTTTTAAACATTTTAGATTTGACCATAAGCTGTAAAGCTGCTTATAGTAGCACAAGCAAGAGAAGCAGTTGGATTTATATTTGGTTATGTGTTTTGTAAGCATGTTTCCCCCTTGCTTTATCAAGGCTTTTTAGGACAAAAACTCATTTTAACCTAAAATGTGTTCAGCTAACATAGTAATGAGCTTGGTTGACCGTGTACATCTAAATGAGAGCAGGACAGAGCTGGTGTAGTTATACTAAACTCTGATACCATTCAGGACACTAGCTTCCATTTCCTATCATAAAAAGTGGCGCAGTGGATAGAGCGTTGGTGTTCGGATCAGGGGGTCACAGGTTCAAGCCCCACTGCAGTCAGCATGTCGTTGTGTCCCTGAGACACTTCACCCCAAATTGCTCCTGTGGGGATTGTCCACAGTATTGAGTATGTAAGTCGCTTTGGATAAAAGCGTCTAACAAGTGACATGTCATGTAAAGTAAATATAGTCCTCTAGGCTTTAGAGATAAGGTTTGTTTACTGCAAGTAGCTAACTAGCTGTGCATGCTATCACTTATCAGCTTATGTCCGGGCAGACCAATCACAACATTTGAAACTTTCCTCATACTATTCATATCTTACACTGCACTGTAACCTTTATTCACGTATTTTTTCTTTTAATTTTAATTTTTACTATCTTTGCTTTTTAATGAATGTTTTTAAATGCCATTTTCTTAATGTCTTTCATTTTTGTAAAGCACTTTGAATTGCCTTGTGTTGAAAGGTGCTATATAAATAAACTTGCCTTGCCTTGTGTTGTGAAAATACTGAACGTGCTCTTCCAATCTGAGAGTAACATGATAACAAAGGTATCCCAACTGTAGCTGAGTACATGACAGGATGTATGATTACCTAGAAGAGCATCAGGACTGTTTGAGGCATATGATAGCTATGTGATTAACATGATGATTCAGCCTCTATGGAGATAGACATATGACAAGCATGATCATTTCTGACGTGGAGCTAATCTGAAGTAAACATTGAATACTGCTTTCTATTCCTCCATCTTGTGACTGTGTAACTCCCTCTCTTGGATATCAGCATGTGAAGGACACTGTTCAGGAACTAGTTGATGCTCTGTATGTGATGACTACTTCCATTCTGGAGAGGATCACAGATACATGGATCCTGAGATTGAAGCTCAAGCCGGTGAGATGTTCCTAACACCTTGCCTTACTTTGTATTCTTTGCACACTCAAACCTCTCGTGTTTACACCCACCTGCATGAGCTGGTCGTGCTGCCCCGGATCAAAGTCCCCCTTCAGGTCGTTGTGACTGAAGGCCAGCTGCTCGTTGCCCGTCAGCTCCTGCAGCTTCTTCAGCTTCTCCATGATCTCACTGCGCTTCAGGTTCTTCAGCTGCTTCAGCTGCTCCTGCTTCTGCTCCTTCTCCTGAGGAGGGGTGCACCGAGGGAGCCAAGGAAGAGCAGAGAGAGAGAGGGGGGGGGGTTGTATTAGATTCAAGGTTCAAGGCTTTTATTGTCATTTGTACACAGCTACAGTGTAGTTCTCATTCTTTACTCAAGTAAAAGTAAAGAGGTCTTTGAAATGTACTTCAGTAAAAAGTACCCATAACTAGCAGCTGTTTTAAAGAGTACCTGACCTCCCTTTATATTAATAGAACAATAATGTCATTGTTAGCTAATGAATGTTTCCATGCTGAACAACGGCAACATGACAACGTTTTCATTGGTCCCTCTTCTTTAGAGAAGACCAGGAAATGATGGATACACGGATCGTGTTCAAATCAATAGGCACGCAATGACTCTAAAGAATAATGATCACGCCACCAAACACACATTCAAACTAAAGGAACCAGCCTGTTTGGGAAATGTGAGAAGTAGAAAGTACAGGTATTTGTGTTCAACATGTAAGAAGTAGAAAGTACAGGTATTTGAGTTCAACATGTAAGAAGTAGAAAGTACAGGTATTTGAGTTCAACATGTAAGAAGTAGAAAGTACAGGTATTTGTGTTCAACATGTAAGAAGTAGAAAGTACAGGTATTTGTGTTCAAAATGTAAGAAGTAGAAAGTACAGGTATTTGTGTTCAATATGTAAGAAGTAGAAAGTACAGGTATTTGTGTTCAAAATGTAAGAAGTAGAAAGTACAGGTATTTGTGTTCAAAATGTAAGAAGTAGAAAGTACAGGTATTTGTGTTCAAAATGTAAGAAGTAGAAAGTACAGGTATTTGTGTTCAACATGTAAGAAGTAGAAAGTACAGGTATTTGTGTTCAAAATGTAAGAAGTAGAAAGTTCAGGTATTTGTGTTCAACATGTAAGAAGTAGAAAGTTCAGGTATTTGTGTTCAACATGTAAGAAGTAGAAAGTTCAGGTATTTGTGTTCAACATGTAAGAAGTAGAAAGTACAGGTATTTGTGTTCAACATGTAAGAAGTAGAAAGTTCAGGTATTTGTGTTCAACATGTAAGAAGTAGAAAGTTCAGGTATTTGTGTTCAACATGTAAGAAGTAGAAAGTTCAGGTATTTGTGTTCAAAATGTAAGAAGTAGAAAGTACAGGTATTTGTGTTCAATATGTAAGAAGTAGAAAGTACAGGTATTTGTGTTCAAAATGTAAGAAGTAGAAAGTACAGGTATTTGTGTTCAATATGTAAGAAGTAGAAAGTTCAGGTATTTGTGTTCAACATGTAAGAAGTAGAAAGTTCAGGTATTTGTGTTCAACATGTAAGAAGTAGAAAGTTCAGGTATTTGTGTTCAACATGTAAGAAGTAGAAAGTTCAGGTATTTGTGTTCAACATGTAAGAAGTAGAAAGTACAGGTATTTGTGTTCAATATGTAAGAAGTAGAAAGTACAGGTATTTGTGTTCAATATGTAAGAAGTAGAAAGTACAGGTATTTGTGTTCAATATGTAAGAAGTAGAAAGTTCAGGTATTTGTGTTCAAAATGTAAGAAGTAGAAAGTACAGGTATTTGTGTTCAACATGTAAGAAGTAGAAAGTTCAGGTATTTGTGTTCAATATGTAAGAAGTAGAAAGTACAGGTATTTGTGTTCAATATGTAAGAAGTAGAAAGTACAGGTATTTGTGTTCAATATGTAAGAAGTAGAAAGTACAGGTATTTGTGTTCAATATGTAAGAAGTAGAAAGTACAGGTATTTGTGTTCAATATGTAAGAAGTAGAAAGTACAGGTATTTGTGTTCAAAATGTAAGAAGTAGAAAGTACAGGTATTTGTGTTCAATATGTAAGAAGTAGAAAGTACAGGTATTTGTGTTCAATATGTAAGAAGTAGAAAGTACAGGTATTTGTGTTCAATATGTAAGAAGTAGAAAGTACAGGTATTTGTGTTCAACATGTAAGAAGTAGAAAGTACAGGTATTTGTGTTCAAAATGTAAGAAGTAGAAAGTACAGGTATTTGTGTTCAACATGTAAGAAGTCAAAGTGATATATGTAATAAGAGTCATACTGGAGAGATCAAGGGATTTTAACCTTTTGCTTCCTCTCCTTCACTTCGTCCCTTTTGAGTTTCCTGCTGTCGTCCTTGGTCCTCACGGAGGTGGCGATGCTTCGCGGGTACGTTTTGACCCGCGCTGCGTCCGGCTCTTCGTAGCGGAAGTTGTATTTCCTCTCAAAGTCCTCCTGACGCTCCAGGAAAGACTCACCTTCCTCCTCAGAGTCCTCCACGTCATCCTGCAACACCTCTTCGTAGGTCGGGATCCTGAACGCATCAGAAGAGATTGTATATTTCAAATCAAATCAGGTTTTATTTATAAAGCACATTTAAAAGCGATTTTTGGTCGAGCCAAAGTGCTGTACATATTTGAATAGAGTGGTGCAGGAATGAGTCCTTAAAGGTCACCTATTATGCAAAATCCCACTTGTTCATGTCTTTTCTACATCAGCATGTGTCCCCTCTTCTTCATGTCTCTTCTACATCAACATGTGTCCCCTCTTCTTCATGTCTCTTCTACATCAACATGTGTCCCCTCTTCTCCATGTCTCTTCTACATCAACATGTGTCCCCTCTTCTTCATGTCTCTTCTACATCAGCATGTGTCCCCTCTTCTTCATGTCTCTTCTACATCAACATGTGTCCCCTCTTCTTCATGTCTCTTCTACATCAACATGTGTCCCCTCTTCTTCATGTCTCTTCTACATCAACATGTGTCCCCTCTTCTTCATGTCTCTTCTACATCAACATGTGTCCCCTCTTCTTCATGTCTCTTCTACATCAACATGTGTCCCCTCTTCTCCATGTCTCTTCTACATCAACATGTGTCCCCTCTTCTCCATGTCTCTTCTACATCAACATGTGTCCCCTCTTCTCCATGTCTCTTCTACATCAACATGTGTCCCCTCTTCTTCATGTCTCTTCTACATCAACATGTGTCCCCTCTTCTTCATGTCTCTTCTACATCAACATGTGTCCCCCTCTTCTTCATGTCTCTTCTACATCAACATGTGTCCCCTCTTCTTCATGTCTCTTCTACATCAACATGTGTCCCCTCTTCTTCATGTCTCTTCTACATCAACATGTGTCCCCTCTTCTTCATGTCTCTTCTACATCAACATGTGCCCCCTCTGTGGAAAGAGACTCTGAAAGTTTCAGGAACAAAGATTCTCTCTCTTTTTGTCCTGATCCATTTTTATAAAAACCTGTCTGAAAATGAGCTGATCAGATTTTGGCCACCTTATGATGTCATAACGATGTTTTGTCTTGTGTAACCATTAGCCAATCACCAACCAAGGTAACCCCCCCCCCCCACCTTATCACCTGAATCTCCTCCTAGAGCACCATTGAGTTCTTTTTAACCAAATATCTCTCATGCGGCTTTCACACCAGCGCTTTTCACTTTCTAGCTCCTAGCGAGAGCTTTTCTGGTTCAGCTCCCGTTTCCCTTTTCAGCTCCCGCTCTGTTCACACCGCCCAGAGCTGCCGCTGCTGCGTCATGACGTCACAGTTTACGTCGCTGATTTTCTCCCACAACAACAACGGGCCAGGGACTGCATCGGGTCGATGATCGTGTTGCTTTTAATCATACGAAGCCAGATTAAATTAAATAACGACTTCTCCAACCTTATACTTTTCTCCAGAGTGCCGTGGTTCATTGTTTATTAATGTGTTTCAGCGGCATTTACCGACCGCTGCAGTGCTGGCTGCTCTTCCACGGGAGTTTATTCTCCCGTTAGCTCCGGGTTAGCTCACACGGCTCTAAAGTATTCACTGTCTGACTGTCACACAAGCAGCTGATACATATCCCCAGTTCCCCTTAAGTGAATGTGTGTCAGTCTGAATTGACGCTGTTTGGCATCACAACGCTGTTATGAAAGTTTCTCTGGTATAACATGGGTGATGTTAGCATAGCAACCGAAGCTAAACTGACTACTTGCTAAGCCGTTTCCTATAGGCACATTTTACCGGCGTATTTTTCATTATGATTCTACTTCTGATAGTCGGACATGACAACCTGTATAGCCCATGTATCTCCACAATGATCAATAACAGCGAACGGATGGTCAAAGTAAGGTTTCCTGCACGCCTCGACGTAAGAGACGTAAGCGACGCCGCGTCATAGCTCCGAAGCTCTTGCCTCTGGACCGACAATTTTTTGGAGCTGGAAGTGAACCGCATTCCGGAGCTATGACGCGCCGCCGCTGCGGTGTGAACAGGAAAAACCGGCGCTTTTCAAGCTCTAGCTCCCAGCAGGAGCTGGAAAAGCGCCGGTGTGAAAGGGGTATCAGAGGGGCGTGGGGAGGGGCTCCTTATTTTCATCTAAAGTAACAGACAGAGAATCAGCACTTTGGAAACAGGGCTGAAACAGAGGGGATTATGGGATGCTGCAATGATCTGTTTGGTGTTTCAGCCAATCAGAGACAGGTTCTGGATATATCTGAGACCTGTAATATATTGATGAAGAACAGTATAATAGGGGACCTTTAAACCGAGCAATGAGTCAGCATTTTATCACATACCGCTCATCATCGCCCTCATTTTCCTCCTTGTAGCCCTTGTTGAGGACGTAGTCTCTCAGGAAACATTCCTTATCGTCCAACTCCGGGTCATTCCAGTAGTCCCTTAAGTATTTCTGTCCCAACACAAAACTCTCATTACTGAGCAATCCTCAAAGATTCTACATTCAAGGCTTTTATCATCATGTGCACAGCAGCTACAGTGTAGATATGTCACAGGCTCCTCCAACAGAGCAACGTGAATATAGAACAGTGCAAGAGAATGTGTTGAGATGTGCATGTCTATATACAAGTAAATGGAATATGATGTATAGATAAATAATTAGCAAGATGCAAACAGTTTTTAAGAAAATGAAAAAGATGGACAACTCAGTAAAACTATTTAACTACATCGTACACTGAAGTTGAAATGTGATCCAAAACAAAAATTAAAAAATGTTAACAAAATAAAAAGTGAATGTGTCTTATGGCCTGTGGAATGAAACATGTGTATCTTACAGTTAGTCTTAGGGCTGTGCAATTAATCGTATTTTAATCTCGATTACGATTTTGGCTTGCAACGATTACGAAAACAATGTAATCGAAATAAAACGATTATTATTTTTATTAAAAAAAAAAAAAAAAATTTAATTTTTTTTTTTTTTTTCTGTTGAATTATACTTAAAGTTCAGGGTAATCAACTGTTAAAAACATACTGTTCAAATTTTTTTTCAATATATGGATGTTTTCAAAGTAAATGGATAATCGTTTTTAATAATCGTGATATCAATTATTGACCAAAATAATCGTGATTATGATTTTTGCCATAATCGCACAGCCCTAGTTAGTCTGATATATATATTTCACACTCACCAAGTCCTTCACCTCCTCCGGTCCCTCGAGGTCAGTCTTGTCTTTCAGCCACTCCACAAAGTCTTTCTCCTCTTTCTCCTAAACACAGAAGCAGAGAGTTGATCCTGATCTGTGGGGCTCTTATGTCGCATTCACACCTAATACTCCGCTTCTCACCAGGCGACAGTGTGTTACATTCTTTCATTTTTCAGAAGGTTCGGTTTGCGTTCACACGGGCACAGACTATAAACTTTAAACACAAGTCATGTGCACGGAAATGCTGTTCAACGATTGGTCAGACATTAAGGGGGTAAAAACGCAAATCCCGGCAATTTCTACCGTAGCCTCGGCCATGGAGCATCGGCAGGTTACATGCTGCTGTTAATTACATTACATTACACGCTTTTATCCAAAGCGACTTACATACTCAATACTGTGGACAATCACCACAGGAGCAATTTGGGGTGAAGTGTCTCAGGGACACAACGACATGCTGACTGCAGTGGGGTTTGAACCTGTGCCCCCTGATCCGAACACCAACACTCAACCCACTGCACCACACGCCTCCCCGGCCTCTGGGGAGCATATCAACAGAATCTAGCAGACGTCACATATGATTATATAATCAGACTACGTGCGATAAAAAACATTTTATAAAACGGACAAGTCAAATCAAGCAATCTGATTGGTTCTTAGCCGTGATATAATGAGCGTATACCACGGGTAGAATTGTAGTTACTTTTCACAAGTCAGTATCCCTCCGCGTCTGAGAAACAGCTACAACCGTTACAGCTGTTACATTACGTCCGTTACGAAACTAACTAACTAACAAAGCTCAAGATGGAAACATTTAAGGTTAACTTGGACCTCCGGGTGGCCTTACTATGGAGGAGTGGATTGAGCAGTGCCTATCTCCAGAAAGCACCTAAACGACGACATGCAGAGCTACGTGAAGGGCAGGTAGACCAACTGGAAAAGTACCACCATTCAAAAGCTTTCTGATGCGGGTCTTGAAACAAAGCAGAGAAATGATGACCGTTACGGCCCGTCCACACAGCGGCTTTGGAAAAAGCTTGCCGGCGGGCGTGTCTGAAGCTCGACCAACAACCAATCACATGAATCTCCCGCCCCTGACACACAAGCAGCGGTTTGATTGGCTAGAGCTTGTACTGGCATATGATTTGATTGGCTGACGCTTCCACCGAAAGCTTCAGAAGCTTCAAAAGTTGAACATTGCTCAACTTTTGCAGCCTGAAACGCCAGGAAAGCTCCGCTCTGCTTCCCACAATGCAGTTCGGCGAAAAGTGACGTCACCCCATTCAAAGTGAATGGGCAGAAGCTTCTTCCAACGCTGCTGTGTGGACGGGCCGTTAGTGGCCACAGGTGCGAAAGCTCTCTCCAGAGCTACTGGAAGCCGAATCTCGGGGACCGGAGAAAGTGGAGCAATATTCTCGCCACACCAAGCAACAGCCTAGAACAACCTCAACCTATACAAGTAACCACGTAAGCCATGCTACTGATGCTGGACAGTTTTTCAGTGGGTGCACAATAAACGGCAACATACACATGAATGTTGTGAGCTATTGCTTAAATAACAAATATGATATAATGAGAGACGTTCTGCAGTCAGGAGGACGTTTCACCGACGACAGGTGGCTCTGACTTTTATGTATAGTTGACGGAGCATTTTTACTTTACACGACACTTTTCAACACTTCATTCTGCTTCACTCTTTCGCTAGAGAAATGAAGACATCCGCGTTCTTGTGACGTGTAAATACTACGCTTCCTGTGTTTTGGTGCGGACTGCGTTCACACCAGCGAAGTGAACCAGCGAATTCAAGCTGGTGCAAGCGGTCCGAGACCACCTGTTTTAGGTTGTTTAGTTCCCTTCAGAGGTCTCAGACTGCGTTCACACCGACCCAAACCAAGCGCACCGAGGGCTAAACGCACCAAGGTTCGATTCAACCGGACTAAACAAGGCTGGTGTGAATGTGACCTTCAAAGTCTCTCTTCACTATTTGAAGTAAAGCAGTTCCTCACCTCCTCGTCCTGAGATTTGATCCTCCGGGTCAGCAGCTCTGACCCTCCCTCTCTCTCGGGGACCTCCTCCTCTTCATCGCTGTCCTGGATGAACTTACGGAAGCTGAGGAGAGGTTTTAGACTCTGTTAACCTTTGTGTTGTCTTTGTTTAAAGCACATTTTTATCCACATGTATATATTTTTTTTACTTTTTAATGCTATTTTATTTATATTTCAGAAATATTTTGGACTGTTTATTTCTAGTGTCTTAATTTCTCTTATGGACATTGCCTTGTAATGCCTGTCTATCTATCTACCTACCTATCTACCTATCTACCTACCTACCTATCTATCTACCTACCTATCTATCTACCTACCTATCTATCTCTATCCTATCTACTACC
>NW_022987581.1:1768526-1971026 GCF_902827165.1 Trematomus bernacchii | reverse complement strand
GCTTTTATCTCATGATATGAAAAAGGGCTGCATGATTTGGGACAAAAAACGAATTGCCTGATATTTTGACTGATACTGCAATTCCAATATGGTTCGTAGTATTAGAGACAATTATCACGTTAACATTGAAGTCTATTAAAATGATAATAGTGTGATTTTCTAAGAGGATCTGTACCAAAAAGGTAGAATAATCTCTGCAGTTCCACAACACTTTATTCAGATATTTGCTCATATTTTGCCGTTATCATTTATTGTGCGTACTTGTAATAATCGTTGCAGCCCTTATAACATGATTATAACTACAGATTGTAAGTAAAAACTGATGAGGACACACACAGGGATTTTAATTTTGGGGTACACTATCCCCTGGACCAATAGAGTGGTGCCGTGACGAGTCCTAAAACCAGGAAGTGAGTCAGCATTTCACCACTTCCTGTTCCCTCGTCTCAGAGCCAATGGGATCTCTCCATAGGGTTTTGGAAAATATCTGGAAATAAGGTCTGTGGTTGACACAAAGTCAAGAGACGGATCACGTTTTGTTCTACGACATTAAATCCATCAGCAGTGACCCCACTGGTGATTTCTGAAGAGTTGACGTGTCTGAAAAACGATGGTTGTTACCAAGTGGCTGAATAGGACTACAGAAGTTGAGGAGGCCGTTGTACGTCATTACGCCGAACACGTAAACACTCCTCTAAGTTTGTTTGCCCTGTTCTGCTTGAAAGCAAGTACCTGCCTCCTGCAAACTGTTCAAACAAACGCTTCAACTCGTACCATTTAGAATCTGTGTGTTTGAATATGGATCTTAAGTCGGCGTGACGTTGAAGTCGTGCTGCTGTACTCGGCTGTAGTTCCTTTATAGCATAACGTTAGCATTTTGCTTCTGGCGATTCGATTTATGATTAGAAAATTATAAAAGTAGGGTAGACATGTGGAGATTATCCGGCTGAACAAAACGTGCATTTATCAAACAGGTTCGTTTTCCACAGACCTTATTTCAAGCTATTTTCCAAAATCCCATGGAGAAATCCCATTGCTTTTTTGTCGAGGGAACCAGCAGCTTACTTCCGGGTAAATACGTCATCCCTGCACCGCTCTATACGGCATCTCTCTGAAGAAGTGATGGCGGTGCGTTCAAACACTGTTTTTATTAATGAAATATCAGTCTGTGACTCACCCCTCCTTCTCCAGTATGACTTTACGCTCGTAGTCCTTCAGGAACATCGGCTTCACGGCTTTCTTTGATGTGGAAGCCTTCTCATCACTGATGGCTGGACCTGAAAGATTTAAGAGATTAACACATTAGAATAAAGATGTCCTACAGACCCTGAACGCAACACCGAATACACTTTACCCTCTGAGTAGAACGTGGCATCTTCCTGGTAGATTTTGGGGTCTTTCTTCTTCAGCAGGGACAATGTTCTGTAAAAGTCCCGCTCCACTGCAGGGTCCAGCTCCTGGGAAGAAGACAGATATATAAATCAGTCAATAAAATAAACAAGTTATTGAGCTGTGTGTTGTGTAGAAAGAGAAGAAGAGACGTTACCACTTCACTGTCATCAGAGCTGGACTCAGACTCTGAGTCATCCGCTTGGTCTCCATATTTGTCCTTTACTGCACAAGAGTTATTATACAGTTATTATAATATGTGAGGTACATGATTATGTTTTTCACATGATGCTACTTTGTACTTTTACCCCACTACATGATAAAGGCAAGTATTGTAATCTTTACTTCACTACTTTGGAGATTAAGGTCATTAATACAACATTTTAAAAAGCTAATAGATTACAATATTATTTATAAAGTGTCTTGTTGTAGATTACCCTACCCAGCAGAGTGTTTCATTCGTATCGGAATACTTTATTTAACCCAAGGGGAAATTGGGTTTTAGTGACAATTAGCTTCATTTCAGAATACATTTAAATATGTAAATAAAATAAGAAATTAAGTATGCAATAAAAGATCAACTAAAAATACATTTATATATATTTATAAACACAATTTAAAGAACTATACATAGGTTAAACAACAATAATTATGTACAAATGTCATTATTACAATATTTGCAGTAGCTAAACATGGTGTAAAATGATATTCAATAAAACAATATTTGCATTGGTTAATAACAAGTAAAAATTATGTGCTCCACATTTATCAGTTGCAGCATTTAATTGACAATTATTACTATTAATAATAATACAATTATCAATATATATGAGTCTGAAATTGGACATAAAAAGTACTTTTATTCTTGGTAAACTCAGTATATTTTGATGCTTGTAGTTTTTACTGTAGAGTACACTATATGTATAATAATGACTTGTACTTGTAACTGAGTATGTAAACACTGCAGTATTGCTTATTGTACTACATTAGATATCTGTAAAAACCCAGTGTATAAGAATAACAACATAAATCTGCTGTTGGTCCCCACGTTGTGTTGTTAGCTTGTCAGTTAGCATCGTTAGCTGAAACACTCACGTCTCTGCAGTTCCTCTTTCTGTCGGTATTTGTCATACTTCTGAGCAAACCCGGAGTTTATCTTCAACTCCGGTCTGCCTGCCATGGTTTCTTTTTAATTAGGAAGTTATCTTTAAGCTAGAATAAAAACTACACGCTGGTAACCGGAAGTCATTTCAAGCCGCTGCATGTGTGTGGAAAAACTAGACCACGTGGGTTCCGTTGTACACGTCATAGATCACGTGCATTACGTACAGTGTCCAGCAGAGGGCGCACTAATACATTAGGAACTGCATACAAGATGAGGAGAAGTTGAGGAAAAATTGCATTTACATATTTAACACATTTATTATGTAGATTAAAATAATGTTTGTATGCGTGTTTTATCTGTATGTGTGTGTGTATATTTTTTTATAATTAAATATATTTTTATTTTGTTATAAAAACAAAATCTTGTTTACTTTTATTATTTTTTATTGTTTATTAATTTATATATACTTATTTTGTTTGTCTTTTTCTTGACTTTTTCTTAATGAAAATATTATTCTATTATTTCTTCTATTTCTTCCAACCAATTCAATGTGTAAAATGTAAAAAAAAAAACCTAAAAAAACCAATATGTCTATAAAAACTACTGCTAAAATATATCCTGCAAAGAAGCAATTGAAATATTTGAATTATATAAACATGCATTTTTTTTTAATAAGCACTAAAACCAATAAAATAATGAATAAAACATTTTAACTGTCAGGAAAAAGCCTTTGTTTAGCCCTATAAAAAGCTGTTATTTTGAACAGGGTTATTCATTTCTATTGCATTTATTGAAAGTCTAATATCTACAGAGCAATGTTGAACCAGTGTTTATCAGTTAGTCACCTATTTGTCCAAAAAGCCCACAAAGGGTAAATAATAAAAGTGATTTTTATTTGACAAAGTGAGTGTTTGTTTAATAACGGATCGTACAGAACACTGTGGCTTCACTATTTGATGTTTACTCAATGCGTGGAGAGGAGAGGGGGCAAGGATGTGTGACGGATCACACTCAACACAACGTCAGAAAAGTGTGCACAATCAGGAATAAACCTGAGTTGAGTGACTCAGATACAACAATCAATATATGCCAAGATATGAAGAACATCCCCTGTAACAGAAACATATAACTAGATAATTAGAAGTTACATAATTGTAAAAATAATGATAAAGCTTTATTTTTTAAGAACTTTGTATACACAGGATGCAGCCCAAAATGCTTGGCACACAAAAGAAATGTAAAAATATAAAATGTTACTTAATTCTGAGGTTCATATCAGTATGTAGTGTCTCTACTTTAAAGAGTCCTCTCCTGCTGATGTTCAGGTGTATATCAGTATGTAGTGTCTCTACTTTAAAGAGTCCTCTCCTGCTGATGTTCAGGTGTATATTAGTATGTAGTGTCTCTACTTTAAAGAGTCCTCTCCTGCTGATGTTCAGGTGTATATCAGTATGTAGTGTCTCTACTTTAAAGAGTCCTCTCCTGCTGATGTTCAGGTGTATAGTGTCTCTACTTTAAAGAGTCCTCTCCTGCTGATGTGCAGGTGTATATCAGTATGTAGTGTCTCTACTTTAAAGAGTCCTCTCCTGCTGATGTTCAGGTGTATATCAGTATGTAGTGTCTCTACTTTAAAGAGTCCTCTCCTGCTGATGTTCAGGTGTATATCAGTATGTAGTGTCTCTACTTTAAAGAGTCCTCTCCTGCTGATGTTCAGGTGTATATCAGTATGTAGTGTCTCTACTTTAAAGAGTCCTCTCCTGCTGATATTCAGGTGTATATCAGTATGTAGTGTCTCTACTTTAAAGAGTCCTCTCCTGCTGATGTTCAGGTGTATATCAGTATGTAGTGTCTCTACTTTAAAGAGTCCTCTCCTGCTGATGATGAGGGTTAGGCTAAGAGGTCATCTATGATCATTCGCAGCACTATTGGTTAACCTCCATCTCCATAAACAGTCTGAGCAAAGCACAGTGATGTCCGATTGGTCTGTTTTGTTTATTTAGAATCTGGTGAGAGTTATTTGGAACACATTGGCATAAATTGTGAAACTGCTAACATAATGTGATGCAATCAGAAAAAAATGTCCCCAGTGAAGTTAAGCCTTTCTATAAAAAATGATAAACACAGGCAGTGAGGAGGACACGCTGTAATTGAGCAGTTATTTATATCATAAATCAAGTGAAATGCTCCAGCCTGCCGTGACCTTTGTGGATAAATGAATGATTAATGACGTCGCGGGATCAGATGAAACTTTTCTTTGAAAAACAGATGTCTTTCTCAGTGTTAACAAAAAACAAGTTGTACCACAAACATCACCATTACTGCTTTCACTGTGTTCCCTCCAGGGAGTTCCTCTCCCACACACTGAACATCAGCAGGAGAGGACTCTTTAAAGTAGAGACACTACATACTGATATACACCTGAACATCAGTAGGAGAGGACTCTTTAAAGTAGAGACACTACATACTGATATACACCTGAACATCAGCAGGAGAGAACTCTTTAAAGTAGAGACACTACATACTGATATACACCTGAACCTCAGCAGGAGAGGACTCTTTAAAATAGAGACACTAAATACTGATATACACCTGAAACTCAGCAGGAGAGGACTCTTTAAAGTAGAGACACTACATACTGATATACACCTGAACATCAGCAGGAGAGAACTCTTTAAAGTAGAGACACTACATACTGATATACACCTGAACCTCAGCAGGAGAGGACTCTTTAAAATAGAGACACTAAATACTGATATACACCTGAAACTCAGCAGGAGAGGACTCTTTAAAGTAGAGACACTACATACTGATATACACCTGAACATCAGCAGGAGAGGACTCTTTAAAGTAGAGACGCTACATACTGATATACACCTGAACATCAGCAGGAGAGGACTCTTTAAAGTAGAGACACTCCATACTGATATACTCCTGGCAATGATTATAATATGTCCTCTTTAAGTAAAGAGTACTTCTGCTGATAAGTCTATGGATACAGTTGTACTAATAGACGTTTACAGCATCTCCCCCACATGGGATCAGACCTCCTTGTTTTCATACATGCATGTTTCCCCACATGTCTACATACGTGTATACCTGACTTGTGTAATCAGCTACACACTTCCACTCTTCTCGGCCTTGAACTTTGCACGTGGCCTGCCTGTTTGTGGGTTTGACAGCAGGGTCCGAACGCTGTTTGCCTTTCCTCTTTCCTCGGATGGCTGTTATTGTGGCTTTACTCCTATAGCTACTATGGATTTAGAGGAAACATAACCACGGTATTCATTAAAGCTATGGCAACGAATGTCAAAGTATTCTGACTTTAAATGAACACAACAACAGAGTCACTTTCCCTCTCGTAGTGTTGTAAGTTTATTTTCTAGTATAAGGAAAAATGCTTCTGCTATGGCAAGTAAAAAGCAAATGTACCAAATTGTGAGGAGTATGTCCTAATGTACTCAGACTATGTATAGAAGTTATTATCTTTATAGAAAACCCATGGTTATATATTTTTATTTAATGAGCAAATGAACACAATAACAGAGTCACGTTCCCTCTCGTAGTGTTGTAAGTTTTCCTTTCTGTGTTCTCACTGTGTGGGAGAGAATTTCTAAGAAACCGAGTAGCTTCGCCTTACCCTGTGACGACCAGACTTTCTAGGAAGGAGGTTTAATTTTCCCCAAAAACATCCGACCCCCCTTTAAAAAAAAAAAAGACCAGCCCCCTAACTTGTGTGCATACCAGAGCTGCTAAATGAAAACAGTGAACATGCTGCTGTACGTGGTTCAAAGAAAGTCTCCGCCACATACCTTAAGCAGAATTTAAACCACCCATGATAACTGTTACGATCGGTATGAGTTTCCCCCTGTTATGTCACGATCTTTCTGTGTATTTTCCAACAAAAAAGGACTTTGATTTAAAGAAACTGTCTTCTGCACTTGGGTCTTATCTACTCTGCTCTCCAGCCTCGACAATAACAAGTAATAAAGGAAAAAAGGTCCGATAATACACAAATGCTTGAGAAACAACATTTATTTGTACTTTTTCACTTAACATGAGTTCTACTAAATTCTTACACGTCATAATATTTAGAGCAGTGATTCCCAAGGGGGTATTTTGGTGGAAGGCTTGGGAAAAGCTATTGTGATTTGATTAAAACATAGCCTATATATCAAACACAGTCTCACGTCATTTTGTGTTATAGTCACGAAATTAATCTATTGATTCGTGTTCACCAACACGATTTTGCCATTGTTTTCGTGTCACACAGAACGATTTTAAAAGCAATGTAAATAATAACAAATTAGAAGGAAAAAGACATTTAAAAAAATACAGATTTAAGTATTCTGACACGGAACGATTTTAGAAGCAATGTATTTCTATTGGTAGTATGTTTCGTGCCTGCACCAAATAATAACAAATTAGGAGGAAAAAAAGATGACAAAAAATACAGATTTCAGTATTCTGAGGCTCTGAGCCCCATTTCTTTTCGACGGCAAAAAAACTCCGACATTATACAATTTAAAATTACATTACATTGCATTTAGCTGACGCTTTTATCCAAAGCGACTTACAATAAAATAAAAGGGATAGGGTTAGGCTTTCTTGAGTAAGAAAATGTTTTTATGAACCACACAGCTTCTGGTCTTCCAAGACCCGACCGGACAAAAAGACGTGGTGCAGGCACGAAACATACTACCAATAGAAATACATTGATTTTAAAATAGTTCTGTGTGACACGAAAAAAAGGGGAAAATCGTGTTGGTGAACACGAATCAATAGATTACATTAATTTCGTGACTATAACACGAAATGCCGTGAGACTGGGTTGTAGGGAGAAGGGGGTAAATTGAGCCAGTGGGTAAATTGAACCACCCCCTGTAACCAGGCAACGCCTTATAGTTCTAATCACGTGACCAGAAGTTATGCAAGCTCCTCCCATTTATCATTGCCTGTGAAAGAGAGATGCTCATTGTGGTCTGGTAAGTAAACATTTTTACAAAAAAACTTTTTTTGCTTGTCAAAGTAAATGTTCTAGATGTCAGCTATATCGGCTGTCATGTATTACACGAATTACACATATGTTGTTTGTCAATCTAAAAGATAATTTTGCAAGTAAAAAAAAAAAAAATGTGTCGTAAAACTGTGAAGTAACACATTTGTTTGTGTGAAACGCTCAATGAACTACATCTCTGGTCTCACAGAACAACACACGTCACCAAGATGGCCGTCACTACTGTCTTGTCAACACAACGATTGACTACCCTCACTATCACCACAATGAAACACGTCCTGAAGAATGTCATGCAAAGCTGCCTGCCTGCCTTCCTTTGATTCTCTCTGAACTGCCTGGTCGTTTTAATGTTTAATGTCAACCATTTGTGCAGATAGCATGAAGTAGGGAAGATCGCTAGCGTTAGCGTTAGCATTTCTCCCCCGGGCTTAAATTGTGTATTATAGAATGATCACACCGGTGTGACAGTACTCTTCAAAGGGTTCACGAAATATGACTACTACTCTTACTGTTTAACATTTTGGGTTACTTAATGTTACTTCATGTTAAGGCTAATACAAATGACAAGGCTGTAATGCTAACTAACGTGCTAGCTACTAGCTAGCTTGATCCAGACACTCTGGTCCTTTCATCAGACGGGAAGCGAAAGAACGAGCAAGACCCATTGCTGGTATGATAACAACCTGGTACTAAGCACACAGGCATCTTGTTAAAGTTATCTTATCTTAGCCAGCGCCATATAGATAGATTATATCTATATGGCGCTGATCTTAGCTATCTCTTAGTGGAGGAAAACAATTGTGACATCACTTGAAGAAAAATACGCAACTAGAAAGACTACAAATCTGGGATTTGTAGTCTTTCTAGTTGCGTATTTTTCATAGTCTTATATTTCAACAGTTTTACGACAAACTGTGACTTTTTTGACATGGAAATTATTTTTTAAGATTGACAAACATCATATGTGTAATTCATGGCACAATTCAAACGGGATCGAAAGATACGTTTTCTCTCTCCATTGACTTCAATGCATAACTTTTTCCGAAATAAGGTCCCATGGGGCGGAAGTAGATGGGCGTGACTTCGCCACTCTATATATAGGCCTATTGGCATAATTGTGTTTCAGAGGATGAAAACACACTACCAAATTCGGATTAAAAATCAGTGTTATATATAGCCTATGATCTTTGGTAAATTCACCATAAGTAAACTCTCCATGCTTGTCTCTGTGAACAACCTCTTAATCTAGTAAATAACCAGTGGTAATAGTTAGTTAAAGCGAACAAATAAAGATTTGAAATAGTTAGCTAAAAGAGCTAAAGCTAACAGTTGGAAATGTAGCTAAATGAAACAATAAACATTTGAAATAGTTAGCTAAGAGTAACAAGTAGCAGTAACAAGCTAAAGCTAACAAACAAACAGTTGTTGTAGTAATCTAAAGCTAACAAATAAAAATGTTTAATAGTAATCTAAAGCTAACAAACACACGGTTGTTGTACTAAGCTAAAGCTAACAAACAAACAAACAAACAAACAGTCGTTGTAGTAATCTATAGCCAGGGCCGCCGCTTGCGGACAGGCAAGGCAGGCAACTGCTTGGGGCCCCGGACCAGAAGGGGGCCCCCAAAGAAGGTAGATTAAGAAGGTCCACAGCAACGACAACATGAAACACCCTTTAATTTACTGCAATGACACGTCGGGAAACCCCCTCAAGGTGGCCCCATGCATAGCGCGCCGTGAAATGCTGCTTCTTATATTAAAGGTCCCATGTCATGGCCATTTCTACTGATCATAATTCCATTGTTGAGGTCTATTAGAATAGATTTACATTGTGCAATTTTCCAAACTCACATTGGTTTCTCATACAGCATCTCTGTAAAGTATGTGTATTCACCAGGTATTCACTCTCTGTCCTAAACGGCTTGTTGGAGCTCCTGCCCAGCTGTGCTGTCGGCTGTGTGTGGTGACGAAAAGCTGGTTCGAGGGGCCCCCATAGACTAGAATCGGCACTGTCTATAGCTAACTAATAAACAGTTGTTCTAGTAATCTAAAGCTAAAACCATTAAGAAGCTAGCCAAAGTAACAAATAGACAGTAGATAAACAGTTAGCTAAAATTCAAGTATAACAGTTTCAATGGTTAGCTTACAATAACAATGAAAGTTAGCTAAGAGCAGTCTTCAATAAATAAATCCAGACCGTAGTGATTCTATAATAAATAGAAGCATTTATTTATGTACAGAAAAGGTTTAAAGTTTACAACAAAATCTAAAACACTGACAAAAAAAATAAAGAACAAATATTTACATTTATGAACATTATATGTACATGCTTCATCCTCGCTGATAGTCAGTGGATGTAAAATGACAATAAGTTCATCAGCACTTATGGATGTTTTCTACCTTAAGACCTCACAATGGTCATTAAACCACATCCCGAAAACATCTGTATGTTAAACCGCCACATCGCTCACACAAGTCACTGTAAACACATTGATTTCATACATATCCATTGAGGTCAATAGCATCAATATGAACATGTGAGCATATTATTTC
Organism: Trematomus bernacchii; assembly: GCF_902827165.1. Taxonomy (NCBI): domain Eukaryota; kingdom Metazoa; phylum Chordata; class Actinopteri; order Perciformes; family Nototheniidae; genus Trematomus; species Trematomus bernacchii. Next base: position 1,960,966 of record NW_022987581.1, on the reverse strand, counting down.
ATTAAAAAAGGCACACATTTGTCAGTGATACAAACACAGGAGCTCAAACACCTGGTGGGGATGTTTTTAACACCAACACATGGCTTGTTTTTATCAGGAATGTTCAAGGAAAGGTGAAGTTCAGGTCCCGAGGGAGGATATAAATATACACGTGCCATGGTAAAGAGTGTTAGCATTGGCCCCATTGGTAACACGTGGGTTCATCAAAGTGTTACAGTCTCTACGTTATGCAACGATCCTCCCCAGAGGCGCATGAGGAAGGAGCTCATCACAAATCAGAAGCTGAAAACGGTTCTGAGAAACTCTGGAACATAAGGCAGCTGGTGAAGATCATTTTTGTTTTTACCATATGTCGACATTTGAAGACGTCGCAGAGGCATAAATCAAGGCACAGTGCTACTCTTTGAGGTTTTCACAGCAGTGTCTTTAGGTCCCTTTGGATGGTGTTTTTGCTCCTCTACTGAGGCAACGACTAAATCATAACAACACACGATACATAATTGGGACTTATTGAGGTCACACTGGTTAAACTGGCACTTGTGGAATTCTTCCTATTATGTACCTCACCTTAAAACCCACTCTAGTGTTTTTTTCAGATTTTTTCTTGTGTCCAATGACCAAAGAGGAAAATATACACGCCTTCTTGGAAGACAGTTAGATGAGAGGAGAAGAAGATTGTCTTTCCGTTAAGTATGGAGCTGGAGCCATAAGGCGATTAGCTTAGCTTAGCCTAGCATAGAGACTGAAAAGGGGTTAGCATGGCTTTGTTCAATAGTAGCAAAAACCACCTAATGTTAATGATAATGCATGATATTTTTCACTTTTGTTGTTCCGTACAGAAAACAAAAACACAAAAGCGACATGTCTTACAGGTGAGTTAATCGCCGCCTAGTTGCAGCTTCATAATAAAACTAACAGTTCAATATTTTGGTTTCTAGTCGAGAGTCAGACGAGAAGATTGATACCGCTCACATATATGTTTCTTAAACATGTGGATGCTGTTGGTTAGCTTAGCTTAGCACAAAGACTGGAAGAAAATGTAAACAACTAGCCTTGCTGTGGTAATAAAACCTTCAAAACCGAGTCAATAAAGCTAAATATAACTTATTTATATCTCGATTATTTATTCTGTACAATAAGCATCTATCCAATTCCCACCAGGCTAGCCCTTTCCCTTTTGTCTTTGAGCTAAGCTAAGCTAACAGTCTGCTCGTGCTAGCCTTATATTTACCATAAAGGCATGAAACTGGCCAAACAAATTAAATGAGCTTTGATAAATGTCCATGAAGTAACAAAAGTGATACACAAAGATATTTTTAACACTTATGCGTGAATTGTACCTTAAACACATTAGAGGGAATTCCTTAGTTGCATATTTTGAGCCCAAAACAAGACACGATGTGGCTTTTAGCGACACAGTTTTTCAGTTATATCATAAGCATCCCAATTTGGAAACTGATTAAAAAACTATATTTAGACTGAGAAATTCACAATCTGTTGATTTGGTATGATAGTGTCAGCAATGGATTGTCAACCTTGTAAAAAATATGCAACCTCAAAATAAGTTTCACCCGGTTTTTTTGGCACTGCTTGTGAGGATATAGTGGTTTCAAGACTGGCTTTAAATTCCATATCTTTGTGCCATGTCAGGTAAAAAATACACAAGGACGTCCAAGGTAGCTTATCATCAAGGCTCTTCTTTCCACTCAGCACGACTTTTTTCAGTTTTCTGTGAAGGTTGGATTGTCCTCTTCTTCATCCAAGCTCACGACTTGTCTCTGATATGACAGCAAATAAACAAGATGTCAGACTTAGCAAACACAATGTACTAAATTCACCCAGAATGTAATATAGATTGACAAACTAGACTTACTTTTGGGTAGGAGTAACCATCAATGCTGTTGCTCCTCCAAATGTGCACTTGGTCCTCGGTGGTTTTCTGGTAAACGGGGTTGTCAAAGTGGATTGTGTTGGTGTTTTTCAGCCTGTAGTTCCTCCATAGTAGCACGCCACCAAAAGCCACCAGACAAAGGATCGCTACAAGAACGCAGACATTGGGAGAAAGATTAGACATTAGTAGCGTTATTACTTAAAGTATTTTGTAGTTTCTGTGAAGGAGCCACCTTTGCAGAAGCTTCCTAAGCAACTCACCCAGAGGTAATGCTATATACAGAGCTATCGGCGTGGTGGAGGCAGTGTTGGGTACAGCAGTGGCAAATTTATGTTGGATGTCTGAAAAAAGATAGGAAGATAGGAAGTTAATGGTGGATGGAGCTGATCAGCACTTCACACAAAACATTTTTGTAACCATGTCCGCGAGGATTACAATGTCCTGGACATTGCGGTCATCCATGTTTATCATTTAGCTTAAAAACAACAGATAGGAAGGCTACATGACGAGTGACTTCATCAAGGCATTATAATACACTTCAAAACTAAGCTTATTATTTTCAACAAACATTGTGACCAAAGAGTTCTACATTTGTCGGACCTCAGCGGTTTTCCCGTTCAGCTGAAGTCCGGCTAAAGTCGGGGTAACGGTAACACTGAACCCTAGCTAAGGACAAGGCACTCAAACAAAACAAACTATGTAAAAATGGTCAATGCTTCAAAGTAACTAAAAGTTCTCCGTATCAAAAAAGAACACGTCAAAAGACTATACCGCTTCCTGTCTAATCACAATCAGCTGTGTACCATTGTCATGCCATATATAGGCAAATTGACATGCACGTCATACCTGACAGCGCACATTTGACAGCAAATAAGTGAGACTTAAATTAACATATTTTAAAGCGTAGTGTGACTCAAAAAAATAAATAGTTAAGAGTTTACTCTAAAGTCTTATATTAATAAGACAAACATTTAAACCATAATGATGAAAGGAAAATGGCTCCGACAAAGTGGTTACACAATTTGACCTCTAAACATTTCACCAATTCCACTGTTATGGTACCTACCTGGAGATGTGACTGGAGCGCCTGTGGTGGTCTGGGGGATTTTAGGATTCACCAGAGCGCCTGTGGTGGTCTGGGGGATTTTAGGATTCACCGGCCTGGGTGACGGGATCTTTGGTTCTGGGGTGGTGGTCTTTACTGGAGGTTTGATGGTGGTGCGTGGTGCTGGCCTGGCTGCAGTGGTGGAGATAATGGGAACTGGGGTGGTACGAATCAGGGGTTTAGTTGTGGTACGGATTTGGGGTTTTGGGGTGGTTTGGACCAGGGTCTTGGGTGTGGTGCTGGCTGGAACTGGAGGGCGACGAGGAGGGTCTGTAGCTGGAACCTGAGGCTGCACAGGAGCTTCAGGCGTTGGCACGGCTGGTAAAGAACAAGGAATGAGAGTCAAAAAACTAAATACAAAATTCAAATTAATCTAACAAAGATATTTTCTTGATATAATAGTGCAGTATATTTACATACCAGGTACGCATGACCTCATATCCCGGGCTAGCATCATGTTATCTGAACACACACATGTGTATTTGGGGGGGTGTCGGCCCACTTGAGGAGCTGCCAGGCACAAGTATTCACAGCCGGAGACCTGGCACCAATCCCTGCCTGCAAGAAAAGAGGATGACATTTTGTTTAGCTTCATATGTATTGAAGACACTTTCACAGTTACCATTAAAGCTGGTACAATTTTAAAGGTCCCCTATTATACTGATTTTCCATCAATATATTACAGGTCTCAGATATATACAGAGCCTGTCTCTGATTGGCTGAAACACCAAACAGATCATTGCAGCATCCCATAATCCCCTCTGTTTCAGCCCTGTTTCCAAAGTGCTGATTCTCTGTCTGTTACTTTAGATGAAAATAAGGAGCCCCTCCCCACGCCCCTCTGAGAGAGATTTGGTTACAAAGAACTCAATGGTGCTCTAGGAGGAGATTCAGGTGATAAGGGGGGGGGGGGGGGGGGGGGTTACCTTGGTTGCTGATTGGCTAATGGTTACACAAGACAACACATCGTTATGACATCATAAAGTGGCCAAAATCTGATCAGCTCATTTTCAGACAGGTTTTTATAGAAATGGATCAGGACAAAAAGAGAGAATCTCTGTTCCTGAAACTTTCAGAGTCTCTTTCCACAGAGGGGACACATGTTGATGTAGAAGAGACATGAAGAAGAGGGGACACATGTTGATGTAGAAGAGACATGAAGAAGAGGGGACACATGTTGATGTAGAAGAGACATGGAGAAGAGGGGACACATGTTGATGTAGAAGAGACATGAAGAAGAGGGGACACATGTTGATGTAGAAGAGACATGAAGAAGAGGGGACACATGTTGATGTAGAAGAGACATGAAGAAGAGGGGACACATGTTGATGTAGAAGAGACATGAAGAAGAGGGGACACATGTTGATGAAGAAGAGACATGAAGAAGAGGGGACACATGTTGATGTAGAAGAGACATGAAGAAGAGGGGACACATGTTGATGTAGAAGAGACATGAAGAAGAGGGGACACATGTTGATGTCGAAGAGACATGAAGAAGAGGGGACACATGTTGATGTAGAAGAGACATGAAGAAGAGGGGGACACATGTTGATGAAGAAGAGACATGAAGAAGAGGGGACACATGTTGATGTAGAAGAGACATGAAGAAGAGGGGACACATGTTGATGAAGAAGAGACATGAAGAAGAGGGGACACATGTTGATGTAGAAGAGACATGAAGAAGAGGGGACACATGTTGATGAAGAAGAGACATGAAGAAGAGGGGACACATGTTGATGTAGAAGAGACATGAAGAAGAGGGGACACATGTTGATGTAGAAGAGACATGAAGAAGAGGGGACACATGTTGATGTAGAAGAGACATGAGGAAGAGGGGACACATGTTGATGTAGAAGAGACATGAGGAAGAGGGGACACATGTTGATGTAGAAGAGACATGAAGAAGAGGGGACACATGTTGATGTAGAAGAGACATGAAGAAGAGGGGACACATGTTGATGTAGAAGAGACATGAGGAAGAGGGGACACATGTTGATGTAGAAGAGACATGAGGAAGAGGGGACACATGTTGATGTAGAAGAGACATGAAGAAGAGGGGACACATGTTGATGTAGAAGAGACATGAGGAAGAGGGGACACATGTTGATGTAGAAGAGACATGAGGAAGAGGGGACACATGTTGATGTAGAAGAGACATGAAGAAGAGGGGACACATGTTGATGTAGAAGAGACATGAGGAAGAGGGGACACATGTTGATGTAGAAGAGACATGAAGAAGAGGGGACACGTGTTGATGTAGAAGAGACATGAAGAAGAGGGGACACATGTTGATGTAGAAGAGACATGAAGAAGAGGGGACACATGTTGATGTAGAAGAGACATGAAGAAGAGGGGACACATGGTGATGTAGAAGAGACATGAAGAAGAGGGGACACATGTTGATGTAGAAGAGATGTGAAGAAGTGGATTTTGCATAATAGGTGACCTTTAAGGGACATTTGCTCATTCAGTTTTTTCTGCAACGCCTTAACACAAAGGCTTGAGGGTTGAGGAAAAAAATTGGAACATTTCCTGCTTTTTAATGTCGTGCTTTTCAATTTGTTTTATAAAAAAAGGTCGCTAATGATTTGTTATTCAAACTAAAAGCCCTTTATGACCAGGAGTGTCTCTCACCAGCGGGCTGTTTGAGGTTATGGAAGAGGATAATGTCTTCTGGGGATGAGAGGTGCTCTGCCACGGCTGTGATGTTCTCCCCCGTCAGCCTGTTGGCACTGAAGATGGCATTGTTACTGACGTCGGTCCAATACACTCTTTCCTAGAAGCAGAGACAAAAAAAACAACTATTAAAGTGACTGGGGACACAGCAGGAGTAGTGAGAGGAATCAGAATCAAGTTTATTGCCAGATACGTTTACACATACAAGGAATTTGCTTTGGTATCTGGTGGTGGGAACATAAACAATCTAAAAAATTAAGTTGCAAAGTCGGTAAAAGAAGAAATATATAAGGATAATAAAAACAATTTAGCATTAAACAATGACGCTAAAGACAAGTATTTAAGAAAGAATAATAAATACACCACTGGTGAATGTCTGAACCTTATATGTGTCTCTAAAATGGCGGTTGCTAACAAGTGTCATCCCTACACAACAAGTTATAAGGTGCTATATTATATAATTTACAACAGGTGATATGGCCTTAACGCTTTGACAACGCTACTATGCCAATACTGGGGATGCATGCAATGAAAGTACCTAATTTTTAACATCTGGATACTGAGAGACAAGACCGAGGAGGAAACCTAAGTTGTTGATAAGCTGTGGAGCTGTTAAACTCATTAAAATAAGGTCAAACCCGGCTTCTATACGACTGTTTACACGTGCAGTGAGGGGCCATGTGGTATTTCACAGCTCTGGGTTTATGGGTAACAGAGTTTATCAGGAGGTAAACACCCACCTCAAACACAGTGAGGCCCAGAGGGTGAGCCAGCTTGTGTTCGTCCAGGATGATGGTGCGTCGACCACCGCCCTGCACATCGATACTGGAGAGGGTGTGCAGCTTGGAGTCCACCCAGTACAGCCGCTGGTTCAACAGGTCTGAGGAGACACAAGAGGGGGGTCAATAGGTCAGAGATGGTGAAAGTACACACATCCTTTACTCAAGTAGAAGTACAGATACTCGTGTTTAAAAATACTCTGGTGAAAGTAGAAGTACTGACTAAACTTCTTAACTCAAGTCAAAGTAAAGAGGGCTTTGAAATGTACTTCAGTAAAAAGTACCCATAACTAGCAGCTGTTTTAAAGAGTACCTGACCTCCCTTTATATTAATAGAACAATAATGTCATTGTTAGCTAATGAATGTTTCCATGCTGAACAACGGCAACATGACAACGTTTTCATTGGTCCCTCTTCTTTAGAGAAGACCAGGAAATGATGGATACACGGATCGTGTTCAAATCAATAGGCACGCAATGACTCTAAATAATAATGATCACGCCACCAAACACACATTCAAACTAAAGGAACCAGCCTGTTTGGAAAATGTAAGAAGTAGAAAGTACAGGTATTTGTGTTCAAAATGTAAGAAGTAGGAAGTACAGGTATTTGTGTTCAAAATGTAAGAAGTAGAAAGTACAGGTATTTGTGTTCAACATGTAAGAAGTAGAAAGTACAGGTATTTGTGTTCAACATGTAAGAAGTAGAAAGTACAGGTATTTGGGTTCAAAATGTAAGAAGTAGAAAGTACAGGTATTTGGGTTCAACATGTAAGAAGTAGAAAGTACAGGTATTTGTGTTCAAAATGTAAGAAGTAGAAAGTTCAGGTATTTGTGTTCAAAATGTAAGAAGTAGAAAGTACAGGTATTTGTGTTCAACATGTAAGAAGTAGAAAGTACAGGTATTTGTGTTCAAAATGTAAGAAGTAGAAAGTACAGGTATTTGGGTTCAAAATGTAAGAAGTAGAAAGTACAGGTATTTGTGTTCAAAATGTAAGAAGTAGAAAGTACAGGTATTTGTGTTCAACATGTAAGAAGTAGAAAGTACAGGTATTTGTGTTCAAAATGTAAGAAGTAGAAAGTACAGGTATTTGGGTTCAAAATGTAAGAAGTAGAAAGTACAGGTATTTGCGTTCAAAATGTAAGAAGTAGAAAGTACAGGTATTTGTATTAAAAATGTAAGAAGTAGAAAGTTCAGGTATTTGTGTTCAAAATGTAAGAAGTCAAAGTAAAAAGTCGTCAGAAAAATAAGTAGTGGAGTAAAGTACTGATACCAGAAACATGTACTTAAGTATAGTCACAAAGTATTTGTACTCCACTACTTCCCACCTCTGTCAATAGGTCAGATCCCTGGTATGCATGTGGATAAGCTACTGGAAACCTGAGAGACATGAACACTAGATCTTACCGATTGTGATCCCATTTGGCCACTCAATGTTGTCGGTGACCAGAGCGGTTCGGTCTCCTCCGTTTAAACCTCCTTTCTCGATCTTAGCGGGACTCCCCCAGTCGGTCCAGTAAAGGAAGCTGGGAGGACACAGATATGTGGTTAAAATAAACGTTGTAAACAACAGAGAGTCTTGGAAGGATTTAGGGAGCATGATCTCACAGAAACACCTGAAATGTCCTTTAAACCTCGTAACATCGCATTATATCAGAATCAGAAGAGACACAGAGAGAGAAAACTATTTTAAGAAAACTATAATAACATTAAAAAATATTTATCAATTTGGCTGCAGATCCTAAAACTATTTGCCAGACAATTCCAATGAAAATCAATAAAGAAATACATTATCATAGCTATTATTATTTAAACAAAATGTAAGGTATATGGCTATTTAAAATACTGTGTAAATTCTCTTTCTAACCCTGTACTTGTCCTCGTCTGCCCTGCCCTGTAAACGTCATGCTGGGTGATAAGACGTTATGCGTTTTTTGCATCTGATCACATTGGATTTAACCACTTTTCTTAGTATCGTTGGACTTACTTGCTGTGGGGGTCGACCACAATGGCACGGGGTTTGGATAAATCTCGACGGAAGATAGTTTTTCGGCGGCTGCCATCAGCGGTAACCACGGAGATGGTGCTTTGGATGCTGTCGGTCCAGTACAGGTTCCCGTGGATCCAGTCGAACGCGATGCCTTCAGGTGCGTCCATGTCTCTGCCGATCACTACGCTGTGTTCAGCCGGGTTTTCAGCCGAGTCCATCGGAGCTCTGGGTAAAAAATAAAGAGCTGGTGTCAAGCAGGCGTAAAAAAAAAACACTAAATGCAGAGGTGGGAAGTAGTGCAGTACAAATACTTCGTTACTGTACTTAAGTACATTTTTCTGGTATCAGTACTTTACTCCACTACTTATTTTTCTGACGACTTTTGACTTTGACTTCTTACATTTTGAACACAAATACCTGTACTTTCTACTTCTTACATGTTGAACACAAATACCTGTACTTTCTACTTCTTACATGTTGAACACAAATACCTGTACTTTCTACTTCTTACATGTTGAACACAAATACCTGTACTTTCTACTTCTTACATTTTGAACACAAATACCTGTACTTTCTACTTCTTACATTTTGAACCCAAATACCTGTACTTTCTACTTCTTACATTTTGAACACAAATACCTGTACTTTCTACTTCTCACATTTTCCAAACAGGCTGGTTCCTTTAGTTTGAATGTGTGTTTGGTGGCGTGATCATTATTATTTAGAGTCATTGCGTGCCTATTGATTTGAACACGATCCGTGTATCCATCATTTCCTGGTCTTCTCTAAAGAAGAGGGACCAATGAAAACGTTGTCATGTTGCCGTTGTTCAGCATGGAAACATTCATTAGCTAACAATGACATTATTGTTCTATTAATATAAAGGGAGGTCAGGTACTCTTTAAAACAGCTGCTAGTTATGGGTACTTTTTACTGAAGTACATTTCAAAGCCTCTTTACTTTGACTTGAGTAAAGAAGTTTAGTCAGTACTTCTACTTTCACCAGAGTATTTTTAAACACGAGTATCTGTACTTCTACTTGAGTAAAGGATGTGTGTACTTGTACCCTCTCTGACTGAATGTAATGATTCTACTTCATTCTGATGCCCTTTTATCTCACCTGTAGATCTTCTTCTGGGAGATGTCGGACCAGTAGATGTCTTTGGTGGCCATGTTCATGTCGAGAGCCACAGCGCTCTTCAGACGGGGGATCACTCTGGTGTACTCACTCTTATCCAACGTCATCTTTCTGACTTCATGACGGTTGGTGAAGAACAGGTAGGCGATTGTACCTGAAAAAACACAAAATCAAAGAAGAGAAGAGATTAGCTGTCTTAGAAATCATATATATGCTGGCTGTGTTTTTGGTTTGTCTTGTGTACTTCTATTGAATAGAAATATATTTTTTCTTCTTAATTTCAGCTTAATTGGTCCTGCCAAATGTTATATATTAAAAAAGGGACAGATGTCTAAAAGTGCTAACAGCTGCTACAGCGTTGTATTAACATTTCTAAGCTATTTTTGTTTAGGTGCCAGAAATAGGGCAGATATTCTCCTTTCATTCAACAACATAACATATTTTATTGTTAAAGTTTTAACCCCATCATTGCCAACAATTATCCACATTAGGAACATATACTTTAAAGGTCTCCTATCATGCTAAATGTACATTTATATGTGTCCCCGATGTGTAAGAGAATTCACAAAGTGTCAGAAAATAAAACCCTCTCTCTTTTCCTCCGTACCCAAATCTCTAAATCTTTTTTTTAAAGCTAAGGACCCAGAATCAGCACTTTAGAAACAGGGCTGAAATAGAGGGGATGAGGCTAGAATGTGTGATCTGTTTGGTATTTTGAGCAAAACACTTCAGACATGTTTTTTATATATTTGTATATATCTGAGACCTAGGCCTGTGACGATAACGGCTTTTGTTGGACGATACATAATCCAATAAATAGTTGCTTTAAATTATGTTCGATTAATTTTAGGACCCTTTTAAGCTATTTATATAATAATACAATGAATTGAAGGCATACAAAATATCGAGGTCATGTCCATTTATTGTATGATAAGTCGGATACGAAATGATTGAGGTCATACGATAAGCCAATAAAGTAAAATGATTTGTTATAATGTCCATATATCGTAGAATAAGTCAATAATGTAAATAAGATGAAGGTCCTGTCAATATACCATACGATAAGTAGAAAACATAAAAAAGTATCCAGGTTTCCAGGTAATGTCTATATATCGTACAATAAGTGTATCGTACAAAACGTCAAAAGATATCAAGGTCTTATCTGAGACCTATAATATATGCTTAAAAATAGTATAATAGGAGACCTTTAAGAAGGCTATTCATCATTGAACTGTTACACATTACTGTAAAATACACTCTGGACAGAGCAGCTGATATTTACCGATGGCCTTGCAGGCTTTGGTTGCAGGGTCCACCTGGTACCCCTCCTCACATTGACATTTGAAGCTGCCCACCAGGTTGATGCAGATCTGGCTGCAGGTGTCCGGGTTGGCACACTCGTCGATGTCTAATTAAAAAAAAGATGGGAACCATTCAATAAAAAACACACATGGTGTAACAAAAACAATATTCTGAGTCATCCTTCCTGTAAGAGATACTCTTGTTCTGGAAGCACAGACAGTTACATGGAAAAGGTTGCGTCAGAGTAAGCACATTGCAACACTGTTTTGATAATCTGTTCCCAAATAGAGTGGTGCATGAATGAGCATTTCAGGGTTGTCTGAATCTGTGTTTTGGGTTAGTTGCCTGAAATAAGGTCTGTGGTTAACTCAAGCTGAAGAGATTTGTGTATTAGGACATCAAATGCGTCAGTAAATACCCCACTGGTAAATGTCCGAAGCTTCAATATCTCATAAAAACGGTGGTTGTTTACACATTTCAAAATGAGACCATTAAACGTCATCACGCCGAAAATTAGCCGCCTTTAGCTTAGCGGTGGTGACGTGAAGTCATGTGACCGCGCTGTAGTTCCTTTATAGCCCAACATTAGCCACCTTTAGCTTAGCGGTGGTGACGTGAAGTCATGTGACCGGGCTGTAGTTCCTTTATAGCCCAACATTAGCCACCTTTAGCTTAGCGGTGGTGACGTGAAGTCATGTGACCGTGCTGTAGTTCCTTTATAGCCCAACATTAGCCACCTTTAGCTTAGCGGTGGTGACGTGAAGTCATGTGACCGTGCTGTAGTTCCTTTATAGCCCAACATTAGCCACCTTTAGCTTAGCGGTGGTGACGTGAAGTCATGTGACGGTGCTGTAGTTCCTTAATATCTTAACGTTAGCTTCAATTATAAACGTGGTGTTAATATGTGGAGATTATCCTGCTGAATCAAACATGTAAGTATCATAAAAGTGTGTTTGCCACAGATCTTATTTCCTGCAAAAATGTGATGCTAAGTTCTGGTTCAACCTAAAATAAATACGTCATCTCTACCCCACAAACCATATGCATTACTGGTTATATATAAGTTTAACTGCGGGATGTTGTTACCTGCACAGCGTTTTTTCTCCACCAGGTTATATCCAGTAGGACACAGACACTCGTATCCGATCTTCAGGTCATTACAAATATGCGAGCAGCCGCCGTTGTTGTAAAGGCATTCATTGGAGCCTGCAGTTGGAAGAAGAAAGGTTAACCATCTTTCTTTTCCGAGGACTAGCATTCTCAACATAAAAGCAGTAATCAAGCAGACAGTTATGGATGACAGACGTCTGAACTCACCACATTCCCTCAGAGGCTCGTCTGTCCAATCCCTGCAATCACGGTTCCTGTCACACACCTTCTCCATGCTAATACACTCCCCGCTGCGGCACTTAAAGTGGGTCGGACCATCACAGTGGGTTGCTGGGATATAAGACATACAGTTATAGATGGAAAAAAAACACTAGAGTTTACATTAGACTCAGGGACAGTTTCATCCCACCGGCCATCAGACTGTTAAACACCTGGACTTTTGAAAGAAAAATCCATAACATTCATCTGTTTGCATCTTGCAGATTATGTATACAATACAATACAATGCAAAGGGGCTTTATTTGCATGACTACATTTTAAACATAGTATTGTCAAAGCATTCTGCACAAGGCGTTATAACAGAACAAAACAAAAATCAACACTAAACAATACATGTGGCACAACAGCATAATACAAAACGTACTGGATAGGCCAACAACGTGCAAATAAAAATATATATAGGCCTACATATTATTATATAAAAAGTGTGTGTGTGTGACATGACAATAAAGCCTTGAATTGAATTGAATAGAGTTGCTAGGATCCAGGAAAAAAAAGAGAGATTCGTACCGTTGACGCAGCCGAATTCATCGCTGCGGTCCCTGCAGTCGAATTGATGGTTGCACTGCCGGCTGCCGTGGATACAAGAACCGTCATCACATTCAAACTCATCGGGAGCACAGGTGGTGGGTGCTAGAGTAGAAATTAGATTACAAGAGATGATTAACGAATGACTAGGCCTGTGACGATAACAGCTTTTGTTGGACGATACATTATTCTAGAAATAGTTGTTTTAAAGGTCGCCTATTATACTGTTTTTCATCAATATATTATAGGTCTCAGATATATCCAGGACATGTCTCTGATTGGCTGAAACACCAAACAGATCATTGCAGCATCCCATAATCCCCTCTGTTTCAGCCCTGTTTCCAAAGTGCTGATTCTCTGTCTGTTACTTTAGATGAAAATAAGGAGCCCCTCCCCACGCCCCTCTGAGAGAGATTTGGTTACAAAGAACTCAATGGTGCTCTAGGAGGAGATTCAGGTGATAAGGTGGGGGGGGGGGGGGGGGTTACCTTGGTTGCTGATTGGCTAATGGTTACACAAGACAAAACATCGTTATCGTTAAGTGGCCAAAATCTGATCAGCTCATTTTCAGACAGGTTTTTATATATATGGATCAGGACAAAAAGAGAGAGAATCTTTGTTCCTGAAACTTTCAGAGTCTCTTTACACAGAGGGGACACATGTTGATGAAGAAGAGACATGAAGAAGAGGGGACACATGTTGATGAAGAAGAGACATGAAGAAGAGGGGACACATGTTGATGAAGAAGAGACATGAAGAAGAGGGGACACATGTTGATGTAGAAGAGACATGAAGAAGAGGGGACACATGTTGATGTAGAAGAGACATGAAGAAGAGGGGACACATGTTGATGAAGAAGAGACATGAAGAAGAGGGGACACATGTGATGAAGAAGAGACATGAAGAAGAGGGGACACATGTTGATGAAGAAGAGACATGAAGAAGAGGGGACACATGTTGATGTAGAAGAGACATGAAGAAGAGGGGACACATGTTGATGTAGAAGAGACATGAAGAAGAGGGGACACATGTTGATGTAGAAGAGACATGAAGAAGAGGAGACACATGTTGATGTAGAAGAGACATGAAGAAGAGGGGACACATGTTGATGTAGAAGAGACATGAAGAAGAGGGGACACATGTTGATGTAGAAGAGACATGAAGAAGAGGGGACACATGTTGATGTAGAAGAGACATGAAGAAGAGGGGACACATGTTGATGTAGAAGAGACATGAAGAAGAGGGGACACATGTTGATGTAGAAGAGACATGAAGAAGAGGAGACACATGTTGATGTAGAAGAGACATGAAGAAGAGGGGACACATGTTGATGTAGAAGAGACATGAAGAAGAGGGGACACATGTTGATGTAGAAGAGACATGAAGAAGAGGGGACACATGTTGATGTAGAAGAGACATGAAGAAGAGGGGACACATGTTGATGTAGAAGAGACATGAAGAAGAGGGGACACATGTTGATGTAGAAGAGACATGAAGAAGTGGATTTTGCATAATATTTGCATAATAAGGAACCCTTGTCTTATGACTCTCACCACATCCTGCTTCATCAGATCTATCGAGGCAGTCGACGCCTCCGTCACACTTCCAGCTGCTGTGGATGCACTCCCCGCTGCCGCAGGGGAACTCCAGGTTCGAACACTGATGAGCGGGAACAGTAACCGGTGTCTTCGCTCCTCCGCAGCTCAGAGGCCACTCATCGGAGCCGTCGGAGCAGTCCATGTCTCCGTCGCAGGCCCACAGACCAGGCACGCAGACGGTGTTGTTGCACTGGAAGGAGGCCGGGCTGCAGGTGACCGGCGGACAGGACGCTTCATCACTGCCATCGTCACAATCCGCCTCATCGTCACACACGAAGGACGACGATACGCACTGACCACTCCCGCAGCGAAACTCTGTGTTCGTGCACAGCTTTGGCGCTAAAAAGAGAAGAGACATTGGATATAAGGAAGTCTTTCGGTGAAGGAAGTGGTCAAGAAATGACTCCTAAAACATGGGAACAAGTCAGCATTTTAGCATTTTTGGCTAGCTTGTTTCAAATGTTTTTTTGAATGGGTTTTGGGTTTTTAACGTTTTAGGATTTTAACGTTTTGTTCTATGACATAAAATACTTCAGTAAATACCCCACTGATGAATATAAAAACGCAGTTGCTATCAAGAGTCTAAATGAGACGACTAAACGTCATCACGCCCAACATTAGCCGCCTTTAGCTTAGCATTGAGAAATACAATTGGCTTTTTTTAGGGAACCATGGAGATGCTAACTTCAGGGTGGGCCAACAACAATCCTTTATCCCTACACTACTGCACAACTTCAACTTCCGTTTTATTTTTAACACGACCAACATATGTCCTTATCAAGTTGGGACCAATAAAGTATATCTTATCTTATCTGAAACAGGGCAATTAGAGTAACTAAAGACCAGGAATACTTCAGATAAGGGAGGAAAGAAGAAGCTGTGGTTTCTGAGAGCAATCGAAGAAGATAAATCACATTTGAAAGAACAGTGAGACAGATGTGTGGTCTTCTTCTTCTTCTCCCCCCTGTAGTTAACTCTTCTCACCACAGCTCTCCTCATCAGCTCCATTCTCACAGTCAGCTTTCCCGTCACAGTGCCAGCTCTCCGGGATGCACTGGTTCAGACGGTCCGTGCAGCTGAACTCTATCGGCTTGCAGGTTTTAGTCACTGAAATCACAACAGAGATAAGATCAGAGATGGTACAAGTACACACATCCTTTACTCAGGTAGAAGTACAGATACTCGTGTTTAAAAATACTCTGGTAAAAGTATAAGTACTGACTAAACTTCTTTACTCAAGTAAAAGTAAAGAGGGCTTTGAAATGTACTTCAGTAAAAAGTACCCATAACTAGCAGCTGTTTTAAAGAGTACCTGACCTCCCTTTATATTAATAGAACAATAATGTCATTGTTAGCTAATGAATGTTTCCATGCTGAACAACGGCAACATGACAACGTTTTCATTGGTCCCTCTTCTTTAGAGAAGACCAGGAAATGATGGATACACGGATCGTGTTCAAATCAATAGGCACGCAATGACTCTAAAGAATAATGATCACGCCACCAAACACACATTCAAACTAAAGGAACCAGCCTGTTTGGAAAATGTGAGAAGTAGAAAGTACAGGTATTTGTGTTCAACATGTAAGAAGTAGAAAGTTCAGGTATTTGGGTTCAACATGTAAGAAGTAGAAAGTACAGGTATTTGTGTTCAACATGTAAGAAGTAGAAAGTACAGGTATTTGTGTTCAACATGTAAGAAGTAGAAAGTACAGGTGTTTGTGTTCAAAATGTAAGAAGTAGAAAGTACAGGTATTTGTGTTCAACATGTAAGAAGTAGAAAGTACAGGTATTTGTGTTCAACATGTAAGAAGTAGAAAGTACAGGTATTTGTGTTCAACATGTAAGAAGTAGAAAGTTCAGGTATTTGTGTTCAACATGTAAGAAGTAGAAAGTACAGGTATTTGTGTTCAACATGTAAGAAGTAGAAAGTACAGGTATTTGTGTTCAAAATGTAAGAAGTAGAAAGTACAGGTATTTGTGTTCAAAATGTAAGAAGTAGAAAGTACAGGTATTTGTGTTCAACATGTAAGAAGTAGAAAGTACAGGTATTTGTGTTCAACATGTAAGAAGTAGAAAGTACAGGTATTTGTGTTCAAAATGTAAGAAGTAGAAAGTAAACTTATTTTGAACTATCTTTTACCAGAATCAGGAAATGCCGTGTTACAAAATGAGCCGCAAATGCTCAAAAGTTTTCTGTTTTCTGATGTTGGTGATTTTCCAATAAATATGTGAAAAAAATAAGTTTCTTCTGAGATACAACTCAAAATAAGATTCTTTGACTTAACAAGATGTCTACAAACAAGACCTGATGTCTCACTGCAGTGTCACTTCTGAAGTTATTGTAACTTATATCAGGTGTAAAGAAAGACATATTCTGACTAGATATTAGACACATATACTGGGCAAGATTTTGAGTTTTTGTAGTGTACTCACTGCAGGTAGCAGGAAGTTCATCAGTGGCGTCTCCACAGTCGTCCATGCCGTCACACGCCCATCGAGCCGGCAAGCATTTACCGTTCCCACACTGGAAATTATCGGATCCACATGTCGTCAATGTATCTGTAACAGAGAAATAATAACACACAGTTAAACCAAGGCTTATTGTTTGAGTTATCATTCATCAGGGAGGAGTCCTCATATACACAGTATGGCTGCACATGAGATAAAGTAAGGTGGGGATAATCATTCTGCAGAACTCTATTCAAGTAGTTTTAAACCAAACAAACGACAATTTGAATATCTATTAATTGTCTAGTGGTACATTGAATTCATGAGGAAAACTTTTGCATGAATTCTTGATGAATGGAAGCAAAAGGAAACGTCAACAAAACAATATCAAATCCTCAGGTTCACAAATTCTAATGTTGTCTCATGTCGATACCCGGAGCTAATAAAAAAAGAAATGTTGTTTTGTAGTTCTTTGTTCACTCTTTCCTAAGTGATTTGGCTGTCCATGAAAAAAGACCCATAGGAAAATAATTGTGCAGAATTCTATTAAATAAGTTCTTCAGCACTAAAATATATGTCTATAACTCATCCAGTGGTACATTGAATTCATGAAGAAAACGTTGTTATTCTCGCATGCCTTCAACCTTTCGTGATGAAACGGAAGTTGTGGTTTAACGTCAAAACAAATTCAAAATATTAGTTTTGAACGTAAACCTTGTCTCATCAAACAAATCACAGCTAATCCAAATAAAGTTGCTATAAAACGTTGTTATTCTCTCCAAAAATGGAGAAGATTTTTGATGAATGGAAGTTAACGGCACCTGCGTTTCCTTACAAAACAATCTGTTTGCAATGTTGTCATGAATAACAGCTAATGCTACTAAAAGTTATAGTGTTTATTTCAATTCCTTCTGGATTTCTCTGCATTTGGCACTTTTCCCTCAATGCTGACGATTCTTACTTTTACTTACGTTACATTTCCAACGCAAGACTTTGACTTGTACCAGAGTCTTTTAAAGGTGTGGTATTAGTACTTTGACTTAATCTGAATACTCCTACTACACTCCTACACACGTGATCAAACACACACACACGTGCCTGTAGGATGTTGTTTAACGAGGGCGGATGAATGGTTGAGCTGGGAGTCACACAGGGACACTCTCTGAATGTAAACCCACATGTATCAGCCCGTTATCAGGCAGCTGCTGATATGGCAGCTTCATAACAGAAATCTGCTTTGTTTGGATTTCCAGGTTTTATGGTTCCTGCTGGCAGAAATTCACGTAATTCGACACGAGTGTAAACACAACATCCCCCCATCTTTAATGGACCCCGATGAAGCCTCTGAACCAGAAGGAGTAATTAGATTGTGTATCAGGGAAACAGCACCTCATGAAAGGGTTACTAGAGTTCATTCCTCCCTCTGGCCCCGGGGCCCCATACGGCCACCTGCTCCTGAGAAATGAGGTGCAGGAGGAGGTGTTTACAACTGAAGCATTTAGCAGCTATCCATTAGCATCGATCAAATAGTCTGATTCACTAAGTGCAGGATTCGCTTTTTAATTCTAACTCCAATGAAGTATTTATGTGTATGTTTTCATAGTCCTTTGTGATAGGTTGTAAAAATGATGAATTATGCATTGCTCTGACTGGCTGACAGCACAATAAATCATAATAACAGTTTGGCGTGAAACGTCTGCTGCCGTCGGTCATGGCCGAAGCTTCAGTTCAAAACAAAGGGACGCTTTATTGCTGCTTCTGTGGGAGGACATGTTTTCATCTGCAGTGAAGGACTGTGAGGGACGTTTACTCAAGTATTGCATAATCGTACTCAATTCAAGTTTTCTAATGTATTCTGTGTTTACGTTATATTGTGTATTCCTTGTTGATATGTATTTTCTTCTACTGCTGATACATATATATTAACTTTTTGTGTCTGACAAACCCAATTTGGGATCAATAAAGTATATCTAATTTAATCTAGCCTACTTTATTGTACTTAAATGCACATTTAACATACTTTAAGAACACTTTATACCTCAACTGCACTACAATTTAAAGGGAAATATTGTACTTTTACTAGTAACTTACAAAGACTTTTTTTTATCTTAATATGTGCATATGTGTAAATGTGTCTGTTGATTGTATATATAGAGGATATACATATTAATACATATTTGTATTATTGTATTTTGTATTCGGGATTGTTGGAAACGTTATTTCGATCTCTCTGTCTGTACACACACACACAAAATTGACATTAAAGTTGACTTTGAGACTTACACATTACAACACACATCAATATATATTATAGACAACAGTTCATACAAGAGTAGCTCAAGTCTAATAATCAACTATCCAATTGAGTGATCATTAATTGACATCTATGAAAATGTAAATATTTCTCATATATATTTTTGAATATTTTAGATTTTTTGTGTTGTTTTTCTATTTATTTTAGATTACATTTTTACGTTTAAATACTTTGACTATATTTGCCTACTTCTTTTTACATAAGTCAGGGTTCATACACTTTTTCACCAATGATTTTCAATTACTTCTCCATGACTTTTCCATGACCTTTACCTAATTTTCCATGACCAAAAACACGACTCTTTCTCAGCGTACCACTGAAAATGGTTTATTTGAACATGGAACAGGAAAATAAGGTCTGCATATGAAACATGTTGTGCCTATCTAAAACAAATCAAATAGTAGGCTTACTAGTGGCAGTGAAGAAATGAAATCTGGCCATGATATCTTTATGACTCAATGTGAAAGGGTGTGTGTTATTGCTTCTTAAAGAGAGTCATCAGCTTGATGTTGATAAACCGGCTCTAATCAAGAGGATATCCTTGTAGGGTAATAATACAAATAAACAGATGGTATAAAACCCTCAAACGGTTCGACTCAGGTCGATTTCTATCTTCTAATTTCCTGCAAGAGTGGATTTGTCCCTCAATAGATCAGTTATATTCCCTGAAGCCTCGTCACCAAACACACGTTCACGCTCGGTGTGTACTCAACGGGCTCAGCAGGTTCAGTCCTTGAACAACAAAATGTCAGCGTTATCGATCCAGGACAAATCCATGCTGGGCAAATCACAAATCTGCTCTTGTTTGTTGCCCAATCTGTGACGTCTCAAGCTTTTCATTCATTGACCTTGAGGCGAGCAGAAAGAGCGACTGGAGGCTTAAATATTGTGTATTTTAGAACCATTTCTCAAAGCCAGAAAGTTGCCCCCAAGTGAGATTAAAGTAATACTTTCCCCCAAAATGCATTTGTATATCAATAACATTGAATTTGTGAGGAAAACTAGCCCCCACAGTGTTCAACGAATCAATCCATCAATATTGTTGTCTTTTTATTTAAGCCATTTTGTGCAGTTATTAAGATGAATTTGACAGAAGGAAAACTTCACCTGCAAAATGTATTTCTATATGAGTCACCTTGAACTTATAAAGAAAACTTCAGGACGTGCGGAGATCAATCATTTATCCAGTCGTACGTTACTTCACAAACACATGCATTTCAATACAATATTTAATTGATCATTGTTTGCAAAGGCACGCTACTTTCAAGTGTATTCAATCTTACGTTTGAGTGTAAACACATTAGAAAACTGGATAAATGAGACTTTTATAACACTGCAATTATACTGCATTTATATTAAGTTGGGTAAGATTTAGTAAAGGGATGTTATGATGTGATTTTCCTGGTGAAAACAGCCCTAAATTACTTCAATTCAGCAAGAATTTGGTAAGTTTTTAGACTATTAGTTCAACTTTCCAAATTCAAGGTTTCCCAAGGTGAGTAGCTTATCTGCAAATCATCATTTAGTGGATGAAACATTCCTAAAAACCACATCAGACACTGCTCCTCTGCCCAGACATGTGTGGGAGGCGACCTTTTCCCAACATGGAAACGGGACACGTTTCATTGCCACACATGTCTGTGAGAAAAAAGGTCATAGGTGACAACAATCAGTTGCAACATGTTTCACCACACACACCGTTTCCCAGAAGCGACACACACAGGGAACAGAACAGGTCTGACGGACACTCACATCCAACCAGAGCTGGAGGAATGCTGGCAGACACACTGAGTGTTTGTGTTGGAGCATGAGTTGGAGGGCTTCTATTCATTTCCACAGTATAGGGCGTTTCAGGACACACATGATGGGAGGTGCAAACAGGCTGCACATTGCATCATGTATAGGAGGAATACAGTAGATCTAGGATAGAAGTGTTTCCTCTACACTGATTTATATACAAGTGGAGCCAATTTCCCACATTATAATATAATGGCTGCAAAAACCGGCTTTTTTTCAAAATCGTGCTTTACATTTTTTACACATTCACCCTCCTCAAAGCTCATTGGCTGCACAACGGGTCAATTAAACAAAACATGCGGCTGCATTCAAAAACAGCCAAAGATTTAAGCAGATAATAAGCCATAAAAAAGCATGATAACAGGAGGATTTTCACGGTAAATTACGCGTAAATATGAGTGAAAGCGTCACGGTGAGAGCGCATGACCTACATTCTCGGAATAAGTGCGCCCTCCCCCATCACCTTGCATCCGGTGCTGTCACAGGAGTGGGCAATTTAAACACACACGGACTCTAATCTTATTTAAACCATCATTTAAAAACACATTTCTACCAAACAACACCATCATGACGCACAGAGTGAATCTTACACTGATTTAATGCGCAAACCAAGTCACACATTGAGCTAATTAAGTCATAATTAGTCAATCAAATGAAGGAAAACTTACCTGTATGAACGAGGGTGAAGAGAAAGAATAACAAAGATGCGTGAAACAGCAGTCCCATGTTTCCCAGGCGCACTGGAAGATGCATGCACTCTGATGTGACTAAATAATCTAATTATGATAAAAACACACTGTCAGAAATTTGATTTACACCAATGTCTCAAGTGGCTGTTTTGCAGAGATGCTCATAGGATGGATGCCCTGCTCACTGTACTGTTTGACAACAACATCAGACCCATTTCAATGTGGTCCAGGGTGGGTGGGGCCGGAGGGGCCCCTCGGTATGGGAGGCGGGACCTGGTGAGTGGTGTGATTTCTGAGGCAAACAGCAGCAACAATTGGGAGGAGGAGCTCCGGGGAGATGGATTTACTACCAGTTAACCCTTTCAGAGAGGGAGGAGAGACCGTGTTTGTATACATCAGGTGAGTTTCATTCCTTACTCTGACAGGGGCGTAGACTGGGTTTCTGGGACCGAAATTGGGGGGCCATAAACTCAAGGTTGAGGAGGGGGAAGGGGAGGAAGAATTTGAAATATCTTGAGTGTAAAGTCAGAGATTTAGAACCAACAAATGGGAAATGTTGACGACGTGATACTGGACTTATTCCATAATAAGCCTCTTAACTGTGAAACTCATCATTAACATTATAGTAGTGAATATTTTAATAAATGTTTTCAGGGGGTTATCTAGAAAATATATAGTATGGGGCGTACTGTGGCGCTGATCTTATAAGATAATAATAATAATAATAATAACAATAATAATAATAATAATAATAATAATAATAATAATAATATTAATAATAATAATAATAATAATGATAATAATAATAATAATAATAATAATAATAATAATAATAATAATAATAATAATAATAATAATAATAATAATAATAATAATAATAATAATAATAATAATACATGTTATTTATATAGTGCTTTTCCTGGGGCTCAAAGCGCTTTACAAGCAAGTAAAGAAGGAAAAAAATAGATAATAATAATAATAATAGCTTGGATTTATATAGCGCCTTTCATGAGACCCAAGGTCGCTTTACAAAGAAGACCAGGGGCAAATCAAACATAACAAAAACAAAAGGCAGTCAGACAACCAGTCAGTCAGACAAAACAACAGATAGATTAGGGGCCAAAGGCCTGAGCAAACAGATGGGTCTTGAGGGCCCTTTTGAAGGCGTCGAGTGTGGGGATGTTGCGGATCTCCGCAGGGAGAGCGTTCCAGAGGGTGGGGGCTGCCACACTGAAGGCTCTGTCCCCGAAGGTTCGCAGTTTGGTGCGGGGGGTGGTAAGCAGGCCAGAGTCTGAGGACCGCAGGTTCCGGGGTGGGGCATGTGGGCGAAGGATGTCCGATAGGTACTGGGGGGCAAGGGCATAGAGGGACTTGTAGGTAAGGAGGAGTACTTTGTAGGATATACGGGACTTGACCCGGCAACCAGTGGAGGTGGATGAGGGTGGGAGTGAGGCCTAGGCTCCACGGGGACGAAAACGGGTTGAATCCGCATATTTCTCTTGCGTATAGCCCTTTAAGCTCGACGACGCCGTAACGGAAACGTAGAAACAGACCCCGCAAACGACAACGGGTCCAAAGGTGGATAGATCTGGGAACGGAGCGCTCTGGGGGGTCCAACGGGGCCGTGTGGTCGCCTATACGGTCATCCGTTTCTGATAATGACGACGCAATAGCCCCGCCTCTCCCCGCCTCTGCTGCCCACCCCCGCGTCAAAGTACACTGTACACTGAATTCAGATTATTTATCTTTATCTCGATATGGACATAAAGGCGAGTGAAGTCTAATCTGACAGGACGGAGACACGCAGCTCCTCCGGCTGTGATGCAGCGGGAGGAGCAAAACACACACTTCAAGTCAGATCACCACCCTTAGCTATTTTAATTACCTCTCAAACTACCTAAACTAGTTATAAATATGTTTATTTTTACTGTCGGGTTTACTTACTGGATCAGCTGCTGCATGAGGAAGCATGAAGATTTAAACTTTAACACACATTGACCGGCGAAAAACTCTGCGCGGTTCCCTCCGCCCCCACCGCGGAGAATAAACAGAAGTGCAGCCATGACAACCATTCTTCTTCGCTGCTTTTGTGGAGGAAGTTGCTGCTTTTGTGGAGGAAGTTACAGCGCCACGTACAGGTTCGGCATATGTACTGCAGCTTTTCCAGCGGTTGGATGTAAACGGAGCTGTCTCGTGGAGCTTGACACAATCCGGTGTATATTGCGTGTGGGCGGAAGGTTTTTTGCGGTTGCGTTTGCGTTACCCCGATGCGTTTTGCCGTATGGGTTCCCGTGGAGCCGGGGCCTGATATGCTGCCACGGCTTTGTATGTGTGAGTACCCTAGCAGCCATCAATCAATCAATCAATGTTTATTTATATAGCCCAATATCACAAATGTTACATTTGTCTCAGTGGACTTCACAGTTTGTACAGAACATCAGTATGACAATACGACACCCTGTCCCCAGCACAGTTTTGAACATACTGGAGCCTGTCCAGGGTTTTGTTGGGAACCCCGAACAGGACACCATTGCAGTAGTCCAAGCGGGAGGTGACAAACGCATGGACTAGGGTTTCGGCAACCGACTCCGAGAGTGACGGTCGGAGTCTGGCAATGTTCCAGATGGAAAAAGGCCGATTTGGTCACAGACGTCAATTATGGCGAGAACATGACGCCTGTATACAAGATGGCGTCACGGACGTAAACAACAACGTATAATTTGTTCCAAATGTTATGCAGAATAATATTGTGAATAATATGGAAAATGAATATATCCTATATTATCCTATACCAATATCATATATTAAAACACAACAAACTAAAAGAGGATACAATAATAGTCAATCCAGTCACACCTCATGACATTTGCATCTTGATTCACTTTTTCTTCCATAATGCCATTTCTCATAATACCACGACTTGTTTCTGTAAAAATTATGTGGACTTTTTCCTACAACCGTTTGACTTTTTCTCCCAAAATACTAAGCAGTTTCCGTCATGATATACCTTTTTATTTTCTAGAAACCCCCCTAAAGTAAATAAGATGTTCCAAATCAAAGTGTTTGAAGTCCAAAACGAGTCTACCTACTCTGGCAGACGTTCAATATTTAAATAAAACAAGAAGCCAGGTCAACAGGGGCTGTTATAACAACGTTGATGTTTTTATGGAGCAATTAGATAAGTAACTTATTCTATGTTCATCACCTTCTTTTACATAAGGTGTATTGGTGAGTAAAACTTTCTAAAACAATACGACAGCAGTCCATAAAGTCATTAGTTTGTATCTCCATATCACGCCCCTACTTCCTGAATGGAGGTTGGTCAACTCTCATAATGAAAACATGTTATTTAAGGTCCAAAGTCTCAGGCTACTGGGTCCATACCATCGTTTACAATGAGATCTACCTCAGAGGAGCAGATAAAATGTAAAGATGTGAGATAAAACTTCAAAACAACAACCTTGAACCGAGTAAAGAATGCGTCATGTAGTTCAGGAATCCTCTGGGATAGTTGGTAATTGGAAATGAATAATCCACATGTTTGTTTTGATCGTGCTTCATGGAAAAGGAGCAGGAACATTTAGAAAAACAAGAAGCTAACGTAGAGGGATTATACAAGTGGTCTCGATTATACAAGTGGTCTCGATTATACAAGTGGTCTCAGTGACAAGGTAATACGTTGACCCTTACTATCAAACGAAAGGTTATACATTGAGATAACATGCAACAACTCTTGATAATCTGCTTAGACTACAGGTCTATTATATCACGTGTGACCTTCAGTTACTCCCATGTGCACCAAAACAATAAACATGTGAGCACCAGAAGACAGAACATGATCTTGTCAGGCTTTCTGAAGATCTGCTGTCCATAGAGTACATCATGGAACATCTAGGATCAAGGCCAGGGCTGTCACACTGAGATAACATATGTACCGCAATCATGGAGCACACACAAAGAGGGAGCAGGCATATGGAAGAAATAGAGACAAAGTGTATGTCATATGGATATATTCAAAGATCAAGTATCCAATTTATTTACGTACAATAAGATCATGAAGTTAACGTATCAAAACTGCATTTTTTAAGCCAGTCAAGAAACTAGTTTTAACCACTCTACATTTCAAGTGCTACTCAACTGGCTTATCTAAAGCCAGTTGAGTAGCACTTGTAATGTAATGTAATGTAATAACTTCAGGTAATCTGCAAAATATGTAATTTCCAGTACTCTACAGAATCATATAAGTACATCAGGTTTCATAGAGCCAGAACATTTCAAGTGCTACTCAACTGGCTTTAGATAAGCCAGTCCTTTGTTAGTATATAAGTGCTTTGATAGTAATTATATCGCTCGAAGTGGAGTCGAAAGAGATGAGTTTTCAGTCTGCGCCGGAAGATGTGTAAGCTTTCTGCTGTCCTGATGTCAATGGGGAGCTCATTCCACCATTTTGGAGCCAGGATAGCAAACCCACGTGTTTTTGCTGATGGGAACTTGGGTCCCCCTCGCAGTGCGGGTGCAGCGAGCCGTTTGGCTGATGCAGAGCGGAGTGCACGTGCTGGGGTGTATGGTTTAACCATGTCCTGGATGTAGGAAGGGCCAGATCCATTCACAGCATGGTACGCAAGTTATCATCCACTTGGTTCCCTAGACAAAAAGCCAATGGGATTTCTTCCATTAGATTCTGGATTATTGCAGATAATATTGCGTGAGAGATAATCTTTACAAATGAACACCGTTAGCATAAATAGCATAAAAACACCACCAGGAAAAAGCAAATGTCAATGGATCGCATTTACATAGTGCTTTTTCCAGTTATGCCACCACTCAAAGCAGTTTTACATACATCTCAGCACTCACCCATCAATATAGAGGAACATAGTTTGCCATACAAGGTTGCCAACATTCACACACAGTTAGCAATCAAGAGCAACATAGGGTTGATTTTTGGGGTTGTGTATTATCACATAGACATATTTACTGCAGGACTAGGAGCCACATCTACAGATTGGTGGACAATCACTCTACCTCCTGAGATCACTCTACCTCCTGAGATCACTCTACCTCCTGAGCCATTCTGGTATTTTCATGGTGAGTTATTGCTGCTTTAACTCAAGATAAATAGGATGATGAAACCCTCTTTAATGGTCACACATATATGCACACAGCACACACAGTGACATTTGACCTCTGCATCCTACTAGGAGCAGTGGGCAGCTATTGTATAGCAAGAAAATCATATAGAAATATCTCCCACCACTGATATTCCCCTCTGAAATTAAAGTATATTATAGAAACCCCCCCCCCCCACCAAAGTAAATAAGATGTTCCAAATCAAAGTGTTTGAAGTCCAAGCGAGTCTACCTACTCTGGCAGACGTTCAATATTTAAATAAAACAAGAAACCGGGTCAACAGGCGCTGTTATAACAACGTCAGTGTTTTTATGGAGAAAGGAGATCAGTACAGAGTTGGGAAGTAGTGGAGTACAAATACTTTGTTACTGTATTTAACTACATTTTTCTGGTATCAGTACTTTACTCCACTACTTATTTTTCTGACGACTTTTTACTTTGACTTCTTACATTTTGAACACAAATACCTGTACTTTCTACTTCTTACATTTTGAACTCAAATACCTGTACTTTCTACTTCTTACATTTTGAACACAAATACATGTACTTTCTACTTCTTACATTTTGAACACAAATACCTGTACTTTCTACTTCTTACATGTTGAACACAAATACCTGTACTTTATACTTCTTACATGTTGAACACAAATACATGTACTTTCTACTTCTTACATGTTGAACACAAATACCTGAACTTTCTACTTCTTACATGTTGAACACAAATACCTGTACTTTCTACTTCTTACATGTTGAACACAAATACCTGTACTTTCTACTTCTTACATGTTGAACACAAATACCTGTACTTTCTACTTCTTACATGTTGAACTCAAATACCTGTACTTTCTACTTCTTACATTTTGAACCCTAATACCTGAACTTTCTACTTCTTACATTTTGAACACAAATACCTGTACTTTCTACTTCTTACATGTTGAACCCAAATACCTGTACTTTCTACTTCTTACATGTTGAACACAAATACCTGTACTTTCTACTTCTTACATGTTGAACACAAATACCTGTACTTTCTACTTCTTACATTTTGAACCCTAATACCTGAACTTTCTACTTCTTACATTTTGAACACAAATACCTGTACTTTCTACTTCTTACATTTTGAACCCTAATACCTGAACTTTCTACTTCTTACATGTTGAACACAAATACCTGAACTTTCTACTTCTTACATTTTGAACACAAATACCTGTACTTTCTACTTCTTACATGTTGAACACAAATACCTGTACTTTCTACTTCTTACATGTTGAACACAAATACCTGTACTTTCTACTTCTTACATTTTGAACACAAATACCTGTACTTTCTACTTCTTACATTTTGAACACAAATACCTGTACTTTCTACTTCTTACATGTTGAACACAAATACCTGTACTTTCTACTTCTTACATGTTGAACACAAATACCTGTACTTTCTACTTCTTACACTTTGAACACAAATACCTGTACTTTCTACTTCTTACATGTTGAACACAAATACCTGTACTTTCTACCTCTTACATTTTCCAAACAGGCTGGTTCCTTTAGTTTGAATGTGTGTTTGGTGGCGTGATCATTATTATTTAGAGTCATTGCGTGCCTATTGATTTGAACACGATCCGTGTATCCATCATTTCCTGGTCTTCTCTAAAGAAGAGGGACCAATGAAAACGTTGTCATGTTGCCGTTGTTCAGCATGGAAACATTCATTAGCTAACAATGACATTATTGTTCTATTAATATAAAGGGAGGTCAGGTACTCTTTAGAACAGCTGCTAGTTATGGGTACTTTTTACTGAAGTATTTCAAAGCCAACACTTCTTTACTTTTACTTGAGAAAAGAAGTTTAGTCAGTACTTCTACTTTTACCAGAGTACCATGAGTATCTGTACTTCTACTTGAGTAAAGGATGTGTGTACTTTTACCATCTCTGCCCAAGTAACAACCTCCATATTGCAATGTAGTACAGTACACACTTTCCAGCTCTGGTGCAACCATGTAACTTCCCACAAAGGACTCCATCAACGCAGTGACATGTCACATTAATCAACACCAGAGCCACGTCCTGTACCATTCACATTTTCTGTCCAATGCTCTCAGTGAACCCACTCCCCTCTAACCCCACTGTACGGCACATTGTGATGCATTTAATAAGAAGTGACAAGGAATTTCAGGCCTCTGCTAAAACTGGGGGACCGACTGTGAAACATGAAACGTTCCGGGGTTAACCTCTAAGTTCCCGATGAGATGTTGGCTGATAGAACAACAATCTCCTGTATTCCTAGAAAGAGAATGCATAGAAACAAGAGTGCCTATGAGGTGACGTTCCTCTCTATAATTCACCAGAGGCTAGAACACACCCCTTCACTACAACTCTCTATTATTATATAATCTCAACCTCCTGAGCTTCTGTAAACACTTTCTAGTTCTTCCAGTATTCGGATCCCTTTCACTGCTTCGCCTGACTAAATAAACAGAGTGTTGGCTGCAACGGATTTTCTGTCTTCTCCTGATTCTGTCTTCTCCTTTAGGTCAGATCAGGTTCTTCCAGATGTAGCTGAGCACGGTTTTTGGCTCGGGAAAAGCCGGACAGTGGGGAGTTTTTTCTGTCAAATGAGAGTGGGAGAGTTTTGTTAACGGGGTAGGACGAGGACAAAGAAAGATTCCTGGTTTACATTAAATATTTCAGACAGTTTTGTGTGTGTGTGTTTAGCTTTCTATTATCTACTGGAAACCTGACGACACAGGAATGAATCTTAAATCCTGGAAATTAGTTCGATGAGTTTTTTTGTTGATTTTCAATAGATTCCTATAAGAATGTCTGTGGTTAACACAAGCTTAAGAGGTGTTCAAGTTTTGTTCTACGTCTCAAAATACGTCAGTAAAATACCCCACTGGTGAATTTAAGAACAGCGATTGCTAACAAGTGTCTAAATGAGACGACTTAAAGTATAGCCCAACATTAGCCTCCTTTAGCTTAGCGGTGGTGATGTGAAGTCATGTGACCGTGCTGTAGTCCCTTTATAGCCCAACATTAGCTTTTCACTTCAATAATCATAAAGTGGTGTTAATATGAGGAAAAGATCCTGCTGAATGTCTGAAGCTTTAATATGTATTTAAAATGGCAGTTGCTAACAAGAGTCTAAATGAGACGACTAAACGCCATCATCCATTAGACATTAGCCACCTTTAGCTTAGCGGTGATGCCGTAAAGCTATGCAACCTTGATATCGTTTGTTCAAAGTCCAACATTAGCTTTTCACCTCTGGCAATTGCATTTACGCTTTAATATTTATGAAATTGGTGTTAATATGTGGAGATAATCCTGTTTGAAACCAATTGAAAATTCCCATCGGCTTTTATCAAGGGAGCCCTTGCGATGCTAACTTTGGTCTACAAAAACACTTCATTCCTGCACCACTTTATTTTGTCTGATGGATATGGAGGGCGGCTCAGAGGATGACGTAGTTCTTGGCTTCATCCCATTGGCCCTGGAAAAGAAGTTAAGACTGACAATGTTTGGAAACGGAATTAATCAATAATGTCCTTGTTAGTTTGAATCATTTTTGGTGAAAGACGGGTCAGGTTTATTCCAGATTTAGCAAAGACAACAAGACACAAGGCGCCTGTGTAACATCTGAGGTGAGTAGCACAAACACATCAAAATAGAGAATATTTATAGTGGAAACAGCAAGTGAATCTTGAAATAATGACAGCCACAACTGTACAAACATACATTCACACAGAAAAATGTGTCAGCTGGGAAAATCATGCTGACTGTTCCTCTAAAAACTCACGGGAAATCACCCACGCTGCAAATTCATAGCAAATATGTCCCGCCATGTTTGTTCAGGTGCTGAAAAATCACTAGAGGGAAAGGAGGATTTGTGTCGGGGTCAAGGAGTGACCTCTGAGGAGTGAAAACAGGTTTGTTGAGAAAATAAGATCAGAAGATCAGGAAGTAGAGCTTCCTCTGGGAGTGCTTCTGCTGTCTAAAGTAAATATTTTGGAGTAGCTCAACCACTGTGTATGTTTTTATAAAAAATAATGAAAAGCATTCTACATTTAGCTACTTAGCATTATGGTGTTGTTGAAAAACGATTCTAGTCAGCAAGCTAGCATTGATATCCCGATCCTTAGCTAAGGGCTAATGGTTGAAAATAGTTGAATAGTTTGTTAAAGTCAGAGCCAGCCCGACCCATTAAGCGACATAAGAGGCCGCTTAGGGCTCCCAGCCACTAAGGGCCCCCCAGCAAAAAATGAAAAAAAAAAGTCGAGGAAACATCCACATCACAGTTAATGCTAGGGTTAAATAACATCCAGTTTAAAACGAAGGCAAATGTACACATGGCAGTGTTTATAAAAGGGTATTTAAGTTCATCAGATGGTGCTCTGAGGACACGTCTCAAGCAGTGGTTTTTAACATCTGAGAATGTGGACCTCCAATCAGACAAAGCTTGGAAACAGGCGCCCCTGAACCCCCCCCCCCCTCAGTTTCTTCGTACAGTTTGGCTCACTTCCCGGACTCTCGGGGGATCATCATTATGCTATTGGATTCCAGAGCCATTCAACAATTGAGCCAAGAAATCCTGAATGACTATACCAAATATATAGAAGGTATTTATTAATAGTTTCCGACTCTGGGAAAGTGGGAAATGCTGCAGATTTCCTCAAAATGACTGTCTCTAAACTTCCTCTTTATTCAAATCACACATATTTAGGCTATTAAGTTATCCTTTGCTGATAACTAATAACATAACATAGCCTGAGCCTAACTCTTATAAGGTTTGGAGGTCTACCTGTTGCTTTTAAAACCTGTTAAGTAAAGGTTTGAAAGCCTTAGGCTATAGCCAACATATATAGTCTATATAGTCTTAGAGCAGGAATACAAGTAAAAAATGACTACATTTATCACACACATTAAGGCTGTGTATTCATCTTTTTCTGATAACTAATGTAAATCATTTCCATAACATACCCTGAGCCTAACTCTTATAAGGTTTGGAGGTCTACCTATCGCTTTTAAAACCTGTTTAGTAAAGTTTTGAAAGCCTTATAGCCAAAATATATAATAATAATAATAATAATACAAGGGTTTTGTACTGTATAGCGCTTTTCCAAATGCTCA
This sequence comes from Trematomus bernacchii, assembly GCF_902827165.1. Lineage (NCBI taxonomy): Eukaryota > Metazoa > Chordata > Actinopteri > Perciformes > Nototheniidae > Trematomus > Trematomus bernacchii. The sequence continues at coordinate 1,929,059 of NW_022987581.1, read as the reverse complement.
AAGACGCTTTACATAAAGTTAGAACAGAAACAAGACGTATATATATATATATATATATATATATATATATATATATACAAGTACAAAATGACAGAATTTCCTTAAAAACTACTTACTTTTACCTGAAACATGACAATTAGTGGTGAGAAAATGATGGCTTGGTAGCAGATGTAAAAAAAAAAAAAATCCTCATGTAAGCAGCTTCCTGTCGTCAGTAGGCCATCTAGTGTACAAATACAATGAGTGCACTTAAAGGTCACCTATTATGCAAAATCCACTTCTTCATGTCTCTTCTACATCAACATGTGTCCCCTCTTCTTCACGTCTCTTCTACATCAACATGTGTCCCCTCTTCTTCATGTCTCTTCTACATCAACATGTGTCCCCTCTTCTTCACGTCTCTTCTACATCAACATGTGTCCCCTCTTCTTCATGTCTCTTCTACATCAACATGTGTCCCCTCTTCTTCATGTCTCTTCTACATCAACATGTGTCCCCTCTTCTTCATGTCTCTTCTACATCAACATGTGTCCCCTCTTCTTCATGTCTCTTCTACATCAACACGTGTCCCCTCTTCTTCATGTCTCTTCTACATCAACACGTGTCCCCTCTTCTTCATGTCTCTTCTACATCAACACGTGTCCCCTCTTCTTCATGTCTCTTCTACATCAACACGTGTCCCCTCTTCTTCATGTCTCTTCTACATCAACACGTGTCCCCTCTTCTTCATGTCTCTTCTACATCAACATGTGTCCCCTCTTCTTCATGTCTCTTCTACATCAACATGTGTCCCCTCTTCTTCATGTCTCTTCTACATCAACATGTGTCCCCTCTTCTTCATGTCTCTTCTACATCAACATGTGTCCCCTCTTCTTCATGTCTCTTCTACATCAACATGTGTCCCCTCTTCTTCATGTCTCTTCTACATCAACATGTGTCCCTCTTCTTCATGTCTCTTCTACATCAACATGTGTCCCCTCTTCTTCATGTCTCTTCTTCATCAACATGTGTCCCCTCTTCTTCATGTCTCTTCTACATCAACATGTGTCCCCTCTTCTTCATGTCTCTTCTACATCAACATGTGTCCCCTCTTCTTCATGTCTCTTCTACATCAACATGTGTCCCCTCTTCTTCATGTCTCTTCTACATCAACATGTGTCCCCTCTTCTTCATGTCTCTTCTACATCAACATGTGTCCCCTCTTCTTCATGTCTCTTCTACATCAACATGTGTCCCCTCTTCTTCATGTCTCTTCTTCATCAACATGTGTCCCCTCTTCTTCATGTCTCTTCTACATCAACATGTGTCCCCTCTTCTTCATGTCTCTTCTTCATCAACATGTGTCCCCCTCTTCTTCATGTCTCTTCTACATCAACATGTGTCCCCTCTTCTTCATGTCTCTTCTACATCAACATGTGTCCCCTCTTCTTCATGTCTCTTCTACATCAACATGTGTCCCCTCTTCTTCATGTCTCTTCTACATCAACATGTGTCCCCTCTTCTCTATGTCTCTTCTACATCAACATGTGTCCCCTCTTCTTCATGTCTCTTCTTCATCAACATGTGTCCCCTTTTCTTCATGTCTCTTCTACATCAACATGTGTCCCCTCTTCTTCATGTCTCTTCTACATCAACATGTGTCCCCTCTTCTTCATGTCTCTTCTTCATCAACATGTGTCCCCTCTTCTTCATGTCTCTTCTACATCAACATGTGTCCCCTCTTCTTCATGTCTCTTCTACATCAACATGTGTCCCCTCTTCTTCATGTCTCTTCTACATCAACATGTGTCCCCTCTTCTTCATGTCTCTTCTACATCAACATGTGTCCCCTCTTCTTCATGTCTCTTCTACATCAACATGTGTCCCCTCTTCTTCATGTCTCTTCTTCATCAACATGTGTCCCCTCTTTTTCATGTCTCTTCTTCATCAACATGTGTTCCCTCTTCTTCATGTCTCTTCTACATCAACATGTGTCCCCTCTTCTTCATGTCTCTTCTACATCAACATGTGTCCCCTCTTCTTCATGTCTCTTCTACATCAACATGTGTCCCCTCTTCTTCATGTCTCTTCTACATCAACATGTGTCCCCTCTTCTACATGTCTCTTCTACATCAACATGTGTCCCCTCTTCTCCATGTCTCTTCTACATCAACATGTGTCCCCTCTTCTTCATGTCTCTTCTACAACAACATGTGTCCCCTCTTCTTCATGTCTCTTCTACATCAACATGTGTCCCCTCTTCTTCATGTCTCTTCTACATCAACATGTGTCCCCTCTTCTTCATGTCTCTTCTTCATCAACATGTGTCCCCTCTGTGGAAAGAGACTCTGAAAGTTTCAGGAACAAAGATTCTCTCTCTTTTTGTCCTGATCCATTTCTATAAAAACCTGTCTGAAAATGAGCTGATCAGATGTTGGCCACTTTGTGATGTCATAACGATGTTTTGTCTTGAGTAACCATTAGCCAATCACCAACCAAGGTAACCCCCCCCCCCTTATCACCTGAATCTCCTCCTAGAGCACCATCGTGTTCTTTGTAACCAAATCTCTCTCAGAGGGGCGTGGGGAGGGGCTCCTTATTTTCATCTAAAGTAACAGACAGGGAATCAGCACTTTTGAAACAGGGCTGAAACAGAGGGGATTATGGGATGCTGCAATGATCTGTTTGGTGTTTCAGCCAATCAGAGACAGGCTCTGGATATATCTGAGACCTGTGATATATTGATGAAAAACAGTATAATAGGGGACCTTTAAGGTTTTATTATAACAGAATATGAAAACAGATGAGCAGGCACTTATGCTAAGGAGTTGTGCAGGACGGACGTATTTTTGTAAGACAGAAGTTAGCATCGCAAGGGCTCCCTTAACAAAAACCATTGACTTCCAGACGAGGTAAACTGAATTGATAAATGCAAATACCTAACAATATTTACACGGATGCTTTCATTATCAGTTAGCATCTGTGTGGTTCATATTTTTACAATACAAGGCTGAAACAGAGGGGATTATGGGATGCTACAACGATCTGTTTGGTGTTTGGAGCCAAACACTTCAGAGACAAGTTCTGTATATATCTGAGACCTATAATATGTTGATGAGAAACAGTATAATAGGAGACCTTTAAAAAAAGAAAGCAGGTTGAGACAACTTGTTAATTATGAGATGCCTTTATTGTACTTTTTGGAATCCAGTGACACCGACACAAGAAAATGGTCCGATCCCTCCCTCCCTCTTTACATACACACCCTGAGAGGGAGGGTCTGCAGGGTGGGATGTACCGTGATCCCGCTTGTAGTCTTAAATTAAACACAGAGATAATAGCGAAGACACATCCAGGTGCACACGCACGACATGCATTCAAAAAGAGAGGAACTTCAGAGTGACTCCTGGTTCACATGTACGCTTCGTCTTCAAAGTAAAAAGACAAAATGAATACCACTTACAAAAAAAACCAATAAAACAGTTAGCTGTCTTTATGGCCCACGATCAGTCTATAATTCAGGCTCTGTCAATCTTCCACTCACAGGAGAAAACAAAACAAGAAGGCAAAGAGACACTACTATTCATACTGGGAAAAACGGTTTAAATATGGAAGTGAATGGTCATAGCTTTCATATTTTAGTTTCATTTTTTTTAAATTGGTTTTTAATTAATGGTATACTTTAATGAGAATACAATTGTCCCACTAAAAATCAGCTGATCTAGGTAAAACTAGGCCTCCTCCACCGACTGTCTCCCTGCTGTATCTAAGTAAAATATATAAAGTCCAGTCAAGGGGCGCAGTGTCGGTCCAATCAGGAGAGCTCCTTCAGTCCTCCTCGCTGCCACTGGCCGAACGCTCCTGGAAACACAACACATTACGGTTAGTATCCAACAGAAGCACACTTAAGCAAGTCAACAAATAAGGAAACGTTTTGAGACTTCTAAAAAGGGATAAAGGACAGTTTGCACTTCCTAATGCTAATTCTCTTCACAGCAAAGTAAAAAAGTGAGAGGCATTCTTATTGCTTTGGGAAATGTCAACAACTTCATCTTCATTTGTCAAATCCTCTAGAAATGTATACAAATATGATCTGGAGACACCGACTGAATACAGGATTTATTTTCATGTTACTTGATACGATAATACTTTACTTTGGGGTTTAATTAACCTTTTATTTATTTACAAATTAGCAGTTCATCTGCAAAGTGTTTTTATTATTTAATGTTTTGTTTAAGTGTCTTAAATAGTCAAAAATGTCACTTTACAATTTCCTGTTTTCTCAGATCAACAAAAGGACAAAATCCTCACATGAGAAGCTTTCATTGGGAAGAAATGACAATACGTGACTTGTTTTCATGGCTTATTTGAGTACAATTTAAAAAAAAATTAATTTATAGATTATCAGTTGAGATTAGGGCTGTGCGATTATGGCAAAAATCATAATCACGATTATTGTGGTCAATAATTGATATCACGATTATTAAATACGATTATTCATTGACTTTGAAAAAAATCCATTTATTGAACTTTAAAACAAATAATAATTTGAACAGTATCTTTTTAACTGTTGATTACCCTGAACGTATAATTCAACTGAAAAACCAATACAAAAATAAATGATACATTTAAATAAATAATATCAAAATAATAAATACCAATAAACAAGATCAACAAATATTTTGGAGCGCACTTCCCCAAGCTACTAAACATATATAAATATGATAAATACAAATAAATGAGACCAAAATGAATTAGATCAAATATGTTGCACTGTCACAACCTAGCAAAGCTAAATAATTAATCGATTATGTTGTTTTTGTAATTGTGGCAGGCCAAAATCGTAATTGCGATTAAAATACGATTAATTGCACAGCCCTAGTTGAGATGCCAAGTTCAACAACGTATTGATAAAAAAAGAAAATTGTGAATATTTCATTTTTTTTTGTATCTATCAATTAAAGATTTACTTATTGTTTAAGCTATTTTGGAAATGCTTTAAATACATTTATTACATGGTTTAGTTGAATACTCGATTCTGATTGGTCAATTCAGAACACGTGACACGTTGTTAATCCTGAACAGACAGACCGCTGTCAAGGACTTATTGACCGTTGTTAAGGACGCTCAATTACAGATTTATTTATTGTTTAAGCTATTTTGGAAATGCTTTAAATACATTTAGTTTGTACTTGAACATACGTTGAAAGCATTTGGACTTAACATCTATGCACAAAACATTCTTATATCGTCAAAGAATAACTTAAAATGCCATTCACAATGTCTATGAGTTTATAATCATTTCATTTCTCTGATGCAACAGTTCAAAACACGAGACTGCAGTTGCTCAGAATCATAGCCAATTCATTTCCATGTACTATAACCGTGCATTAGCATTACTTAAGAGCACTTAACAAAGAGAGAATATCTTTCTGCACAAGCGTCCTCGTGTTTCTTCCACTCTGATGTTATTTATATTGAGTATCGTCTCCTCACCTCTTCCTGCTCCTCCTCGCTGTCGTCGTCGCTCACCACAGGTTTTGCTCGGGCTCCGCGGCCCCTCCGTCTCTGACTCTTTCCCCCCCGATCGCCCTTCTCTTTCCGGCTCAGCTTGATCTTCACCTTCACAGAGCGAGCTGAAACACAAATCAAAACCTCTTTCACGTTTCTGCACAAATCACCTGTTTCACTTTCATTTAATTTGGACATCATAAAAACAAACAAACAGAATTGCAACTTTGACATACTTGATGTCTTACAACCTTTCTGCATCGAAAATGAGACATTACTAGAACACCCAGCGTCCACAGACTGGTGATCGTGCAAAACCAATACAGACATAATTGAAAAGACCAAAACACTAAGTACAGCAGACAAAGAAACAACAACAAAAAATACATAGTCATAAATAATAACAATTAAAGGTAGGGTAGGTAAGAATGGAGAAACCAGCTCGAGTGCGCTACAACTTGAAAATACACAACCGGAAAAAATCTGCCCCTTTCTTCAGACTTCCTTATAGAGCCCCTCCTCCAACACACACGAACGCGCACATGACCAATGAGGGCACGAGATAAGTTTGTGCACAGATGGAAGGCTGACAGGCAGGTAGGCCATCCAGTTATTTTAGCCGGGCCGGCTCAGATGATTGGTCGTGCTTTTTACAGCGCCACGGCTTCCACAGATGAAATATTTGTATATATTTATTGTCAAAGTATTTAATGTATTCATTGCTATCAGGATGTTAAGAGCATTCCATGGAATATAACAAAAAGTGTTTCTGAAGTGAATTACCTACCCCACCTTTAAAAAGGGAAAAAATCATAAACTAATGGATCAAGATAACATGGTAAGCTTAGGGGACTTGACCGTGATCATATTGTATGAAGTGTGTACTACACACTGCATTATTGTAGTAGCAGGGGCATTCACCTCTTTAATTGAAGATGTTAGAGCACGGGAGTCAAACTCAATTTCATGGCGGCCACATCAGCGTTAAGGTTGCACTCAAAGGGCCGGTTGCAACTTTAAGACTATATAAATATACATATATATATATATATAATATATATATATAAACCCTTGTGTTGTGTTCGAAAGCTGTTACCGTTCATGGTGTTCTCGGGTACATTTTGACCCATGATTTATCTCAGTCCAAAACACTCAAAATAATGACTATCATCCAATATTGTTTTAACTACATCATAACTAACTTATAGTGCATTCATAACCGTACAATCCTGTTGTGATTTTATTCTATGGCCCAAAACACATTACACCACATATTGCACACGTGCATGTGTGAGTTCAGGTTCAAGTGTTACGGCCCGTCCACACGGCGGCGTGCGTTGAAGCTTCAACGCTTCTGCCCATTCACTTTGAATGGGGTGACGTCACGCTTTGCCGAACTGCATTGTGGGAGCGTCGCTTTGCTTGCGTTGCTCGCTTCAAAAGTTGAGCAACTTTTGAAGCGTCGACGGAAGCATCAGCCAATCAAATCATATACCAGTACAAGCTCTAGCCAATCAAACCGCGTGCTTGTGTGTCCGGGGCGGGAGATTCATGTGATTGGTTGTTGGTCGAGCTTCAGACACGCCCGCCTGCCGGCAAGCTTCAACGCACGCCGCCGTGTGGACGCTGCGTTAGTGTACATATTCTTTGAGAAAGGTGGAGTTCCCGTGGGGGGAGGGGGGGCGGAGGGAGGGGAGAGCAGGTGCATGTTGCGAAAAATGATTGTTACAGTGGATGAAGGGGGAGGGGTGTCTAAAGTCAAAGATGAATCTTGATTGGGCCAAATTTGACCCGAGTCACCCACAACATGCTGCCGGGTCTCCCCAGACCCCAATACCAAATTATAAACTTTTTTTTTTTTTTTTTTTAGAGACTTTCAGACTTGGCTAAAATCAGTTCTGTAGTGTTTATGTAGCTGTGGTGGAGGATATCATGAAGCCTCGTTCCGATACAAAAAACTAGAGCGTAGTTATTATATAATTTTAACTTGAAACGGGTCACGGGAGACCCCAACACAACATGAGGGTTAAATAATGTATCATATTTGAAAGAACATCCATAACATTCATCTGTTTGCAACTTATATATATATATATCAATATTCCAATTACTTGTATATAGACTATTCTGCACTATTTCTACTATATTCTATTTACTTGCATTATTTTAACTATTGTATCTGTTGTATCTGTTGCTCTGTTGGAGAAGCCTGTGAGCTCAGATTTTCATCAACATATCTACACTGTAGCTATGCACACATGACAATAAAAGCCTTGCATCTTGAATATTATATCATTGGATTATCATCAGTTCTGGTAATAACTTCATAATTAAATACGTCTGAAAACAGAAGTCTAGGGTAAATAATTGAAAGCAAATATTCAACAATTGGATATTATATTCTTTGCACGCTCTCGCGGGGCCACATCAAATGAGGTCACCCCCGTGTTAAAGTGTAAGAAGAATAAAAGGGGTTACTGACCCTCAGCCTCAGACTCTGAGCCGTCGTCGATGTCGTCCTCCTCTTCCTCGCTGTCCTCTCCTTCGCTCTCCAGCTCTTTCTCGATCTTCTGTCGGACGCTGGTGAAGACGGACTGCAGCACGATGGAGTCCTCGTAGATCTGGAGGAGCACGGAGACATCGAGGTTTTTAGAGTTGCATTCATGTGAAATATATTTATGTTTCCATCACTCTCTGTTTGTTTGAAAGTTCAGGTATTTGTGTTCAAAATGTAAGAAGTAAAAGTCGTCAGAAAAATAAGTAGTGGAGTAAAGTACTGAAACCAGAACAATGTACTTAAGTACAGTAACAAAGTATTTGTACTCCACTACTTCCCACCTCTGATCATTTCTAATGTGATCTCACCAGAGAGCCCTCCAGGTTGAAGGTCTGGGCGTTTTGACAGAGCAGCATCACGTCCTTCTCCAGGTCGTTCAGGCCGCGGTACTTATGGCTGCGGATCCTCTCCTAATGGCACACAGGAAATCACAGTCAGACAAACAGTAGACGAGAAAACACACAAGAAAATAACTGTTGTTGCTAACCCTAACCCTAAAACACGAAGAGCAGAAAGGCTCACCTTGATCTTCCTGAAGTCCACAGGTTTGCGGATGAGCTCGTAGTATTCGGGCAGCTCTTTGCGAGACGGCAGCTGGATGAAGACTTCGCTCAGCTGTCGCCCGTTATTCCTGAAACACAGAATATTTCTCTTAGCACGCATCGCTGAGAGTCAATGCTGAGTCTCAAATGAACACTTAGTAAATGGGTAATGCACGGTATGGTTTGCATGGTAATCGGTACGTGTAATTACTAGGCGTTATGGTATCAAAGTGTGAGAAGTGACTTCAAAATAAGAGCGACCTTTCGGTGAACGTAAAAGGCAATAAAGCATTAGTTCAATAAGATAGTAATAATAAATAAACAAAAGAAAAATTGTAATAAAAAGTCAAAGGAAAGATACATTTTTTGATTTTTTTAGCACAACATTCAGATGTGGACTTATACAAAAAAAAGGCCTCTTAAATTAGGACATTCTGATGTGGATTTTTCAAAATAAAAGGCTTCTTAAATCAGGACATTCTGATGAGGATTTTCAAAATAAAAGGCCTCTTAAATCAGGACATTCTGATGAGGATTTTTCAAAATAAAAAGACTCTTAAATCAGGACATTCTGATGAGGATTTTCAAAATAAAAGGCCTCTTAAATCAGGACATTCTGATGAGGATTTTCAAAATAAAAGGCCTCTTAAATCAGGACATTCTGATGAGGATTTTTCAAAATAAAAGGCTTCTTAAATAAGGACATTCTGATGTGGATTTTCAAAATAAAAAGACTCTTAAATCAGGACATTCTGATGAGGATTTTCAAAATAAAAGGCCTCTTAAATCAGGACATTCTGATATGGATTTTTCAAAATAAAAGGCTTCTTAAATCAGGACATTCTGATGAGGATTTTCAAAATAAAAGGCCTCTTAAATCAGGACATTCTGATGAGGATTTTTCAAAATAAAAGGCTTCTTAAATAAGGACATTCTGATGTGGATTTTCAAAATAAAAGGCCTCTTAAATCAGGACATTCTGATGAGGATTTTCAAAATAAAAGGCCTCTTAAATCAGGACATTCTGATGAGGATTGTCAAAATAAAAGACATCAGGAGGATACGTCCCCTCCTGACCCAGAAAGCGACGCAGCTTCTGGTCCAGGCTCTCGTCATCTCACGCCTAGACTACTGCAACTCCCTCCTGGCTGGTCTACCTGCATGTGCCATCCGACCTCTGCAGCTCATCCAGAATGCAGCGGCTCGTCTGGTCTTCAACCTTCCTACATTCTCCCACACCACACCGCTCCTCCGCTCCCTTCACTGGCTTCCAGTAACTGCTAGAATCCACTTCAAGACACTGGTACTAGCGTACCATGCTGTGAATGGATCTGGCCCTTCCTACATCCAGGACATGGTTCAACCATACACCCCAGCACGTGCACTCCGCTCTGCATCAGCCAAACGGCTCGCTGCACCCGCACTGCGAGGGGGACCCAAGTTCCCATCAGCAAAAACACGTGGGTTTGATATCCTGGCTCCTAAATGGTGGAATGAGCTCCCCATTGACATCAGGACAGCAGAAAGCTTACACATCTTCCGGCGCAGACTGAAAACCCATCTCTTTCGACTCCACTTCGAGCGATATAATTACTAACAAAGCACTTATATACTAATAAAGGACTGGCTTATCTAAAGCCAGTTGAGTAGCACTTGAAATGTTTTGGCTCTATGAAACCTGATGTACTTATATGATTCTGTTTTCTTCAAGTTTGTATCTTCTTGGTCGAATGCACTTATTGTCAGTCGCTTTGGATAAAAGCGTCAGCTAAATGCAATGTAATGTAAAAAGACTCTTAAATCAGGACATTCTGATGAGGATTTTCAAAATAAAAGGCCTCTTTAATAAGGACATTCTGATGTGGATTTTTTTAAATAAAAGGCTTCTTCAATCAGGACATTCTGATGTGGATTTTCAAAATAAAAGGCCTCTTAAATCAGGATATTCTGATGTGGATTTTTCAAAATAAAAGGCTTCTTAAATAAGAATATTCTGATGCGGATTTTCAAAATAAAAGGCCTCTTGTATCAGGACATTCTGATGTGGATTTACAAAATAAAAATACTCCTAAATCAGGACATTCTAATGTGGATTTTCAAAATAAAAGGCTTCTTAAATAAGAATATTCTGATGCGGATTTTCAAAATAAAAGGCCTCTTGTATCAGGACATTCTGATGTGGATTTACAAAATAAAAATACTCTTAAATCAGGATATTCTGATGTGGATTTTTCAAAATAAAAGGCTTCTTAAATCAGGATATTCTGATGTGGATTTTCAAAATAAAAGGCTTCTTAAATAAAAATATTCTGATGCGGATTTTCAAAATAAAAGGCCTCTTGTATCAGGACATTCTGATGTGGATTTACAAAATAAAAATACTCTTAAATCAGGATATTCTGATGTGGATTTTTCAAAAAATAAAAGGCTTCTTAAATCAGGATATTCTGATGTGGATTTTCAAAATAAAAGGCCTCTTGTATCAGGACATTCTGATGTTGATTTGTAAAATAAAAGGCCTCTTAAATCTCTTAAACGAGCTCTGTTACCTCTTAAATTCAAACTATTCAACCAGGAAAAACACAAGTTAAATTAAATAGTTTATTTGAAAGGAATTACTGTAGCCTAAACAGAGACATTAACACCAAGCCCAACTTCAGTGTGTATAAAGTTATCTTAGTGTGGTCGAACAGTTGTCCTCACCCGTCCTTATATTTGATGACGGTGTCCACGATCTTCTTCATCTTCTTGGTGAGGGCCGAGGGGTTTGGGGAGAGTTTCTCTGCAGGGGGACGGCCTCGTTTCTTGGCCTTCTTCCCGTCCTCGTCCTTGTCTCTCACTCGGCCGCTGCTGGAGCCAGGCGTCGCCGGACCGCTGTCGTGATCCCGGTCCTTCTTACGCTTCCTGGTCGTCTTTTTGTGACGCACCTCCTCCTCGATGTCCTCCAGATTCCCCTCCTCGATGGCCTGTGGAGAGGAGAGGTTATCACAGAGTTAAATCTGAGCCTAAATGTACTAACTAGAGGTTGTTCAGCAAGATAATCTCCACATATTAACACCACTTTATGATTTTTTTCTGAAGTAGAAACCTAATGTTGGGCTATAAAGGAACTACAGCACGGTCACATGACTTCACGTGACCACCGCTAAGCTAAAGGTGGCTAATGTTGGGCGTGATGATGTTTAGTCACTTGTTAGCAACCGGTTCTTTAATTCACCAGTGGGGTATTACTGACCTATTTTATGTTGTAGAATAAAAATCTCTCAGCTTGGGTTAACCACAGACCTTCTTACAGGCGAACAACCAAAAACACATTCAGAAAACTACTGACTTTGAAACAAGAGTGCTAAAACTCATTTCCTGGTTTCCTTCCAACACCACTCTAGGGTTTCACTTTGACCTCCTGAGATACAGGGTAACATCTCACCTTCAGCCACTGTTTCTCAGTGAGCGAGTCGCTGTAGTCGACCTCCTTGCGTTGGCGGGATCCTCGTCCGAACAACTTCTCCTCCTCCTCCTCGCAGGTCAGCCTCTCCACCTCAGCGTCGTCCTTCAGGATCCAGCTGGGCATGTCTTCGTCCTCCATCAGACGGGGCTTCCTCTTTGGGTTGCGAGCGTCCTCGCGGCGCCTGTCTAGATCCATGCGCTGGAATAATACAATAAGTGAGGTTTGTTTATAAAGGTACATTTCAACAACAAGGCCATTCAAAGTAGAGTTGCATAATTTGAAAATGTTTTATCATGGCATGATTTTTATAAGATGATCTGCACCAAACAAGGATTGTTATTAATCTGTAGAATACTGTTTGCAGCTCCAAAGAAGACATTTTCACATATTTTACCTTTAAAGAGTTCTCTCCTGCTGATGTTCAGGTGTATATCAGTATGTAGTGTCTCTACTTTAAAGAGTCCTCTCCTGCTGATGTTCAGGTGTATATCAGTATGTAGTGTCTCTACTTTAAAGAGTCCTCTCCTGCTGATGTTCAGGTGTATATCAGTATGTAGTGTCTCTACTTTAAAGAGTCCTCTCCTGCTGATGTTCAGGTGTATATCAGTATGTAGAGTCTCTACTTTAAAGAGTCCTCTCCTGCTGATGTTCAGGTGTATATCAGTATGTAGTGTCTCTACTTTAAAGAGTCCTTTCCTGCTGATGTTCAGGTGTATATCAGTATGTAGTGTCTCTACTTTAAAGAGTCCTCTCCTGCTGATGTTCAGGTGTATATCAGTATGTAGAGTCTCTACTTTAAAGAGTCCTCTCCTGCTGATGTTCAGGTGTATATCAGTATGTAGTGTCTCTACTTTAAAGAGTCCCACTCCTGCAGATGTTCAGGTGTATATCAGTATGTAGTGTCTCTACTTTAAAGAGTCCTCTCCTGCTGATGTTCAGGTGTATATCAGTATGTAGTGTCTCTACTTTAAAGAGTCCTCTCCTGCTGATGTTCAGGTGTATATCAGTATGTAGTGTCTCTACTTTAAAGAGTCCTCTCCTGCTGATGTTCAGGTGTATATCAGTATGTAGTGTCTCTACTTTAAAGAGTCCTCTCCTGCTGATGTTCAGGTGTATATCAGTATGTAGTATTTTTTTGGGACATACCATGAACAGCTCAAACTCCTCTTCACTTCTGGCGATCATCTGGTTGACGGTTTCGTCATCGGGAACCTCGTCCTCCTCCTGTTGCTGAAAAAATACAAAAACAAAGGATGTTTAGTGACAGAAGTCCAACGGTGATGTAAGTAGCACCTCAGAGCCACTTTAGTTCAAACTAATCTACAAGAAAGAGGGAGAAAAGCGTTATACAGAGGATTTCATTATTATTATTATTTATTAGGGCTGTACCGAAGAAAATAAAAGCTTCTATCGAGGTATTTTGTGAGAATCTGTCACAATATTTCACCCTAAAATAAAAAACCTCAGACAAAGTAATGTTTCTATAATAGTCAGGGGGTTTTCTAGTCAAATATAGTACGCTACTTTTACTTTACCCTCCTGTTGTGTTTCGATACCTGGATTTGTTTTAATGTTTGAGGTGTAATAAACGACACAGCAGCTTGTTGGCATGATACAAGTATTATTTTCTGCCTCGCTCATGAGAGTAACAGCTGGCGAAAATTACAGCCTCGCCTACTGATTTTAATTTAACCATATATCGATCCCGATCGTCGATTTCATGTAATTGTTTGCCTGACTGGCCATCGTAACCGGGTTCTTTGAAAATCAGAAAATCCACGGTTTTCAAACATTTCTGATCGGATTGGCAAAAACTTCAGAATTTGTATCGACCGCCGTTCAAATGACAGCGTTGTTTTCCCCCAAAAGTGGGCGGGGACGTAATTTTCGCCCGGAAGTGACGTAGGTGTCATCTATAGACATCCATAGTTTTGGAAAATATGTTCCGTGTCTGTGCTTTGTATATTCACTGCAGTTATTCATGTACCAGTAGTCTGAGACTTTGTTTACAGCTTAAAAGGGTGTTAAATAACATTTGGTCCATAATTGTGTTAAGGTCAAATTTGACAGGGAAAACCAAAGTAAGGGGTGAGAAAGACAATGAGACTGGAGGCAGGGTGTGTGTGTGTTGTGCATCAGGACCCACCCATGCTTTGGGCCGGGCTCCTGCCTGCGCCCCGACCTCATCTTGCTCCTCGGTCTCCAGGATGGCCTGAAGGAAGGCGCGGCGCTCGCAGCCCGAAGACTTCTGGTCGAACATCCCGGCCTGGATGACCTTCTGGTCCACGTTCAGCTTGTACTTGGCGGCGGCCAGGATCTTCTCCTCCACGCTGTTGACGGTGCAGAGGCGGAGGACGCGCACCTCGTTCTGCTGCCCGATGCGGTGAGCTCTGTCCTGGGCCTGGAGGTCCTGGAGGAGAGAAACACATGAGGGTTAGTTTATGTATCCTTTACTCAGGTAGAAGTACAGATACTCGTGTTTAAAAATACTCTGGTGAAAGTAGAAGTACTGACTAAACTTCTTTACTCAAGTCAAAGTAAAGAGGGCTTTGAAATGTACTTCAGTAAAAAGTACCCATAACTAGCAGCTGTTTTAAAGAGTACCTGACCTCCCTTTATATTAATAGAACAATAATGTCATTGTTAGCTAATGAATGTTTCCATGCTGAACAACGGCAACATGACAACGTTTTCATTGGTCCCTCTTCTTTAGAGAAGACCAGGAAATGATGGATACACGATCGTGTTCAAATCAATAGGCACGCAATGACTCTAAATCAGGGGTCGGCAACCTTTTTGATATGAAATTGCCATAAAAAATTGGGATCAGTGTGCCGACGATCGTGAACTGAGGGTAGAGCTCGACGCTCGTGAACTGTGAGCAGGAGGGCGGGGGGAGCCTCGCTGCGGGGAAGCAGTGTGTGGACCTCTTTCACCCGTCAGCGCAACTTACATGATGCGGTTTAAACACATTTAAATAATTGGTTAAACGGCATAATAATACAAGCGGCCGAGATGGGTTTTCTCCGCAGGGTGGCTGGCGTCTCCTTTAGGGATAAGGTGAGAAGTTCAGTCATCCGGGAGGGACTCGGAGTTGAACCGCTGCTCCTTCGCGTTGAAAGGAGCGATTTGAGGTGGTTCGGGCACCTAGTAAGGATGCCACCTGGACGCCTGCCTAGGGAGGTGTTCCAGGCACGTCCAGCTGGGAAGAGACCGAGGGGTAGACCTAGGACCAGGTGGAGGGATTATATCTCTTCGCTGGCCTGGGAGCACCTTGGGATCCCCCAGTCAGAGCTGGTTGATGAGGGAAAGGAACGTTTGGGGCTCTCTGCTGGAACTGATACCTCCGCGACCTGCTACTTCTTACTCAAAGTAGGCAAGACAGACTTTGTAAAAAAGGCTCAAATTAGGTTATCTCTGCACCCTTTATTTTGTATGTCCTTTCCCACTATGACTATGTGTGTCATTAAGTATGGTATTCCTGTCATGCTGTGTTTTTTCTTTATTATTTCTTGTTGGCTGTTCTGTTTGTCTTCCAGGTTGAAAGGGGAAGTATGATTTCCACCCCAAAGAACTCTATTGCTAACACTACAAAAACTTGAAATCTTGCCCAGTATATTTGTCTTATATCAGGAGTAGAGACATATTCTGACTAGATATTAGACACAATAACTTCAGAAGAAACATTGCAGTGAGATATCAGGTCTTGTTTGTAGACAATGCATCATCTTGTTAAGTCAAAACATCTTATTTTGAGTTGTATCTCAGTTGAAACTTGTTTTTTTTCACATATTTAATCACCAACTAACATCAGAAAACAGAACACTTTTGAGCATTTGCAGCTCATATTGTAACAACATTTCCTGATTCTGGTGAAAAATAGTTAAAAATGAGTTCTCCCAGCTAATTACAAGATCTGATTTATCTAAATATCCCTTCTTATTTCAAGACATCTTAGCAAGCTAATTTTCACTTGTTCTATTGGCAGCTTTTTGTACTTATTTTAAGTGAGAACAACTTGTTTTTGGAGCAGCATTTTTTCCAGTGTACCCTTGTATGCTTCTTCTCAATAAAAATATTTGAAACAAATGAGGTTATCTCAGTACCTGATGTGGGTTCCAGTCGCTGTCGTAGATGACCACGGTGTCAGCTGACTGCAGGTTGAGGCCCAGACCTCCAGCCCTGGTGCTGAGCAGGAACACAAAGTTGTCCGAGGCCGGGTCGTTGAAGGTCTTCAGGAGCATCCCACGGTCCTCTGCCTTAGTGGTTCCTGTGGGGGGAGGAGAGATTAAGAGTGTGAAGAAATAATAATAATAAAGCTTTCTTTATATAGCACTTTTCATACCACACATGCAGCTCAGAGTGCTTTACAAAATGGCGACCCATTACAAGTTAAAAATAAACAACACAAAATGAGATGTTAAGAACTTTACAGGTTCATGCAGCAAACTATAATATTTTAACAGGTTAGGAGACACAAGGAGGTAAAAGATTATATGATAATAAAAAGGGAATCTTTGAGGCAAACAAACATTTATGATACTTACACGTTTTGTTCAGCAGGAAAATCTACACATATTAACACCTCTTAATCATTTCTGAAGTAAAAAGCTAATGTTGGGCTATAAAGGAACTACAGCACGGTCACATGACTTCACGTCACCACCGCTAAGCTAAAGGAGGCTAATGTTGGGCTATAAAGGAACTACAGCACGGTCACATGACTTCACGTCACCACCGCTAAGCTAAAGGTGGCTAATGTTGGGCTATAAAGGAACTACAGCACGGTCACATGACTTCACGTCACCACCCGCTAAGCTAAAGGTGGCTAATGTTGGGCTATAAAGGAACTACAGCACGGTCACATGACTTCACGTCACCACCGCTAAGCTAAAGGAGGCTAATGTTGGGCTATAAAGGAACTACAGCACGGTCACATGACTTCACGTCACCACCGCTAAGCTAAAGGTGGCTAATGTTGGGCTATAAAGGAACTACAGCACGGTCACATGACTTCACGTCACCACCGCTAAGCTAAAGGAGGCTAATGTTGGGCTATAAAGGAACTACAGCATGGTCACATGACTTCACGTCACCACCGCTAAGCTAAAGGAGGCTAATGTTGGGCTATAAAGGAACTACAGCACGGTCACATGACTTCACGTCACCACCGCTAAGCTAAAGGTGGCTAATGTTGGGCTATAAAGGAACTACAGCACGGTCACATGACTTCACGTCACCACCGCTAAGCTAAAGGTGGCTAATGTTGGGCTATAAAGGAACTACAGCACGGTCACATGACTTCACGTCACCACCGCTAAGCTAAAGGAGGCTAATGTTGGGCTATAAAGGAACTATCAGAGAAGTAATTAGTGGTCAGGAGGAGTCTCACCATCCAGACGCAGGTACTTGAAGCCTCGGAAGGCGAAGTAGTCCTCCATGATGGTCATGAGCGTGGTCATCTGACAGAAGAGCAGCACTTTGTGGTTGGTGGCACACAGCTTTGGCAGGATTCGATCCAGCAGCTCAAATTTACCAGAGGCGCGGTACAGGTCGGGGCTGGACGGGTAGAAATAAACAGAATGAGCCAATATATTTCCACTTCCTGTGACTAAACACAAACCATATCAAGATGTACTCACCCGCTCACGACTCCTCCAGAGTAGCCGAGATGCTCAGAGAAAGACTCCTGTAAAACAAACACAAAAGCGGTCATATATACTCCTTCAGCATATCCATTTCCCCCCAAAATCCTCTCAACAACATTGATAGGAATGCCATATAAAGAGTGCTTTAGGACTACATATTCTCAGATCAAATGAATCTGAATAAAACCATTTAACCAAACCTCATGCAGGTCTGTCTGGGTGCTAATGCCGACTATAAATCCAGCGACATTTTAAGAGCCAGAGAAAATCCTCAGTTTCTAATCTTCTAGTGAGCTTTAGATATAATGTGTAGATTACCTCGATGTGCTGGAACATGTAGGGGTGGTTGCAGATCTTCCTCAGCTGCATGATAGTGTTCATCAGGGTCTTCGTGCCACCTTTACCCTGGAGAAGGAAAAACAAAACACCTTTTAGTCTCCGTTTTTTGGCTCTAAAATAGTTTAAATGTCCGAAAGAAATACGTCTTCTCTTCTCACCTTCTTGTCTTTTTCTGAGCCGTCAGTGAGCAGCACTCCCTTGGCCTGCATGTGTCTGTAGAGAACTCTCTGCAGGGACGACATGTCGCACTTTATCACGTACTCCACCTGGAAGACAACAATAAGAGGGGGAAATTAACAAAGACACCACATTATCCAGAGGTGGGAAGTAGTGGAGTACAAATACTTTGTTACTGTATTTAAGTACAAGTACAAGTTTCTGGTATCAGTACTTTACTCCACTACTTATTTTTCTGACGACTTTTTACTTTGACTTCTTACATGTTGAACCCAAATACCTGTACTTTCTACTTCTTACATGTTGAACACAAATACCTGTACTTTCTACTTCTTACATGTTGAACACAAATACCTGTACTTTCTACTTCTTACATGTTGAACACAAATACCTGTACTTTCTACTTCTTACATGTTGAACACAAATACCTGTACTTTCTACTTCTTACACTTTGAACACAAATACCTGTACTTTCTACTTCTTACATGTTGAACCCAAATACCTGTACTTTCTACTTCTTACATGTTGAACACAAATACCTGTACTTTCTACTTCTTACATTTTGAACCCAAATACCTGTACTTTCTACTTCTTACATGTTGAACCCAAATACCTGTACTTTCTACTTCTTACATGTTGAACACAAATACCTGTACTTTCTACTTCTTACATTTTGAACCCAAATACCTGTACTTTCTACTTCTTACATGTTGAACTCAAATACCTGTACTTTCTACTTCTTACATGTTGAACACAAATACCTGTACTTTCTACTTCTTACATGTTGAACCCAAATACCTGTACTTTCTACTTCTTACATGTTGAACACTAATACCTGTACTTTCTACTTCTTACATTTTGAACACAAATACCTGTACTTTCTACTTCTTACATGTTGAACTCAAATACCTGTACTTTCTACTTCTTACATGTTGAACCCAAATACCTGTACTTTCTACTTCTTACATGTTGAACCCAAATACCTGTACTTTCTACTTCTTACATGTTGAACACTAATACCTGTACTTTCTACTTCTTACATTTTGAACACAAATACCTGTACTTTCTACTTCTTACATGTTGAACACAAATACCTGTACTTTCTACTTCTTACATGTTGAACTCAAATACCTGTACTTTCTACTTCTTACATGTTGAACCCAAATACCTGTACTTTCTACTTCTTACATGTTGAACTCAAATACCTGTACTTTCTACTTCTTACATGTTGAACCCAAATACCTGTACTTTCTACTTCTTACATGTTGAACTCAAATACCTGTACTTTCTACTTCTTACATGTTGAACACAAACACCTGTACTTTCTACTTCTCACATTTCCCAAACAGGCTGGTTCCTTTAGTTTGAATGTGTGTTTGGTGGCGTGATCATTATTATTTAGAGTCATTGCGTGCCTATTGATTTGAACACGATCCGTGTATCCATCATTTCCTGGTCTTCTCTAAAGAAGAGGGACCAATGAAAACGTTGTCATGTTGCCGTTGTTCAGCATGGAAACATTCATTAGCTAACAATGACATTATTGTTCTATTAATATAAAGGGAGGTCAGGTACTCTTTAAAACAGCTGCTAGTTATGGGTACTTTTTACTGAAGTACATTTCAAAGCCCTCTTTACTTTGACTTGAGTAAAGAAGTTTAGTCAGTACTTCTACCAGAGTATTTTTAAACACGAGTATCTGTACTTCTACTTGAGTAAAGGATGTGTGTACTTTGGCCATCTCTGATCTTATATTGTATTTTCAATATATGAACAAAAACATTGGGATCTGGAGCTTTAATGTTCGTGCAGGAGTGAAATCATGACGACAGTATGTTACCTTCTCAGGCAGCTGAGCCTCGACCTCTTTCTTGAGTCGGCGCAGCAGGAAGGGCCGGAGCACTTTGTGTAAACGCCTGATGATGAGGATGGTCTCTTCTTCATTCAGGTCCACCTTCAGGGGAAAAGAGAAGTGAGGATGAGGAGGGAGAGTTGAAATCTCTATTTGGGAGAAATGGAAAGCGTATACTACACTGATACGCCCTTCTTTTGTTTAACCGTTTGAATCTCTTATTTAATGATCTATACCGTCAATGTTTTATATGGAAAAGAAAACACCCCATGTTCTTGTGTGCTTATTGAAAAGACGGACCACTCTGTAAAACTATTTAACTACATATGTATATATGTACACTGAAGATGAAATGCGATCCAAAACACACAACAAACAGATAGTGTACATTGTATGCTTAAAAGATCCCCCATTATACTGTTTTTCATCAATATATCACAGGTCTCAGATATATCCAGAGCCTGTCTCTGATTGGCTGAAACACCAAACAGATCATTGCAGCATCCCATAATCCCCTCTGTTTCAGCCCTGTTTCCAAAGTGCTGATTCTCTGTCTGTTACTTTAGATGAAAATAAGGAGCCCCTCCCCACGCCCCTCTGAGAGATATTTGGTTACAAAGAACTCAATGGTGCTCTAGGAGGAGATTCAGGTGATACGGTGGGGGGGGGGGGGGGGGTTACCTTGGTTGCTGATTGGCTAATGGTTACACAAGACAAAACATCGTTATGACATCATAAAGTGGCCAAAATCTGATCAGCTCATTTTCAGACAGGTTTTTATAGAAATGGATCAGGACAAAAAGAGAGAGAATCTTTGTTCCTGAAACTTTTAGAGTCTCTTTCCACAGAGGGGACACATGTTGATGAAGAAGAGACATGAAGAAGAGGGGACACATGTTGATGTAGAAGAGACATGAAGAAGAGGGGACACATGTTGATGTAGAAGAGACATGAAGAAGAGGGGACACATGTTGATGTAGCAGAGACATGAAGAAGAGGGGACACATGTTGATGAAGAAGAGACATGAAGAAGAGGGGACACATGTTGATGTAGAAGAGACATGAAGAAGAGGGGACACATGTTGATGTAGAAGAGACATGAAGAAGATGGGACACATGTTGATGTAGAAGAGACATGAAGAAGAAGGGGGACACATGTTGATGTAGAAGAGACATGAAGAAGAGGGGACACATGTTGATGTAGAAGAGACATGAAGAAGAGGGGACACATGTGATGAGAAGATACATGAAGAAGAGGGGGACACATGTTGATGTAGAAGAGACATGAAGAAGAGGGGACACATGTTGATGTAGAAGAGACATGAAGAAGAGGGGACACATGTTGATGTTAGAAGAGACATGAAGAAGAGGGGACACATGTTGATGTAGAAGAGACATGAAGAAGAGGGGACACATGTTGATGTAGAAGAGACATGAAGAAGAGGGGACACATGTTGATGTAGAAGAGACAGTGAAGAAGAGGGGACACATGTTGATGTAGAAGAGACATGAAGAAGAGGGGACACATGTTGATGTAGAAGAGACATGAAGAAGAGGGACACATGTTGATGAAGAAGAGACATGAAGAAGAGGGGACACATGTTGATGTAGAAGAGACAATGAAGAAGAGGGGGACACATGTTGATGTAGAAGAGACATGAAGAAGAGGGGACACATGTTGATGTAGAAGAGGACATGAAAGAAGAGGGGACACATGTTGATGTAGAAAGAGACATGAAGAAGAGGGGACACATGTTGATGTAGAAGAGACGTGAAGAAGAGGGGACACATGTTGATGTAGAAGAGACATGAAGAAGAGGGGACATGTTGATGTAGAAGAGACATGAAGAAGAGGGGACACATGTTGATGTAGAAGAGACATGAAGAAGAGGGGACACATGTTGATGTAGAAGAGACATGAAGAAGAGAGCCCTGATGTTGATGTAGAAGAGACATGAAGAAGTGGATTTTTGCATAATAGGTGAGTATAAACCCTTTGACCCACCTTCTCCCCGGTCATGGCGAAGGGGGCGTTGAACCACTGCTCGAAGGTGGTGCAGCTCTTGAAGATGGTGGGCAGCAGGAAGTTGAGCAACGCCCAGAGCTCGGGCAGCTTATTCTGCAGGGGGGTGCCGGTGAGCAGTAGGCGGCGGGGCGCCAGGTAGTGAGTGTTTAGGACCTGAGTCAGCTTACAGTGGTGGTTCTTCATCCTGTGGCCCTCGTCCACAATCATGTACTTCCAGCGGAGCTACGGGGGGGGGAAAGGAGGAGTTAAAACATCACACTGTACATTTTACATTTTGTAATTGTTGTTTTAATGAGTGGGGTGCCAGTCAGAAACAAGTCTGACAAATAATAATCAAAAAAGGAACAAAAATAGTTAAGTCAAACCATACACAAAGTCATTCAATAATCCAGCACATAAACCGCAATGCAGTGCAAAACCAATCCCCTTCTTTTCAGTTATATTTCATTGCAAAATAACACACACAGATATATAGATATATATACTTCAATCCAGTTTATTAGAATCCAGTTGGGTAGAACACCAACATGAGTCCCTTCCAGTTCATAGGATCCAAGGCACTCAAAGAAATATCAATCTAATATTTAATATTCCATTCCTCACATACTTATGTATATAGAATATCCTGCTTTATATGTTTAAATTTGTAATTCAACGTGTATATTTTCAACTTTTTACGCTATTTTATTTCTGTGGGGGAAACTTCTGAAGCAATTGGAGTCAGGACTCAAAGAGAGAGGAGAGCTGGAGCTTTGATGGCAAACACTGACGGTTTATTTGGAGCTTAGGCCGGAGAATTCACAAGACATGTCACGGGCCACGAGTTGACCACACGGTTGAGATGCCACAATCAATTCTGAAAACCCCTCCTGTAGTTCCAGGTTTTAACTAGTTCAGAGTGTAATAATCAACATTCTTCAATCGATAGACTAAACAGCTGAGGACACTGAATCACATTTGTTGTCGCTTATGGCTCGGGGTCATCTACACCCCGAGAAGGATGTGTTCCAGGTGTCCCACAACAATAACTATCTCTCACCGAGAGTTACCCGGTCACAAACTGGTAACAACAACAACTTGCTAGGGCAGCCCCTCCTTAAAGTGGACCTATCATGGTATATTTAAATGATATATTGTAGGGCCATACCTATATAAGGTATATTTATACGTTTCTGTTTTCAAAATACCAAACAGATCATGCATTTTAGCCATGCCTCATTTCGCTCAATTTGCACTTTTTTTTAGCTCTGCTCTGCAAGGGCTGATTCTGTGAGAACAGCACCACCTACAGGCCTGGCATATGTACTACATCGTCTCCAGCGCTTTCGAACGGCAATGGCCGTGGCTGTCTCCTCCTGATTGGTGGAGTTGGCCCAATAGCCGTAGCGCCACCGTCCTGACGTCAGGACAGTGTTCAAATCTGGATCAGTTTTTATCAGATCCGTTGCAGCCCCTTTTTTAGAGATTTGGGTATGGAGGAAAATAGAGAGTTGTGTTTTCTGACACTTGGTGAGTTCCCTGGAACACCGGGGACACATATTCATGTAGAAAAGACAGACAAAAGTGCATTTTGCATGATAGGTCCCCTTTAAACAATAAATAAAAGACTGATGCATGAATGAATATCTGAATCTGAGGGATGTTTCCTTACCTTAGCGAGCACCTGCTTGTCTTTGATGATGTACTCGTAGGTGGTGAGCAGCACGTTGAACTTGCCGCTGCGCAGGATGGGAAGGAACGCGCGGCGAGCAACAGGAGAGCCCTGAGGAAGAACAGCAATTATTTTAATTAATGTTCAACAACAGAAGTGCACACACACCATATTATTGACCTCGGCTTTAAACCCCCATGAGGCCCAAAGACTATTTTACACTAATAAATATAAGTGTAAGAATAAATAGGTTCCAATTTTAGAAAAATAAAACGTTAAAAAAAGTCATAATGAAAGAAATTCTACTGGTGTTTGTATTTTTTTTTTTTTTTTTAAATATGGTTAAAACTAAATTATATTGCAGAAAATATATTGTTTAGTTCTCTCTACTTATTCATAGAGGATCATTTCACATTAAAAACAATTAAAAAAAAGTTAAAGGTCACCTATCATGCTATTTTGAGGCAATAGCATAGGTCTCAGATATATAAAAATATATAAAAAACATGTCTATGAAGTGTTTTGCTCAAAATACCAAACAGATCACCCATTCTAGCCATGCCTCATATCCCTCTATTTCACTTCCTGTTTCAAAAGTGCTGATTTAGGGTATAAAGCTTTAAAAATAAAAAAGGAGGGGTCTGAGCTCATGCGGGACCCGGCAGCTACTGTCTAAACTAAATACTGCCGTGATGAAACGCCATATCATGGATTATCAAGGATTATCTCTGAAACAGTATGGAGCTCAAAGGCTTTCTCTCTTGCCGGTTATAGAGTGGCGAAGTCCCTCCCACTTACTTCCGGTCCATGGGACCTTATTCCGGAAAAGTTATGCATTGAAGTCAATGGGGAGAGAAAACTTATCTTTCGATCCCGTTTGAATTGTGCCATGAATTACACATATGATGTTTGTCAATCTTAAAAAATCATTTCCATGTCAAAAAAGTCACAGTTTGTCGTAAAACTGTTGAAATATAAGACTATGAAAAATACGTAACTAGAAAGACTACAAATCCCAGAGTCGCGTAAGTGATGTCACAATTGTTTACCTCCACCATTCAGATACCTAAGATCAGCGCAATATAGATATAATCTATCTATATGGCGCTGGCTAAGATAAGATAACTTTAACAAGATGCCTGTGTGCTTAGTACCAGGTTGTTATTATACCAGCAATGGGTCTTGCTCGTTCTTTCGCTTCCCGTCTGATGAAAGGACCAGCAGTGTCTGGATCATGCTAGCTAGTAGCTAGCACGTTAGTTAGCATTACAGCCTTGTCATTTTTATTAGCCTTAACATGAAGTAACATTAAGTAACCCAAAATGTTAAACAGTAAGAGTAGTAGTCATATTTCGTGAACCCTTTGAATAGTACTGTCACCGGTGTGATCATTCTATAATACACCATTTAATTCCGGGGGAGAAATGCTAACGCTAACGTTAGCATCGGCGATCTTTTCTACTTCATGCTATCTGCACAAATGGTTGACATTAAACATTAAAACGACCAGGCAGTTCAGAGAGAATCAAAGGAAGGCAGGCTTTGCATGACATTCTTCAGGACGTGTTTCATTGTGGTGATAGTGAATCGTTTGTTGACAAGACAGTAGTGACGGCCATCTTGGTGACGTGTGTGGTTGACCAGAGATGTAGTTCATTGAGCCTTTCACACAAACAAATGTGTTACTTCACAGTTTTACGACACATTTTAATTTTTTTGACTTGCAAAATTATCTTTTAAATTGACAAACATCATATGTGTAATTCGTGGCACAAGTCAAACGGGATCGAAAGATAATCTTTCTCTCTCCATTGACTTCAATGCATAACTTTTCCGAAATAAGGTCCCATGGGGCTCAACCGGAAGGGGAGGGACTTCGCCACTCTATACCACAAGGTGAGTTCCTTTTTATTTCCTGCTTCTTCACACACATGCTCTCCACTACAGGTTAGCTCTGAGTGTTAGCGATGCTAATGTAAACACCGACCATATTACGTCTAAAACAGTCAGGCATTGTTTCTGATAGCAACTTTCTGATAGTGCCGTGGGTCCACATTTCAGATATTACGTCATATCGGACGCAAATCTGGATCAGCTCCGTTGTAGCCCCGTTTTTAGAGATTTGGGTACGGAGGAAAAGAGAGAGGGTTTTATTTTCTGACGCTGCGTGAGTTCCCTGACACACCGGGGACACGTATTTATGTATAAAAGACATCAAAAAGTGCATTTTGCATGATAGGTCCCCTTTAAGTAAAATGTGATGGGAGCAAAAAGACCCTGAAACAGCTTCAGGTTTTCAATCTGTTGAAACTATTTCCCTCATTTATTAATCGTCTTTTTCTAGTTTTGCGAGATAATGCTTAGATAAAGCACTACATGACAAAAAGTGACTGACAAGAATACAGAAGTTGTTTTCTCTCACCTTGTAGGACACTTTCACGACAGATGGGGCCCACTTATCAAACTCGTAGACCCAGTTTGATAAAGTTCTGAAACAAAAGACACGACAGAAACGTGAGAACATGAGAATTTCACATTTCATTTTGCACATGTAGCGCTGCAGGGAGGTGAGGAGTCTTACGAGAGAGGTACGATGATGAGGAAGGGCCCGTTGAGGCGCTTGTTCTCCATGAGGTAAGTGATGAGGCCGATGGTCTGGATGGTTTTCCCCAAACCCATCTCATCGGCCAGGATACCGTTCAAGTTGTTGTTGTAGAGAGACACCAGCCACTCCAAGCCTTTAACCTGAGCGGAGAGGAGTCACAGTCAGACAAATCAACACCAAACACTACTGTCTGACTCCCTCATCATCATCATCATCATCATCACATGTCACCAGTTGCAATGAAATAGACTTGCAGTTACAGGGAGTAGTCAACATTTGCAATAAGCGAACAGTATACAT
The DNA here is from genome assembly GCF_902827165.1 of Trematomus bernacchii. Taxonomy (NCBI): domain Eukaryota; kingdom Metazoa; phylum Chordata; class Actinopteri; order Perciformes; family Nototheniidae; genus Trematomus; species Trematomus bernacchii. Next base: position 1,902,424 of record NW_022987581.1, on the reverse strand, counting down.
TGAAACCCTTTTTGCACTACTTTTTATTTTATTATATATGTTGCATTCAGGGTTCATACACTTTTTCACCAATGATTTTCAATGACTTCTCCATGACCTTTACCTAATTTTCCATGACCAAAAACATTACTCTTTCTCAGCGTACCACTGAAAATGGTTTATTTTAACATGGAACAGGAAAATAAGGTCTGCATATGAAACATGTTGTGCCTATCTAAAACAAATCAAATAGTAGGCTTACTAGCTTCTACACGCTAAAGCAACTAAAATCTCTCACCAGCAAAACACCTCGTCAGTTAAATGCCATTTTACGTTTCATTACTATACAGTATTTATTATCATTGTAGTATTACTATTTCGGCGATTAGATAAAATATAAATTATATTTGATGCAACTTTAGTTACATTTCCATGACTTTTCCAAAACTTTCCCAGGGCCTGGAATTAGTATTTTGAATTTCCATGACTTTTCCAGGTTTTTAATGACCGTAAGAACCCTGTGCATTGTTGGAGGAGCTCAGGTCAGAAGAATTGCATTGCCATGTCTACACTGTAGCTTTGTGACAATAAAACCTTTGAATCTTATACAATGTTCATGAACTTTATACGATAACAGAAGGGATGTTTCGCGACAGAGGCATAATTGACTTAGTGAAGGGCAACCCTGCCAGTCAAACTAACAAGAACATTACAATATTTTGGTAAATAGACCAAGCAGCCTTTTTGTCTTGGTGATAGAACTGGTTATCAGCTCATCAGTAGTTTGTTAAGTCTATGAAATGTGGCCGTTTCTGGCGAATAAAGGAAACCCAATCGGACCATAGCTCAGTAAATCTACAATAAGATTGTTCCATCCTGTTTAAAAGCAGTCTTTTGTACCGTACTCGTCAAGGTAGACACTGTCCAGATTTATTTCTCTGTGCCCCTCTGCAAAACAATCTATTGGCAGAAGAGCGTTGATGTTTAAAGCCCCAACAGACTGCTATTAGATCTCTTGCATCATTGGGTATGTTTCAAATCAAATCAAATCAAATCAGGTTTTATTTATAAAGCACATTTAAAAGCGATTTTTGGTCGAGCCAAAGTGCTGTACATGTAATAAAAAACACATTACTACAAAACACAATAAACGACAATAAATTACAACAGATATAACTTAAAAAACAAAATAAGAATAAAACACACGGAAAAGTCAGGAGTCATGCTCCGCTCTAATTAGAAGGCCAGAGAGAAGAAGTGTGTTTTTAATGTGGATTTAAAAACCCCTAGGGTCTGGGCCGACCTCACATGGAGGGGCAAAGTGTTCCAGAGCCTGGGGCCAGCTGCTGCGAAGGCTCGGTGCCCTCGGGTTTTGAGCCTGGTCTTGGGCACTACCAGCAGCAGCTGGTCAGCAGACCTTAAAGCTCTGGCTGGGGTGTAGCGCTGGAGCAGTTCAGTTATATAAGCCGGAGCCAGCCCATTTAGGGCTTTAAAAACAAATAAAAGGACTTTAAAATCAATTCTGAACCGAACTGGAAGCCAGTGTAATGAGGCCAGAATAGGGGTGATGTGGTCGCGCTTTTTGTGACCAGTCAGCAAATGTGCAGCCGCGTTTTGGACTAGCTGTAAGCGTTTGTTTGAGTTTCAGCATTATCATCTCACTTTCAGCTGCTCTTGTTATTGATGAAACTGATCTGAGACACTACCGTCTATCAAATTGTAATGATTGTATGTATTACTTCATGAATTGTACTTAACAGACGGTACGTGCTTTGTCCTTGTTTGTCATGTTTTGCTTTCTGTTATTTTGTTCATGTATGTCTGCAACGGCCCGTCCACACAGCAGCGTTAAAAAAAATCTTGGAACGCTTCTGCCCATTCACTTTGAATTAGGGTGACGTCACTTTGCCTCACTTTTCGCCGAACTGCATTGTGGGAAGCAGAGCGGAGATTTTCAGGATTTTCAGGATTCAAAGTTGAGCAATGTTCAACTTTTGAAGCTGAGGTGGAATCATCAGCCAATCAAACCCCGTGTATGCAAATCTGACAGTTCAAGCGCTAGCCAATCAAACCGCGTGTATGCAAATCTGACAGTTCAAGCGCTAGCCAATCAAACCGCGTGTATGCTGGGAGAGACATACCGCATGTCATTTCCTCATATTCCAAAAAATGGAGGAGAAATTAGCGGTAGCGAATCAATCACCCGGTGCTTTATGACCAGACCTACCGGGATATAAACCGGAGGAGCCAGGCATGGAGGGAGGTGGCAGAGACAGTGGTAGGTTTTCGCCTGTTTGGGGAGTTTATATCCAGTTTACTTCGGGCTTTTTTGCTTCGTATGTCGCGAAGAGTATGGCGGGAGATTCATGTGATTGGTTGTTGGTGCCTTGCTCGCAAAAAATCCCCAAGCTTCAGATACGCCCACCTCCAAGATTTTTTTAACGCTGCTGTGTGGACGGGCCCGTAAGACGTTGCTTTTGTCGGGTCACCCTTGAACAACGAGACGGTGCATCTCAAGGGGTTTATCCTAATAAATAAATGTCTATATATATATATTCTCTTTAGGCCGTGTACCTGGTATTGCTTGAGCAGGCCGTTGATGAGCAGCGATGACTGTTTGTCGACCCTCTCAGTGACGGCGTGAGCCACAGCGTAATAAGACTGCAGGCCGCGTTCAAAGCTGGCGGCTGTACCGTACTCATCATCCACATCCTGCTTGGCGTGTCTGGAGGAGGACGAAAGACAGGACAAAATATAATGAGATTTTGCAAGAAACCATGGGAAAGCAATAGCCAACATATTATTAGAGTTATAGAGTGCTGCAGGAATCGGTCCTCAAACACAGAAAGATTAGCACTTTCTGTTTTCTCGTCACAAAGTCAACATATTTGTGAATGTGTGTTTGGTTGTTAGCCTGAAAATAAGGTCTGCGGTTACAACAAGCTGAAGAGATTTTAACGTTTTGTTCTACGACATAAAATAAAAAATGGTGGTTGCTAACAAGTGTCTAAATGAGACGACTAAACGTCATCACGTTCAACATTAGCCACCTTTAGCTTAGCGGTGGTGACGTGAAGTCATGTGACCGTGCTGTAGTTCCTTTATAGCCCAAAATTAGCCACCTTTAGCTTAGCGGTGGTGACGTGAAGTCATGTGACCGTGCTGTAGTTCCTTTATAGCCCAACATTAGCCACCTTTAGCTTAGCGGTGGTGACGTGAAGTCATGTGACCGTGCTGTAGTTCCTTTATAGCCCAAAATTAGCCACCTTTAGCTTAGCGGTGGTGACGTGAAGTCATGTGACCGTGCTGTAGTTCCTTTATAGCCCAACATTAGCCACCTTTAGCTTAGCGGTGGTGACGTGAAGTCATGTGACCGTGCTGTAGTTCCTTTATAGCCCAACATTAGCCGCCTTTAGCTTAGCGGTGGTGACGTGAAGTCATGTGACCTTGCTGTAGTTCCTTTATAGCCCAACATTAGCCACCTTTAGCTTAGCGGTGGTGACGTGAAGTCATGTGACCGTGCTGTAGTTCCTTTATAGCCCAACATTAGCCACCTTTAGCTTAGCGGTGGTGACGTGAAGTCATGTGACCGTGCTGTAGTTCCTTTATAGCCCAACATTAGCCACCTTTAGCTTAGCGGTGGTGACGTGAAGTCATGTGACCGTGCTGTAGTTCCTTTATAGCCTAACATTAGCCACCTTTAGCTTAGCGATGGTGACGTGAAGTCATGTGACCGTGCTGTAGTTCCTTTATAGCCCAACATTAGCCACCTTTAGCTTAGCGGTGGTGACGTGAAGTCATGTGACCGTGCTGTAGTTCCTTTATAGCCTAACGTTAGCTTTTTACTTCAGAAATCATAAAGTGGTGTTAATGTGTGGAGATCATCCTGCTGAACACGACATTTACGAATCACAATCGTTTGTTTGACACAGATTATTTCCTGCAAAAACCCCAAAAACCCCATGCAGAAATCCCATCAGCTTTTTGTGGAGAGAACCAAGGAGATGCTAACTTCTGGATCGGCCTACAAAAGTACATCTCCAACTCCATGACAGAAGGATCTATTAACACCAAAATCTTACTCGATGATGTGCAGGACGTCCGTTTCATTGACTTCATCACTGTCGGGGTGGGGGATCTTTTTCGTCTCTACAGGTGGCGCTACTACTACTACTACCGGAGCGACGACGACTACTGGAGCCGCAGAGGTGTGAGGCTGCTCCTCTTCTTCTCCCTGTGATGGGAATAAAGGGAGATCAGGAAACTGAGTGCAGGAAATGACAGGTGAGCATTTGGTTTTAAGGTAGAGATCAACGTGTCCCATACCTCGTCTTCGTACTCGTCTTCCGAGCCGCTCTCTTCACTGTCTGAACGCGGCGCCACTTCGTATCTGCAACACAAGGAACAACATCTTTTAGACAAAGTGAAAATAGCTAATTACTTGATATACTGCTGCAAAAGTATAATATTGGCTTCTGAATTGTACTTGAGTAATAATACATTATATTTATAAGCGCACTTTTCATTTGAACAAAACAGAAAGTGCTACAGAGTAAAAGGGTTGAAACAAAACAACAAAAAAATATATATATAATGGAGCAGAATAAAAACAGTGACGTTTAGGCCGGCATGGCAACAAGTGGGGGTTTTAAAGATCTAGTAAAAGGCTATTCTAAAAAGATGCATTTTTAGGCCTTTGTTAAAAGCATCCACAGTCTGTGGTGTCCTCAGAGTAGAAGTATAGAGTAGCATACAATAGAAAAACTCCGATAAAGTATCTCAAAATATACATTAAGCACAGTTATTGAGTAAATGTACTTCATTACATCCCACTATGACTATTAAATGAACATTATCGTGACACTGACCCAAAGGTACAATATCAGCTTCTGAATTGTACTGGAGTAGAAGTAGAAAGTACCATAAAATGGAAAAACTCAGATTAAGTATCTCAAAATCTCCCTTAAAGGTAGGGTAGGTAAGAATGGAGAAACCAGCTCGAGTGCGCTAGAATTTGAAAGTACGCAGCCGAAAAAGATCTGCCCCTTCCTTCAGACTTCCTTACAGAGCCCCTCCTCCAACACACATGAACGCGCACATGACCAATGAGGGCACGAGATAAGTTTGTGCCCAGATGGAAGGCTGACAGGCAGGTAGGCCATCCAGTTATTTTAGCCAGGCCGGCTCAGATGATTGGTCGTGCTTTTTACAGTGCCACGGCTTCCACAGATGACATTTTTTAATGTATTTATTGCCAAAGCATTTAATTTATTCATTGCCGTCGGGATGTTAAGAGCATTCCATGGAATATAACAAGTGTTTCTGAAGTGAATTACCTACCCCACCTTTAAGTCAAAGTCAAAGTCAGCTTTATTGTCAATAATTCTACATGTTGTACATCCAGAAATTAAGCACAGATCTTGAGTAAATGTACTTCATTACATCCCACTATGGCTATTAAATGGATATCTATGGTAACACTGACCCAAAAGTACAATATCAGCTTCTGAATTGTACTGGAGTAGAAGTAGAACGTAGCATAAAATGGAAAAACTCAGATAAAGTATCTCAAAATATACATTAAGCACAGTTCTTGAGTAAATGTACCACATTTCATCCCACTATGGCTATTAAATGAGCATTACGGTGCACTGACCCTGGGTTCATCTCCAGCCAGGTCTCCAGCTGCCCGGCCTTCGGAGCCTCCATGCCCGCTAGGATCTTCCCGCTGTCGGTGTGGATGACCTTCACCGGCAGGTCGCTCATCTGACTGGTCTCATCCAACGGCTGCGAGAGGAAGAAAATAAAGCACATTAGGTTTATTAACAATCCACATCAGGTTCAATGTTGTTTTGAGAAACTCCCTCTGGAGGGGAACACCGGGATGTTAGGCTTTGGAGACCATTTACTTTCACAACAACCTATACAACACTATATGGAAAGGGAAAACCACAAAAAGCTAAATGGGGCCTCTTTAAAATGACTTATATCGTAGTTTTCCTTGATTACAAATGATATAGTTACATTTTGTATTGACCAAGAAACATCTACCGGTATCATGTGTCCCCGGTGTGTCAGGGAACTCACGCAGCGTCAGAAAATAAAACCCTCTCTCTTTTCCTCCGTACCCAAATCTCTAAAAACGGGGGTACAACGGAGCTGATCCAGATTTGCGTCCGATATGACGTAATATCTGAAATGTGGACCCACGGCCCTATCAGAAAGTTGCTATCAGAAACAATGCCCGACTGTTTTGGACGTAATATGGTCTTTGTTTACATTAGCATCGCTAACACTCAGAGCTAACCTGTACTGGAGAGAGCATGTGTGTGAAGAAGCAGGAAATAAAAAGGAACTCACCTTGTGGTATAACCAGCAAGAGAGAAAGCCTTTGAGCTCCATACTGTTTCAGAGATAATCCTTGATAATCCATGATATGGCGTTTCATCACGGCAGTATTTAGTTTAGACGGTAGCTGCCGGGTCCCGCATGAGCTCAGCCCCCTCCTTTTTTTATTTTTTTATCTTTTTTTTAAAGCTTTATTCATAAAATCAGCACTTTTGAAACAGGAAGTGAAATAGAGGGATATGAGGCATGGCTAGAATGGGTGATCTGTTTGGTATTTTGAGCAAAAGACTTCATAGACATGTTTTTTATATATTTTTATATATCTGAGACCTATGCTATTGCCTAAAAATAGCATGATAGGTGACCTTTAACTTAAACTAAAACAATCTTAACTTACTAAAAAGGAAAGGACTATGATTACATAACAAAATGAAGTAATAACCCCATTTCAGACTCACCTCTCCATCTGGTCCCAGACCACCTCCCTCCACAGGTTCTGGCTTCTGAAAATATGAGGAAAACAAGATTTAAGTCCATGTGTGATTCAAACTGCTGGAAAAATGCCTCACACAGTCTCCTAAATCGTACCTTCTTTTTCTTCTTCTTCTTCTTCTTCTCTTTGAGCGCCTGCACGGCCTTGTGAGCGCGCACCAGGTCCGTGAGGTTGGCCACGTACTCGTCCGTCTGCTGCAGCAGGTAGGCCAGCCGCTTGTCCTTCTTCTGATCGATCAGCTTACGGTACCCCTCCTCATCCTCAGCCTGACGAAGAGCCACAGAGAGGGGTTCAGTGTTTAGAAGAGTAAAGCATCACAGGATTGTTTCCCCCAAATAACCTGTCCCTATAATTTGTGTCCACTTTAATTGTCTTCTCCATGATGGTATGTTTGTATCATGTTCTGTTGCTTTGACCGCTCAGAATATTTAACAAATTGTACGGTGTCCTTGGACGCTTTCACACCAAGTACTTTGCCGTACTTAGTTCCCAGCACTTAGTACCCAGCACTTAGTACCCAGCACTTAGTACCCAGCACTTAGTACCCCCATGGAACTAAGAGCCGATCGCGTTCACACCGGAATAAGTCCCTGAGGGAAGATTACGCAAATGAAGCCGCTGACGTCACTTCTTCTTCTTCTGCTTTGGGTTTACTGGCAGGCCGCAAACCACTTCACGGCGTATACTGCCACCCGAAGTCCCCGGCCGGAAGTCCCCGGAGTTGGGGACTGGCTTCAGTAGAAGCTGCTGGGACTCCCAGCAGCTTCTACTGAAGCCTTCAGAGTAAATCGCCAGAACGCCGACACCTCCTCATCACTCCACCGCTCCCATGTTTTTTTTTGTGTTGCCATAAGTTATTCTCTCTCCGTTGGTGCGCGGGGCTAATGCTAATGCTAATAATGCTAATGCCAGCAAAGACAATGGCGGCTACACAAAACCTTTCAGAGTTTTACGGGGGGTGGTTTGCAATTCGCCCAGCCTATCAGAACTTTTTTCTCCCCAGGAAAGTACCACCTCTCTAGCAGGGACTGAAAAGGGGGGAAAAGTTCTCTTTTTGGTGTGAAAGCAAAATCCCAGGAACTATCGGAACTAAAAGGGAAAAGTACTCCGGTGTGAACGCGCCTCTTGGGTGTCAGCCTTTAATACAGAGTTCTAAAACCGTTTTGTATTTAAGTTTTCCTTATTATTATATTAGTTTATTCAACAGTGCACGTTAAGTGACATTGCTGTAAATGTGGCAGAGTTCACAGAGAGGCTGTTTTTCTTCTGTAGTTAATAGACGTTTAAGATTCATTGTAAAAACTAATATTTTAAAATATAAAAAGTTAATTTTCTCAGTGGGATAGTGCGTTGATCTTCGAATCAGAGGGTAGCAAGTTCGAGTCCCACTGCAGTCAGCATGTCGTTGTGTCCCTGAGACACTTCACCCCAAATTGCTCCTGTGGTTGATGTCCACAGTACTGAATGTATGTAAGTCGCTTTGGGATAAAAGCGTCTAACAAATGACGTGTAATGTAATAAAATCATAAAAAATGAAACATAAGTGGCTCACAAAACAGGATATCTCTATATAAGAAAAGATAATTGAAAAAGGACAGGAAAAGTGCAGTAAATTCTTTAGTGCTGACCGATCTAAGTGCTTATTAAGTTGTCTATCTTCTAAACTGTATTTATTATGTAATTAACAGTTACATTAATAAGCAGTGCTCTAAATGAGAGGCTTGTATCCATTTGCAGTTCCTGGACAGACTCTACAAAGTCATCCTAAAAACAAGCTAGGTTTTCTAGAAAGATATAGTACTAGGTGATACTGTGTCGCTGATCTTGTATATAAGATAATTAAATTATGTCAAGAACATGACGCCTGTATACAAGATGTCGCCGCGGACGTAAACAACAACGAGCTCCGTAGAGACAAAGCTGTCTCTGCCGTCTGACGCTCTACTCGACACCATTTTCATATTTTTGGAGTGATTTAACAGTCGATGGCAAACAGAAATATGGTTTTCTGGCATCACTTTAACATTTCACGGGGAAAATCTGCATCACTGTATGAAGGCCTAGCGCCCCCGTTTCCCTGGTTAAACCCTGCAAGCTATAATATTTAAAAAATAACAATATAATCACATTTTTAAAAACATGCAGAGAGGCTAACAACAGGCTTTGGAGCTCCACACTAGTGCAGCTTTAACAGAGAATGCTGATTGACAGGAAGGCGGGATAATGCATCCCCCCTCCCCCCTCCCCCCTCTCCCCTCATTAGCTCTGACTCTCACCATGAGCCTCCGCATCCTCTCTTTCTCGATGCGCTCGTTCTCCTTCTTCTGCTCGCGCTCCGTGTTGGCGTGGTACGTGGCCACGGCCTTCGTTGCCTTCTGGATCTTGGCTGTGATGGAGCGGTGATACTCCCTGAAGTCCTTGGCGTGCTGCAGGATGCTGTTGAGGTATTCCTGACAACGGCAAAAACAAAGATAAACATCAGGGTGATTAAGATTCTAGAATATCTACAAGTCATTCCAACACTTTGGTTTCAAGTCAATTCAACGTGGCGCTTTATTGGCACGACTGTCAGTTGAACAATATTGCCAAAGCGTTATTTTGTATATATTGATTGCTGTGTTTTATCTTAATGTGTGTAAATGTGTCTGTTGATTGTATACATAGAGGATATACATATTTAGGTTATTGTATTTGGGATTGTTGGAAACGCTATTTCGATCTCTCTGTCTGTACATAAACATGGAGAAGCAGCGTTCAGTTATTATGCTCCAAATATCTGGATCAAACTCCCAGAAACCTGCCGGTCCGCTGCAACTCTGACTACTTTTAAATCCAGGCTGAAGACTTTGCTTTTTGCCGCTGCTTTTAATTGATATATTCACATTACATTACACTGCACTGTCACTTTGATTATCTTTGCTTTTTAAATGCCATTTTCTTAATGTCTTTCATTTTTGTAAAGCACTTTGAATTGCCTTGTTGAGTCCCCCCGTAGGTAGTTAAAGTCATTATTGGGGTTGAAGTCCCCTACGTGTGCCGTTTTGGTTTCAAGACCCTGGTTCGCAGAGGACACCAAAAAAGTCCTAGAAAAGACAACTTAAACGTAACTAATGTGCCTTTAATGAAAAGAGGAATAGTTTGGGTGAAAACTAAAAAGGTACCATGGGGTACAGGAATTAGTTTTGGTTTCAAGACCCTGGTTCACGGAGGATACTAAAAAAAGTCCTAGAAAGACAAAGTAAACTTAAAGGTGGGGTATGTAAGAATGGAGAAACCAGCTCGAGTGCGCTGGAATTTGAAAATACACAACCGGAGAAAATCTGCCACTTCCTTACAGAGCCCCTCCTCCAACACACACGAACGCGCACATGACCAATGAGGGCACGAGATAAGTTTGTGCACAGATGGAAGGCTGACAGGCAGGTAGGCCATCCAGTTATTTTAGCCGGGCCGGCTCAAATGATTGGTCGTGCTTTTTACAGTACTACAGCTTCCACAGATGACATTTTGTTATGGATTTTTTGTCAAAGCATTTAATATATTCATTGCTATCGGGATATTAAGAGCATTCCATGGAATATAACAAAAAGTGTTTCTGAAGTGAATTACCTACCCCGCCTTTAACTATGTGCATTTAAAAATAAAAAAGAGGAATAGTTTCGGCAAAAAGTAAAAAGGTACCATGGGGTCAGATTATAATTTTCCAAAGGGGGGTTCGTTCAGATGTGTGTATCTCACACTGCACTGTAACTGTGATTCATGTGTCTTTGCTTTTAAATGAGTGTTTTTAGATATCATTTCATAATATATTTCTTAAATGCTATTAATGTCTTTCATTTTTGTAAAGCACTTTGAATTGCCTTGTGTTGAAATGTGCTATATAAATAAACTTGCCTTGCCGTACAAACACACAGAAAAATGGACATTAAAGTTGACTTTGATAATACAATTCAATAAAGAAACAATTTACAACAATATATTATTACAAAATTGTTTTGTACCTGGTGTTTCTGCCGGCGTTTGCGCTCCTGTTCGATCTTCTGCTGTTTCTCCAGCTTCTCCGTGATGCGAGCTTCACGCAGAGACTGCCGTTTGCTGCGTTTGTAGGCTTTAGCGTTCAGAGCGGTTTCCAGCGCCGTGTCCCGACGCATGCAGACCACCACCTCCTGGCGCAGCTGCAGGACAATCACATCAGGGTCAGGAGTGTTATTTATTCCACGGGAAATATACTTTTTAGAATGACATTTAAAACAATGAATAATACATTAAAAAAGATGGAACCATCAGAAGTAAAAGTAATAATGTACAATAAAATAAAATAAACAAAATGGAATACAAAATTAACACAAAGAAGTTTAAGTAAGAAGGTGAAATAAAAAGTTTAAATAATTGATATAAACATATTTTTGGTTAAATAAAATAGGATCATAAATGTCACTTAAGAAGACCAAATCAAATGTTCAATAAATAAATAGTCATAAAAGGTTAGAGTACATACAAGATTAAATATGAATATTTATACAGTCCACATTGTACTCCAAAATACGACATGTATAAAATATAACTATATACAGAGTGGTGTTTTAGTTTTAATTCGATATTTATGAAGTCAGGTGGAAAAAGGTGGACGTAATGAACCCTTTATTTATTCTACTAGGAACACAATGACATGTTAAATATAATCTATATTTGAACGTTTCCTGAATGTGTACCTGTCTCTGGAAGTTGAGCAGCCTCAGGGCCTTCAGCTCGATGGTGGCTTTGGTTCTCAGATCTCCGGCCAGAGAACCCGGAAGGTTCTCCAGCTCCTGGATCCGGTGAGCAATACGAGCCTGAAGCCTGGAGAACACGTTAAAGGTATCAGCAACACACGCAAACATATGATGCACAGCAGAGGAGGGAAGTAGTGGAGTACAAATACTTCGTTACTGTACTTAAGTACATGTTTCTGGTATCAGTACTTTACTCCACTACTTATTTTTCTGACGACTTTTTACATTTTGAACACAAATACCTGTACTTTCTACTTCTTACATGTTGAACACAAATACCTGTACTTTCTACTTCTTACATGTTGAACACAAATACCTGTACTTTCTACTTCTTACACTTTGAACACAAATACCTGTACTTTCTACTTCTTACATGTTGAACCCAAATACCTGTACTTTCTACTTCTTACATTTTGAACACAAATACCTGTACTTTCTACTTCTTACATGTTGAACACAAATACCTGTACTTTCTACTTCTTACATTTTCCATACTTCTACTTTCACCAGAGTATTTTTAAACACGAGTATCTGTACTTCTACTTGAGTAAAGGATGTGTGTACTTGTACCCTCTCTGATGCACATTAAAGCTACTATACTCTTATGTTTAGGACGCCCCCCCACCTGTACTCTCTCTCCTGCAGGATCTCCACCGGGTCCAGCCCGCGGGGCTTCTGGATGGGAGTGATGCGGTTCTGCTTCTGGTGGAGCATCATGGGGGGCGGCTGGTTGGGCTGCCCGGGGCTGTGGGTCTGAAGGGGCATCACTGGGGAGGCAGCGGGGGGGACGCAGGGCGGGGCGGGGGAGGGTCTGCCGGTGGGCTGGGGGGGGATCAGCTTCTGAGGGGGGTTAGAGGGAGCGGCAGCATTCACCATCGGCCCTGAAGAGAGGAAGCAGAGGGTTGGACTGGCTGAATGAGAACATGAACATGATGTGCTGACTTTTACCCATTTTCCACCGAGGGTTGAGGGCCGGTTTCTACTTCAGCGGTTGTGGCTCTAAATCGTATTGTTGGTAAGTCAGACTGGCTTCGGTGGCTAGGCTAACATCATCCATATAGTAAGAGAGAAACTTCATCATTCAACTCTTTATTTTACAGGCTATATTGCCAGAAATTGTTAATTCAAACTGAAAAAAGATATGCATTTATGGGTAAATATGACTCAGGGGAGGGTAAGCTAAAAGTTGGTGAGGCGACAGTTGCTGAGTCATTAGGTACTTTGCATGGGAACGAGGTCTCTGTCTCCATCCCAGACAATCATGGTTGTTAATGTCTCACTGGAGTTGCAGCGATGAAAACTAATAAGTCATGACGGCTTCTCTTGGCTGATTAGCCGAAAAGCAAACTGATTCTTAGGTGTTTCGCAGGTTGAACCCACTGCTAGCTAAACTAGCCGCAGCACAGAACTGGAAGGATGCTAATTTTTTGTTGAAAGTGTTAAAGTGAGAATCAAAATCAAGTTCTTACCTTCAGGCCAGGATTTAGGGGGTCCGTTGGTGGGGGGGCCCTGCATACCGGGGGGAACTCCTGCAGGTCCAGGAGGCACCATGTTAGGACCCACCATGCCTAAAACAACAAATTCATTTTTTAGGTTATTAGTGAATATAAAGATGGCTAATAAATAACACATTCATCTCCAGCCACCAGGTGTCTCTGCTGAGCGATAACATTCTGCTTTCTTTGTTTCAATGTTTAGCCCTTATTAAAACAGGTAAGTCCGTTCTGAATTGCCAACAAACACACAGTAGCTAATGACAATGAATATACAGGTATGGATTGAAAACACATTTTCCTGACGCCACTCACCATGAGGTCTGTTGTAGTTTGCGGGTGCTGGTCCGGCTCCTGGTCCTCCGGGCCCAGCAGACGGAGCCATGTTGGGCATGTTGGGCTGCTGCATCCCGGGCATGGGCCTCTTGCCCTGCACGGCCATCTGCAGGTGGTCGGGCAGCGGCTGGGAGCGGGCCAGCATCTTGTACGCCATGATCTGAGCCCGGAGCTGGTGCAGCTGGTTCTGGTTGAAGGGGGCCGGTCCTCCAGCTCCACCTGGTCCACCTGGTCCAACTGGTCCTCCTGGCCCTCCTGGTCCTCCCACGACACCCCCTGGACCCACTGGACCCTGAGGAGCCCCACGGTTCGGCTGGCCCATCCCCTGGTTCTGGTTCTGGTCCCCGCCGCCCTCCATGGGGCCGGGGCCGGGGGGTCCGCCGGGCATCATGGGACCAGAGGGGGGGCCGTTAGATGGGACTGGGCTGGGGGCGTGGTCTGAACCGCCCAATGGAGAGGGGTAACCTGGGGGACAGAGGACAGATGCATCATGGGTATGAACATCAAATAAATAAGGCATTCTTTGTGCCGTTTCTGTTTCTGATTTTGGGGAAAACGCTATAAAAATGTAATGTATTATTATTATTATTATTATTATTATTCAGGATGAGGGCTGGGCGATATTAAGAACATCTTGAACCTCCCAATGGAGAGGGGTAACCTAGGGGACAGATGCATCATGGGTATGAAAATAATCAAATGATGTCCAATATTGATATTGAAGGGTTGACTTGTGGTGCCGTCACATAATATTTAAATATGACATTTAATGACAGAGTGTGTAAAGGCAAGAACAGGGTGTTAACTTAAAGGGGACCTATCATGCAAAATGCACTTTTGTACGTCTTTTATACATGAATATGTGTCCCCGGTGTTCCAGGGAACTCACCAAGTGTCAGAAAACACAACCCTCTCTATTTTCCTCCATACCCAAATCTCTAAAAAAGGGGCTGCAACGGATCTGATAAAAACTGATCCAGATTTGAACACTGTCCTGACGTCAGGACGGTGGCGCTACGGCTATTGGGCCAACTCCACCAATCAGGAGGAGACAGCCATTGCCGTTCGAAAGCGCTGGAGACGCTGTAGTACATATGCCAGGCCTGTAGGTGGTGCTGTTCTCACAGAATCAGCCCTTGCAAAAACAGGGGTAAAAAAGTGCAAATTGAGCGAAATGAGGCATGGCTAAAATGCATGATCTGTTTGGTATTTTGAAGAAAAAAAAAAGTATAAATATGCCTTATATAGGTATGGTCCTACACTATATTATTCAACACAGTCTCACGTCATTTCGTGTTATAGTCACGAAATTAATCTATTGATTCGTGTTCACCAACACGATTTTCCCATTTTTTTCGTGTCACACGATTTTAAAAGCAATGTAAATAATAACAAATTAGAAGGAAAAACAGATTAAAAAAAATACAGATGTCAGTATTCTGAGGCTCTGAGCCATTTCTTTTCCTCGCGGACGGCAAAAAAACTCCGACATTATACAATTTAAAATAAAAGGGATAGGGTTAGGCTTAGGGTAAGATATTGAGTAAGAACATGTTTTTATGAACCACACAGCTTCTGGTCTTCCAAGACCCGACCGGACAAAAAGACGTGTTGCAGGCACGAAACATACTACCAATAGAAATACATTGCTTTTAAAATCGTTCTGTGTGACACGAAAAAAAGGTGAAAATCGTGTTGGTGAACACGAATCAATAGATTAAATTAATTTCGTGACTAATAACACGAAATGCCGTGAGACTGGGTTGTATTATTATAATATAGCATGATAGGTCCACTTTAAGAAAATGAAATCACTTTGCCGTTATGCAGCCTTAGGAAACGTGGGAAAAGCAACACATACGATGTAACGAAACCCAAATCTAAGAAGATATTAGGTCTCAAACTCCTCTAATAATAGTATAATTCTGTTAAAAGCCAAACTGCATACTTTCACTTTTAAAATGATTGTGTTCTTTTACTTAAGCAACATTTTGAATGAGGACTTTCACTTGTAGTATTTCTACTTTCACTATCGTAAAGGATCTTCTTCTGTATGTGTGTATCTCTTCCCTCCGCTCACTGACTGTGTGTTTCGTACAGGCAGCTTCTTTTGTTGTTGTCTGAAAGGGGAAACCCCCTCCCGCCTGCTGCTGTCTGCTCATGAGCAACACAAGAATAAGAGAAACCGGCTGGATGGGTTCACACAACACACACGCACTTTAGGTCTGTGTATGTCAGAGTTAGCTGCTCTTCCTGTGTGGAGCTTTTCAGGGACAGAAAGATCTGGGTTTTTTTTTTAGTGTCGCTACATTTTTATGATGTTCATAACTCTAGAAATCTGAGGATTGAAACCAGCGACCTTCACCAGGCACGCACACTGCAGCACAAAGATATATAAATATCTAAATCTGAATATGGACTGGTGCAATATTCAGATCACAGGAAGCACAATATCTGATGAAGGCAGCTTATCATCCATAAACATTATCCAGTCCTTTCATATTTATCTAATGTATCATATTCCAATGACTTGTGTATAGACTCTCCTCTCCTTTACTTGCACTATTGTATCCGTGTTATTGTGTTGCTCTGTTGGAGGAGCCTGTGAGCTCAGATTGTCATTGATATATTGTACACATGACAAGAAAAGCCTTGCATCTTGAATCATAAGTATGATTGTGAAGTGGGTCATTATGAGATGTTACCTTGGGAGTGTTGGTCCATGGGGCTTGGAGGGGGTCCCATGCCGCTGTGCCCCCCCGGCCTCATGCTCATGCCCTTCATCTGGGCGTAGCGGGGGTCGTCGGGCATTCCTTTCTCATGCATGGCTTCCATTGGCTGCTAAAAAAAAAAACGAGAATTTTAATAAATAAATATTTTCAAGTGAAGCTGCATTTACGATTTTTTAAGTGGTGGAATTAAGTGCATTAGCTTTACTCATGTTCTGTAATTAAGTACACATTTTGCGGTACTACTTGTTATATTTAAATATGGTACATATATTAATTGCTGAATATAGACAATTACAGAACTAATCTATTGTAACATGACATCACTTTGCTGTTAAGCAGCCTTAGGAAGCGAGGAAAAAGCAACACATACGATATAACGAAACACAAATCTAAGAAGATATTAGGTCTCAAAGCGCGATATACAAATATAACACCTCTAATAACAGTATAATTCTGTTAAAAGCCAATCAGCATACTCAATACTTTCACGTTTGAGTATAAAATGTGTGTTCTTTTACTCAAGTAACATTTTGAATGAGGACTTTCACTTGTAGTATTTCTACTTCTACTTAGATAAAGGATCTGAGTACTTGTTCCAACTGTGCATGTGTGTATGTCTGCCTCTGTATGTGTGTATGTCTGCCTGTGTGTGTATGTCTGCCTCTGTATGTGTGTATGTCTGCCTGTGTGTGTGTATGTCTGCCTCTGTGTGTGTGTATGTCTGCCTCTGTGTGTGTGTGTGTCTGCCTCTGTGTGTGTGTATGTCTGCCTTCTGCTCACTGACTGTGTATTTTGTAGTGGTGGAATTAAGTGTATTACCTTTACTTACGTTCTGTAATTAAATACACATTTATTATATTTACATACGGTATATATATATTAACTTCTATGGAAAATTAAAGCTGAATATTTTCAACCTTAAATAAAGAAATAAAAGCGTTCGTACTTTGTGCATCTGGTGCATGTTCTCCTGAGGATATCCCGAGGGCCCCTGTGCCGGGTGGGGGTGTCCGGACCCTGGGGGCCCCGGGCTGGGTCCCATCATGCTGTGGGTGGAGCCTGGAGAGGGGCCGGGGCTCGGACCCATCATGCCTCCCGGAGATGGCCCCGGTCCTGGGGAGGGTCCCGGACGAGGGGTCCCTCCCATCGGGGGGTCAGGGGTGGACATCTCTCAGGGAAGCTGGGAATGTGTGGCAGCAGAAAGAACCCCTGAGAGGAGAGAGGAGAGAGGAGAGGAGTCAAGGTCAGGTCCAGATGGTCAGTACATAAATGGGAACAATGTTATTCACAAAACTGATACCACATATCAGACATGTGAGCAACAAGTCACACACCAACAAAATGTAAATATAATATTTAAACTCACAAGAGGTCATCTAAACTGTCACTTCAATCAACTATTGTTATAAAACCAAATAGACGACACTCAAAACCATTGCTCATACACATAAACAACTACTATAAGCAACACAAATAAGCCTTTTAAAAACGTGTGTAACTCAATAGTGCAATGTTTACATTTACAAACAACAGTTGGTTCGCATTGCTAGCTTTTTTAACCAGGCCTAGCCGTTATTAACCATCACATTCAAGGTAATATCCAGATCTAAATACTGCTTTATTAGATTCTTTCATTTTTTCTAATGTTATACAGTGTTCTTAAAATAATTATTTATCTGTGTTTTTCAACAACAAAAAAATACTTTTATGTAGGCACCACGACACCAAGTCTAACTCCTCGTACGTGTCAACCTACCTGGAATAAACCAAGTTTCTGATCTAGCTGTGATCAGACGATTATATATATATATATATATATATATATATATATATATATATATATATATATATATATATATATATATATATATATATATATATATATATATATATATATGTTTATTTACACCGCATTTTATCTTTCAAGGTTAACTTTTTAGTTCTTTTTTTTTTCTATTTTATGTTGGTTTGTTTTCTACATGCTGCTGTAACGAATACATGTAGGATCAATAAAGTGTGTCTTCTCTTAAGAGTGTGTTGAAGACCGTCGTTATTAATAAAGCCTATAGTTAGCACTGGTTTCAGATTAGCCTGTTTGTCCTCCTTAGTCCTACATTTTATGTTATTGTTTTATTATATTTTTACTGTCTTTTTTATATATATTTTTTTGGTATTTCGCGTTCTATCATGGCGTTTATAATTTTCTAGTCATTGTAATAATCTTGTACACCGTCATCTATGTTTGTTTATCTGTAAATCCCACTGAGACAAACGTGTTTTGTGATATTGACTATGATTTGATTCATTAATACAACCGATTACTATACTATAACATATCATTAGAACAACATAAATATGGAAAAATGTGTATATTACAGTATTAACAGTAGTGTGTTAGTATTAATACAAATATTAATAATAAAAAACAGATTGGTTGTACATTCTTTATTCCAATTTGGGCAATTGTTATGCGACAGCAGCATGTTGACAAGGAATTGCACGAGTTAAAAATAATATCAAAATAATATATTTAAAAACGGTTTTATATTGAACTGCGAGATTTTGACTGATATTGCATTTGTGAAATATGAGAGGGAATTATAATTTTTGAAACATAAGTCCAATTATGAGAATACAATCTTCATGGTGTGGTTTTTTTAAGAGCATCTTTACATAACATGTATTTGTTTTTATGAAGTATGTAGGATTTCCATTTGTAGGCTGGGACCATAGTGTTTCTTTCAAAGTACAGTCACACTGTTGATCACAGTCATACAGAAACAGTGTAGTGGATAATTGGCGATGTAGTTATGAAAGTAACTCTTGATAAAACTCATAATTTCGAGTCATTATTTATGACAGATGTGTTTTTCAAATGTATGTTTAGGTGCTTTGTAAAGTGCAAACCACACACACAAGGCATCTGTTGTGTGGTAAGAACAAAACCGCAACTAATGTTGTTGTGTGTAAATTAAACAACTCATCACAGGAATAGCGTTTGTGTTGTTGTGAGGGAAGCTGCTTTTCAGTGCTTTTTTAACATTTCAAGTGTGACATATGGTCAGTACTTAAATGGGAACAATGTTATTCACAAACACACAAACAACAAGTCTCACAACAAAGAGCACGTTCTAACGTAAAATGACCATTAAAGTAACTCTTGATAAACTTTGTGGATCATTTCACATTCTTGGGTCATTATTAAAACAAAAAATATGTGTGTTTTCAAATGTTTGTTGTTGTGTGTAAACTAAACTCATCACAGGAATAGTTTTTGTGTTGTTGTGAGAGACGCTGCTTTTGTTTCAAGTGGGACAGATGGCCAGTACATAAATGAGCAATGTTATTCACAAAACTGATACAACACATGTGAGCAACAAGTCACACAACAAAGAAATGAAAATATAATATTTAAAAACACACAAGAGGTCATCTAAACTGTCACTTCAATCAACTATTGTTATAAAACTAAATAGACGACGCTCAAAACCATTGCTCATACACATAAACAACTACTATAAGCAATACAAATAAGCTTTTTATCCCGATTTAAAACGTGTGTAACTCAATGGTGCAATGTTTACATTTACAAACAAAAACAGTTTGGTTATCCATTAGCATTGCTAGCTTTTCTAACCTGGCCTAGCCGTTATTAACCGTTACCGTCACATTACGGCTGTTATTACACAATAAACCCATCTTTTTAACCTCATATTTTCTACGGTGCATTATGAGTTTACTGGTGTTCAATGAACACACAGTTTGACCGTAAAATTAGGGTAATTCGACCGAAAAGTGACAAAGAACACCGGCCTGACTCGTGCTAGCATTAGCTTAGCTTCTTGCATTGATACAGCATAATAACAATACATGTTATTTAAGTGCGCCTTTCACGACACCGTACAATATAATAAATATTTTAAGAGGTTAACATGATAAACACATAAACAGGCAAACATGGAGACAAGCTGCCTGCAGATGCTACCTAGCATTAGCTTAGCTTCTTGTATTGAAACAATATAGGCTGGCTGCCGACTGTGCCTAGCATGCTAGCGTTAGCCGGCCATGCCCTCCCGGACTAATTAGGAAAATGTAGGTTTTTTTCGATGAGTTTCCACAGATTCCGGGACATGTGAACGGGTAATCACCCCTCATCCTATGATTGATCCATCGCGCCTCCCGTACCCTTGGCACGGTGCTCCACTCTCAGCACATTTCCAAAAATTCATTCATTGCACACTGTCGCGCCACAGCTACTGTAATGTCGGCTTTTTCCTCACCCGAGAAAAACACCGAATAAACGCTCATTTCCCCAGCGAAAAGCACAGAAAAAACTCTCTTAAAATCACAAAAACATGATGGTTTTTACTCACACGAATGGTTGGTGTTTGAATCCTTGCCGGGTGCAACGTCTTTAGGTTTTTCCTCCTAGCCAGAAACAAAGAGCGACTCACCCAGTCGGTTTTTTTTTTTTCTCCACCCCCCTCCCTCTCTCTCTCTCTCTGTCCGCAGATTGTATCACAGACACGGGCTCTGTGGCTCCGCAGCGCCCCCCTCCTCCACCGCGCTAACAGGCAGGGATGGAGCCGGCGTGGGGGATGGGAATTGTGGGAGAGAACAGCAAGAACCACGCTTCTGATTATATGAGAAAACACCAGGGAAATACTCACACACATGCAGTACACACCTGTTCATAGTCCCCATGTCCACGTATTATATAGGCTTTTAATATGGTATATGTAATAGGTTAAACACAACAAACATTCCCCGGGTTTTTATTTTAGAGACTTATAAAGGATTTTACTTTTCTACTACATATTGCATATATTTTTGGCGACTTTACAGTATTGTACATGTTTTATCTTATTCTAATGCATACAGTTCTTATTTATTTCATTCAAAATAGCCTAATTTAGTCTATTGCAATATTTTCTTGTACATTTATTTGTTATGTTTTTTTGGAATGACATAGAATAAAAATGTATATAAATATAAGAAGTTGAAATCAAAATGTGAATCAAAATCTATAATATAAATAAATAAACAAACAGTAAATACATGTTAACAGTGGTATATTGTAGAATGTGCACATTTTTAATTCAACTTTGATGTTACTATATTTTTATGTACCTATTGTTAATGTAAAATATTGGTCTTTTTGTAGCTATGTTTGAATTTTGGTGTCTTTTTAGTCATAATGTGTCTCTCTGTAGTTGTTTTGTGTCTCTCTTCGCAGTCGTTAAGCATCTCTTTAAGGCTTTTGCATTTGTTTGAAGTCTTTATAGTCTTTTTTATGTTGCCCTATGGTACTTTGAGTATCATTTTGTAGGCAATGGTTGGGGGTCCCATGTCCCCTGGATGGAGGCTCCTTCAGTAATCCCTTCTTCTTGCTGAGGCTTGAGTTTTAGGAACTAGCCACATCCACTAACTCAATGGTTCTCAAACTTTTTCTGTCAGGCCCCCCCTTTGGGAGAAAAAAAAAGTCGGGCCCCCCCCAACACAAATAGTCACGTAATGGGCCAAGTTAACATTTATTAAAATACATCAATATGAACGTGAGCATTCCTTTCAAAAAAATAAAAAAATCACTTTGCTAGAACAGTGATAATAAAACAATGCTCCAGAGGTCTGTGTGCTCCAAAAGATTAATACATAATACAATTGTGCAATCCCTTTGCTAGAACAATAAGTTATAATACTTTGCCACTTTGCAATTTGTGCAAAAAAATGAAAAAAAAGAAAAGGATAGTGGTGGTCTAATGGATAGTGAGGTGGGCTGAAGATTGGAAGGTTGTGAGTTCAAATCCCGACAGGAACACCACCACTAGTGTGCCCTTGAGTAAGGCACTTAATCCTTAGTTACCCCAGGGAGAATGTCCCTGTAATTCTGGTTTTGTGGTTCGCATTGAAGATTCGCCCCGCCTACACTGCGTTACTACCCCAGTTCCTAAACTGTAATGGAAACGCAGCATAAAGTGAGCCTGGCCTGAAGCAGAAACAAATCTCATAGTTGCCGGGGCCATATTCTGATCATTTTCAGGTTCATTAGTGTCTCTACTTTAAAGAGTCCTGTCCTGCTGATGTTCAGGTGTATATTAGTATATAGTGTCTCTACTTTAAAGAGTCCTCTCCTGCTGATGTTCAAGTGTATATCAGTATGTAGTGTCTTTACTTTGGTGATCTATAGACCACCAAAGGCAAATAAAACCTTCATCTCAGACTTCTCAAGCCTACTCACAACTATATGCCCTACTTTCACCAGGCTGGTTATCCTTGGGGACTTTAACATTCATGTTGATGCCCCTAAGTGCTCACTGGCCACAGACTTCCTCAACCTCCTGGACTGTCTCCCTCTTACCCAACATATACAAGAGCCTACTCATAAACATGGCCACACCCTTGATCTTGCCATCACTGGTGATGTCACGGTTACCAAAACCCACACTCTTGAGCTTGGCATGTCAGACCACCGGATGGTGCTACTGGATGTCATGTCTCACCCATTGGATCCTGGCAAAAAACGTACCATAACCTTCCGTAAGACCAAGGACATAGACCATAGTCAGCTAACGTCTGCCCTCTCCTCTTCCCTATCCAGGCCCCATGCTGCACTCTCACTTGAAGAGCATGTGCACCGGTATAATAACACCCTGCATGAGTGCCTGGACAGGCTGGCACCTGAAATAACCCGAGTGGTGTCTTTCCATCGCTCTGCCCCATGGTACACTGACCAGCTCAGAGCGCAAAAATCAGAGGGTCGGAAGATTGAGCGCAGATATAGGAAAACTGGCCTAACTGTCCACCTGCTCTCTTTTAGAGATCACCAGAAGGCCTATTCCTCGGCATTGAGAGCAACCAGGTCAGCCTACTACTCCAATCTGATTGAGACAAATCGAAACAAACCCAAGCACCTATCCCTCATCAACCACTCCTACAACTGATGACTGCAACCGCTTTATGGAGCTTTCAAAAATTATCTCAGCTATGACCTCATCTAGCTGCGCCCTTGATCCTATCCCCACCTCCCTACTGAAAACCTGCTCTCCATCCATTATTCCAACTGCCACCATCATAATTAACAAATCCTTGTTGAGTGGTGAGGTCCCCCCCTCCCTCAAGCTGGCAGCCATCACACCTGTCCTCAAGAAGCACAATCTGGATCCTGAGGTACTCACAAACTACCGCGCCATCTCAAACCTGCCTTTTCTAGCAAAAGCTCTGGAAAAAGTTGTTGCCCTTCAGCTTCACGAACATCTCCATACTCATGAGCTCTATTACCCCTTTCACACCGGCGCTTTTCCAGCTCCTGCTGGGAGCTAGAGCCTGAAAAGCGCCGGTTTTTCCTGTTCACACCGCAGCGGCGGCGCGTCATAGCTCCAGAAAGCGGTTCACTTCCAGCTCCAAAAAATTGTCGGTCCAGAGGCAAGAGCTTCGGAGCTATGACGCGGCGTCGCTTACGTCGAGGCGTGCAGGAAACCTTACTTTGACCATCCGTTCGCTGTTATTGATCATTGTGGAGATACATGGGCTATACAGGTTGTCATGTCCGACTATCAGAAGTAGAATCATAATGAAAAATACGCCGGTAAAATGTGCCTATAGAAAACGGCTTAGCAAGTAGTCAGTTTAGCTTCGGTTGCTATGCTAACATCACCCATGTTATACCAGAGAAACTTTCATAACAGCGTTGTGATGCCAAACAGCGTCAATTCAGACTGACACACATTCACTTAAGGGGAACTGGGGATATGTATCAGCTGCTTGTGTGACAGTCAGACAGTGAATACTTTAGAGCCGTGTGAGCTAACCCGGAGCTAACGGGAGAATAAACTCCCGTGGAAGTGCAGCCACTGCAGCGGTCGGTAAATGCCGCTGAAACACATTAATAAACAATGAACCACGGCACTCTGGAGAAAAGTATAAGGTTGGAGAAGTCGTTATTTAATTTAATCTGGCTTCGTATGATTAAAAGCAACACGACCCGATGCAGTCCCCGGCCCGTTGTTGTTGTGGGAGAAAATCAGCGACGTAAACTTTGACGTCATGACGCAGCAGCGGCAGCTCTGGGCAGTGTGAACAGAGCGGGAGCTGAAAAGGGAAACGGGAGCTGAACCAGAAAAGCTCTCGCGAGGAGCTAGAAAGTGAAAAGCGCCGGTGTGAAAGCCGCTTATGAAACCTTCCAGTCTGGTTTCAGACCAGCACATAGCACTGAAACAGCTCTGGTCAGGGTTCTAAATGACCTGCTGATGGCGGCTGACTCTGGTTTCCCAAGCCTACTCATCTTGCTGGACTTAAGTGCAGCATTTGACACTGTTGACCATCGCATCATGTGTCGGCGACTCCAGGAGGTGGGAATCGCTGGCAAGGCTCTGGACTTTTTCCACTCGTACCTCACAGGAAGACAGGAATATGTCCGTCTTGGAAAAAGCACCTCCGACACACACTGTGTCACCTCTGGTGTACCCCAAGGATCAGTCCTTGGGCCACTGCTCTTTTTAATTTACATGTTGCCCCTGGGACAAATACTGAGGAGCTATAACATCAGCTTCCACACATATGCTGATGACACACAGATTTATTTCCAAACTGCCCCGGATAAACATCTGGCACTTTCAAATGTCTCAAGATGCCTGGAACACATACACCACTGGATGAGCAACAACTCCCTCCAACTAAATAGCAGCAAATCAGAGGCCATTCTGATTGGAACACCACATCAAACACAAAAAACTGATATCCCTCATAGCAGCATCAATGGCCACTCCATTCCCCTCTCCCCGCTTGTAACGAGCCTAGGTGTGAAACTGGACTCATCCCTTTCATTCCAAGCACACATAAAGACGGTCTGCCAAGCCTCATACTACCACCTAAGAAACATCTCAAAAATGCGACACTCCCTCACCAAACCGGATGCAGAAAAACTGGTCCATGCCTTCATCACCTCCCGCATTGATTACTGCAATTCTCTGCTTGCAGGCCTTCCAGCAAAAACCACTCAGAGACTATAATATATACAAAACTGTGCCGCCAGGATACTCACAAAAACACGCAAATCAGAGCACATCACCCCCATCCTTCACTCACTCCACTGGCTCCCTGTAACACACCGGATCAACTACAAAGTCCTCATAATGGTCTTCAACACCATCAACCACACTGGCCCCACCTACCTACAGGAACTGCTAACCAGAAAACATTCACATACCTCACGCACACTCAGGTCAGACAGCTCCAATCTCCTGGCTGTCCCGCGGACAAAACTGGTCACCATGGGAAACCGTGCTGTCTCCTCCCTGGGTCCACGTCTGTGGAATCAGCTTCCAGAGAACATACGGACCTCAGCATCACTCTCAGTTTTTAGGAAATGCCTCAAGACCCACCTGTTCCACGCCGCATTTTACTGACTGTCCTTTACTTTATTTATTTTTTTAAACCTTCTATGCTCTTAACCTTTTATTTTTATTTTTATACTGCCATATTTTATCCAATATGCTCCTTTAGATAACTTTTTACTTATTGTTCCTTATAGCTTTGTGAAGCACCTTGAGATGACGTTGTTTTTAAAGTGTGCTATATAAATCAAATGTATTATTATTATTATTATTACTTTAAAGAGTCCTCTTCTGCTGATGTTCAGGTGTATATCAGTATGTAGTGTCTCTACTTCAAAGAGTCCTCTCCTGCTGATGTTCAGGTGTATATCAGTATGTAGTGTCTCTACTTTAAAGAGTCCTCTCCTGCTGATGTTCAGGTGTATATATCAGTATGTAGTGTCTCTACTTTAAAGAGTCCTCTCCTGCTGATGTTCAGGTGTATATCAGTATGTAGTGTCTCTACTTTAAAGAGTCCTCTCCTGCTGATGTTCAGGTGTATATCAGTATGTAGTGTCTCTACTTTAAAGAGTCCTCTCCTGCTGATGTTCAGGTGTGTATCAGTATGTAGTGTCTCTACTTTAAAGAGTCCTCTCCTGCTGATGTTCAGGTGTATATCAGTATGTAGTGTCTCTACTTTAAAGAGTCCTCTCCTGCTGATGTTCAGGTGTATATCAGTATGTAGTGTCTCTACTTTAAAGAGTCCTCTCCTGCTGATGTTCAGGTGTATATCAGTATGTAGTGTCTCTACTTTAAAGAGTCCTCTCCTGCTGATGTCCAGGTGTATATCAGTATGTAGTGTCTCTACTTTAAAGAGTCCTCTCCTGCTGATGTTCAGGTGTATATCAGTATGTAGTGTCTCTACTTTAAAGAGTCCTCTCCTGCTGATGTTCAGGTGTATATCAGTATGTAGTGTCTCTACTTTAAAGAGTCCTCTCCTGCTGATGTTCAGGTGTATATCAGTATGTAGTGTCTCTACTTTAAAGAGTCCTCTCCTGCTGATGTCCAGGTGTATATCAGTATGTAGTGTCTCTACTTTAAAGAGTCCTCTCCTGCTGATGTTCAGGTGTATATCAGTATGTAGTGTCTCTACTTTAAAGAGTCCTCTCCTGCTGATGTTCAGGTGTATATCAGTATGTAGTGTCTCTACTTTAAAGAGTCCTCTCCTGCTGATGTTCAGGTGTATATCAGTATGTAGTGTCCTCTACTTTAAAGAGTCCTCTCCTGCTGATGTTCAGGTGTATATATCAGTATGTAGTGTCTCTACTTTAAAGAGTCCTCTCCTGCTGATGTTCAGGTGTATATCAGTATGTAGTGTCTCTACTTTAAAGAGTCCTCTCCTGCTGATGTTCAGGTGTATATCAGTATGTAGTGTCTCTACTTTAAAGAGTCCTCTCCTGCTGATGTTCAGGTGTATATCAGTATGTAGTGTCTCTACTTTAAAGAGTCCTCTCCTGCTGATGTTCAGGTGTATATCAGTATGTAGTGTCTCTACTTTAAAGAGTCCTCTCCTGCTGATGTTCAGGTGTATATCAGTATGTAGTGTCTCTACTTTAAAGAGTCCTCTCCTGCTGATGTTCAGGTGTATATCAGTATGTAGTGTCTCTACTTTAAAGAGTCCTCTCCTGCTGATGTTCAGGTGTATATCAGTATGTAGTGTCTCTACTTTAAAGAGTCCTCTCCTGCTGATGTTCAGGTGTATATCAGTATGTAGTGTCTCTACTGGGACATGTCTCCATGCTTTAATGTTCAAAAAGCTCTTTATTTTTCTCATACTGCCTGTGCTGCAGCACCTCTTTTCACCCTCTGTCTGAAACCAGAGCCCAGTCTGCTCTGATTGGTTAGCTGGCCGGCTCTGTTGTGATTGGTCAACTCCTTAGAGATGTCCCGCACCTTAGCCTATCACGTACAATGTGTTGGAGCGCTAGCCAATAGGAGCAGGAGTGTTACATAAATGTCACAAAAACTTATATCACAGGAAGTGAAAACCCCCAAAAGCATAACAGGGCCCCTTTAAGTTTGTTTTAACATATTTTTATTCCATTTCTATTATTTTAACAGATTAAATATAACATGACCTTTAGAAAACATCCATCAAAATCCTTCACTGGAATGATATACATATATATATGATCTCTTAAAACATTGAATAAAAATAGTGCACAAACCAGCAGTAAAAATAAAGTAGTGTCAGTTACGATAGTGTCCTTAAGGGTTATTGCATATAGACGTTGTTTATGAAGCTCAGTAGTGGCCATGTTTGATCATTGATCACAGATTGTATCTTCTTCTTTTCATAACAGAACAAACTCATCCATGCTGTTGCTCACACTCTTCATGCCTTTGTTCCTCTGGATGTACGCCATGTTGTTTGTTGGCATTTTGCTTCTCTCCTCCTCCTCTTGACTTCTGCCTTCTGCAAAAATAAAAATGGGGTACGTCGATGCTGATGTGGTGAGAGCCTGTGAGGGAACAAATACACCTTATTAGTCATTTTGTAAAATCAAAATGAATTCTGAGACTGTTATTAGCAAATCCAAAAGCAACGCGTTAGCAAATAAAACAGATAACAAATAATATATAAAAGGGCAGAAAGAGGCAGAAACCACCCTGGGCTTTTTTGCAGCCTGCACCTGAATTACGTTATAATAATGACTAATATATAAACAAAAATTATATGAATTCAATAGTGCTAGCAAACTTTGAGAACATAAATCAACAAATAATAATTTATAAAATAATAATAACAATACATAAAGAAAAGTATGTATTAAAGGTCACCTATCATGCTATTTTTAGGCAATAGCATAGGTCTATAGGATATATAAAAATATATAAAAAACATGTCTATGAAGTGTTTAGCTCAAAATACCAAACAGATCACCCATTCTAGCCATGCCTCATATCCCTCTATTTCACTTCCTGTTTCAAAAGTGCTGATTTGGGGTATATAGCTTTAAAAAATAAAAAAGGAGGGGTCTGAGCTCATGCGGGACCCGGCAGCTACTGTCTAAACTAAATACTGCCGTGATGAAACGCCATATCATGGATTATCAAGGATTCTTTCTGAAACAGTTTGGAGCTCAAAGGCTTTCTCTCTTGCCGGTTATACCACAAGGTGAGTTCCTTTTTATTTCCTGCTTCTTCACACACATGCTCTCCAGTACAGGTTAGCTCTGAGAGTTAGCGATGCTAATGTAAACACCGACCATATTACGTCCAAAACAGTCGGGCATTGTTTCTGATAGCAACGTTTCTGATAGGGCCGTGGGTCCACATTTCAGATATTACGTCATATCGGACGCAAATCTGGATCAGCTCCGTTGTTCCCCCGTTTTTAGAGATTTGGGTACGGAGGAAAAGAGAGAGGGTTTTATTTTCTGACGCTGCGTGAGTTCCCTGACTCACCGGGGACACATATTGATGTATAAAAGACACCAACAAGTGAATTTTGCATGATAGGTCCCCTTTAATAACAATAAATAATAAAAATAAACTCAATAGTGCTAGCAAACTTAAAAGAAAAGTAGAAGTAGTAAAATAACAATTCAATGTATTAAAATAAAGGAAATGTGATTATAAAAAGTATATAAGTATGTGTGTATATATGTTGTATGTCACATAGGTAGTTGCATGAAGATAAATACCACATACCTCGTTAACGGCGGTGCAGAGTGACTCAAAGTCTCTGTGGCCTTTAGCGTAGAAGCCGATGGTGCAGCTGGGGTCCATTCGAGAGAAAGACATCTTCCTCGGATATTTACAGTGAAACGACTGCAAGAGGAGGGAAGAGGAAAGAATATTAAATCAGGGGACATCGCTCCATAGTAATAATAATCCTGTAATAAATCTCATGTGGAGATTATGTTTTTATTTAATTGAGATGATACAAAATTAAAACACGGGAAGTTTAGAGTTAGATTAGGCATGATGATGATATAATGTATACAAAGGGGGCTAGGATATGTCCTTGTGATGTCGTCATATTGATCCTTCATTTTTTAAAACTCTTTCATTTACGTATAAATCCCTAAATGGCCCCGCCCTACCTCTCTGAGTTGCTACACCCCTACACGCCTTCTCAGGTCAGCTGATCACCTGCTCCTGAATGTGCCAATAACAAGCTCAAAAGGGGGGCCGTGCTTTCGCTGCTGCGGCCCCTAAACTGTGGAGCCCCTCCACATCAGACAGGTCAGTTTTTAAAGAGCCCATGTCATGCTTTTCCGGTTATTACCCGTCCCCTTGTGTGTTATGAAGGTTTTTATGCATGTAAACGGTGTGCAGAGTCAAAACCCTCAAAGTACACCCTGTAGCGAGTAAAACTCTAACACAGAAAATACCTCCCCAAAACGCCTCGTTGGAGATACGTCACTGCCCATTTGATTCTTCCGGGTACGGCATGATGTCAACCCGTACCCGGAACGGAATGGACCAATCCGTGGAGCCGTTACGTTACGTCCGCGGAGCCGTTACGTTAAGCCCCCGCTGATTGGTCCAAATTGACCAATCCACGGACTTCCTCACACACACATCTGTGTGCAGGGAGCAGGCAGCTCAGCTGATTTCTCCTCCCTGGCTGCAGGCTGATAACAGACAGTTGGGATCGCGGCGAAATTCTCTCTGCAGACCCATTCTCACAGCGTTTATCAACCTTTTTCTTACTCAATATCAAGCCACACTCATTGTTTTTACTTCGGCTGTGAGTTTGTGTGTGCTCAGGATGAGTTTGGCTGTGTTTCGCTATGTATCCTAAACAAGGAAACAACACCTCCACGGAGCTCTGCGCGATTCACAACGTCCCGACCAATCAGAGCACACTGTGCTCACAGGGAGGGTGGGGGCTGGAGCTATTGGAGCTACAACGAGCCGTTAAAGGCAGAGAGTGAAATTCAGTGAATACATGTAGTTTACAGAGATGCTGTTTGAGAAACCAATGTGAGTTTGGAAAAATGCACAGTATAAATCTATTCTAATAGACCTCAACAATGGAATTATGATCAGTGGAAATGGCCATGACATGGGCCCTTTAAACCATGTTTTAAAGCCCACCTTTTCTCCTTAGCGTTCTGCACTTTGTAGGTTGTTGCTTTTAAATGGTATATTGCTTTTACTATATGGCTGTGGTTTTTACCCTTGTTTTTATTTTGTGTTCTCATCTTATCCATTTGTTTTTGTTTTGTGAGCTGCGCTGTGTGATTTTTGTATTTCTCTGTGCAGTACTTTGGTCTGGAGGTTTAAATAAAGTTGGATTGGAACACCAATAGTATGTCGTACCACTGGTTACAAAGGTGTTTTACCTCCAGGGGGAAGTTCTCCTTTGTGATGTCCACAGTGAGCTGACAGTAGTGAGGGTCCAGGTACAGCAGGTGGTCGTCTTCGACAGAAAGAAAAGAAAATTCAGTTTCATAACTTACTTTATTGTCCATTTAAAGGGGACCTATCATGCAAAATGCACTTTTGTACGTCTTTTCTACATGAATATGTGTCCCCGGTGTTCCAGGGAACTCACCAAGTGTCAGAAAACACAACCCTCTCTATTTTCCTCCATACCCAAATCTCTAAAAAAGGGGCTGCAACGGATCTGATAAAAACTGATCCAGATTTGAACACTGTCCTGACGTCAGGACGGTGGCGCTACGGCTATTGGGCCAACTCCACCAATCAGGAGGAGACAGCCACGGCCATTGCCGTTCGAAAGCGCTGGAGACGCTGTAGTACATATGCCAGGCCTGTAGGTGGTGCTGTTCTCACTGAATCTGCCCTTGCTAAAACAGAGCTAAAAAATGTCAAATTGAGCAAAATGAGGCATGGCTAAAATGCATGATCTGTTTGGTATTTTGAAAAAAAAAAAAGTATAAATATGCCTTATATAGGTATGGTTCTAACCTATATTATTCAAATATAGCATGATAGGTCCACTTTAATTTACAAATAATGGAAATGTGTCTTTGGCTAAATGTGATTGACTGACATCAAACAGCAGGGTTATATCTGATGCACGTTGTGACTGCACTTACCCTGGAATCCAGTGAAGAATAACGAGTGCTTTGGTTTTCCCCCGATGATCCCAATGCAGCATTGTAATGTCAACAGTTTCTACAGGAGAGAAGAGAGAGAGGGTTATTTATTATGTATCCTAATTCCCCACTCAGTGTCAACAGACTGCTCATCATAGTGACTGCATTAAATAATTTTCGGTTACTTTGACACATGAGATGTAGGAGCGGTTCAGCTCTTGTCCTCCGAGGCGAACGGGTACCAGGATGATGACGGACCTCCAGGCCTGAGGGGGGTGGCGCTCACACAGCCTCCTCACATCCTCCAGGTAGACTGAACACACACACACACACACACACACACACACACACACACACACACACACACACACACACACACACACACACACACACACACACACACACACACACACACACACACACACACACACACACACACACACACACACACACACACACACACACACACACACACACACACACACACACACACACACACACACACACACACACACACACACACACACACACACACACACACACACACACACACACACACACACACACACACACACACACACGAAATATGTCTGTGTCCACAATGCATTTGAATTACAGTTAAATTAATCGCTCAAACACAATGCAGTTGATAGGCTAAGGGGCGGGACATCTCTAAGCGAGAGTACTCTTTAAAGTAGAGACACTACATACTGATATACACCTGAACATCAGCAGGAGAGGACTCTTTAAAGTAGAGACACTACATACTGAGATACACCTGAACATCAGCAGGAGAGGACTCTTTAAAGTAGAGACACTACATACTGATATACACCTGAACATCAGCAGGAGAGGACTCTTTAAAGTAGAGACAGTACATACTGATATACACCTGAACATCAGCAGGAGAGGACTCTTTAAAGTAGAGACACTACATACTGAAATACACCTGAACATCATCAGGAGAGGACTCTTTAAAGTAGAGACACTACATACTGATATACACCTGAACATCAGCAGGAGAGGACTCTTTAAAGTAGAGACACTACATACTGATATACACCTGAACATCAGCAGGAGAGAACTCTTTAAAGTAGAGACACTACATACTGAAATACACCTGAACATCATCAGGAGAGGACTCTTTAAAGTAGAGACACTACATACTGATATACACCTGAACATCAGCAGGAGAGGACTCTTTAAAGTAGAGACACTACATACTGAAATACACCTGAACATCATCAGGAGAGGACTCTTTAAAGTAGAGACACTACATACTGATATACACCTGAACATCAGCAGGAGAGGACTCTTTAAAGTAGAGACACTACATACTGAAATACACCTGAACATCAGCAGGAGAGGACTCTTTAAAGTAGAGACACTACATACTGATATACACCTGAACATCAGCAGGAGAGGACTCTTTAAAGTAGAGACACTACATACTGAAATACACCTGAACATCAGCAGGAGAGGACTCTTTAAAGTAGAGACACTACATACTGATATACACCTGAACATCAGCAGGAGAGGACTCTTTAAAGTAGAGACACTACATACTGAGATACACCTGAACATCAGCAGGAGAGGACTCTTTAAAGTAGAGACACTACATACTGATATACACCTGAACATCAGCAGGAGAGGACTCTTTAAGTAGAGACACTACATACTGATATACACCTGAACATCAGCAGGAGAGGACTCTTTAAAGTAGAGACACTACATACTGATATACACCTGAAC
Organism: Trematomus bernacchii; assembly: GCF_902827165.1. Taxonomy (NCBI): domain Eukaryota; kingdom Metazoa; phylum Chordata; class Actinopteri; order Perciformes; family Nototheniidae; genus Trematomus; species Trematomus bernacchii. The sequence goes on along the minus strand of NW_022987581.1, from coordinate 1,869,131 downwards.
ATCAGCAGGAGAGGACTCTTTAAAGTAGAGACACTACATACTGATATACACCTGAACATCAGCAGGAGAGGACTCTTTAAAGTAGAGACACTACATACTGATATACACCTGAACATCAGCAGGAGAGGACTCTTTAAAGTAGAGACACTACATACTGATATACACCTGAACATCAGCAGGAGAGGACTCTTTAAAGTAGAGACACTACATACTGATATACACCTGAACATCATCAGGAGAGGACTCTTTAAAGTAGAGACACTACATACTGATATACACCTGAACATCATCAGGAGAGGACTCTTTAAAGTAGAGACACTACATACTGATATACACCTGAACATCATCAGGAGAGGACTCTTTAACAGAAAAGACTCACCAGTACAATCTTGTGCGACATACACGACTAGATTGGGAATATCTGTTGATGCTGCCACTGCTTTCCTGAAAAAACAAGTTATCTTTAGCAACATCTTGATAAATTGGATAATTGTGCTGTGCCGTCACGTCTTCATGTCTCACCGGAGGATGTGAGCAGCGATGGACGGACCGTACCAGTCCCCGGCCTTCTTCCCAGAGCTTTTCCCTAACTCTACCAGCTGGTGAATCCCAAACGGAGCAGAGGGGTGGTCTGTGAACCAGGACACCACCCGCCTGTGAGTGGCCTCCATGGGTCGGTCCAGCAGGGAGCCCAGGCTCAGCTTCCTGCTCCTCTTGGTGGGTCCTTCCTTCACTTGCTGTCCGCTCTCTGCACTTTCTGTGGAGCGGAGCAGCTCCAGGTCGTCTTTGACCGCATGGTGGCTCACACACCAAGTCCAGCCTCAACATGGTGGAAGGATAAAGTAACATACGATAAGATAAGATGGACCTTTATTATTATCCCAGTGGGGAAATTCAGTAGTTTAACAGCAACAGGGTGAGAATGAAAATCAGGACAGCACAGATTAGAGATTAATAAAGTAACAAATAAAATGATATACAGTTAAAGGTGGGGTAGGTAAGTTTGAGAAACCAGCTCGAGATCGCTAGAATTTGAAAATACACAACCGGAGAAAATCTGCCACTTCCTTACAGAGCCCCTCCTCCAACACACACGAACGCGCACATGACCAATGAGGGCACGAGATAAGTCTGTGCACAGATGGAAGGCTGACAGGCAGGAAGGCCATCCAGTTATTTTAGCCGGGCCGGCTCAGATGATTGGTTGTGCTTTTTACAGTATTACGGCTTCCACAGATGACTTTTTTTATGGATTTTTTGTCAAAGCACTTAAGATATTCATTGCTATCGGGATGTTAAGAGCATTCCATGGAATATAACAAAAAGTGTATCTCGAGCCGGTTTCTCAAACTTACCTACCCCACCTTTAAGTAACTTTAAAATAAGAAATGAATTAAATGAACATATATACATATTTGGGTCATATATACTAGTTAGATATATTTACTAGGGGTGGGCGGATCGATCCCAAAATATCGATACTTCCGATATTACGATACGTTTCAAAATATCGATACTAGAGCCAATAGGATCAATACTTTTATACTTTCCCCCCCCCTCTCCTCTACTCGTCAATTTCATCAAAAACCATGTGCAGACGAACACAAGTATGCGCTCTTTTCTTCTCGCTCCACTGCTGTCCTCCTCCACACACACACACACACACACACACACACACACACACACACACACACACACACACACACACACACACACACACACACACACACCACACACCACACACACACACACACACACACACACACACACACACACACACACACACACACACACACACACACACACACACACACACACACACACACACACACACACACACACACACACACACACACACACACACACACACACACACACACACACACACACACCACACACACACACACACACACACACACACACACACACACACACACACACACACACACACACACACACACACACACAATGGCTGAGAGAAAGAGGATCGTTGTGTGGAGCTATTGCACTACTGTCAATGAAAACTTAGCAAGAAGGCAGTTCGCTACTGTGGCCACTATGTATTGTTATAAAGTATCGGTATCGGTATCGGCGATACTGGCCCTGAAATACTTGGTATCGGATCGAATCCAGATTTTGTGGTATTGCCCACCCCTAATATTTACATGTATGTGTGAAAACAGTGTGTATTTTATGTCCAGTACTTGTGTCACAACACGAGAGTTTTCAATGTCACCAGGTATCTTTGTGATATAGGGTTCAAATATATTTTTATTTCATTGTTTCTCTGTTAAGCTAACCAGTAAAAATCTGCTTTCACATTGATCTTCTTTGAATAGAAAGCGTTCAGGCTGAAAAATCCAATATATATATATGTATTTTTTCGACATTGTTTGTGTGCAGGTGTGTGTGTGTGTGTGTGTGTGTGTGTGTGTGTGTGTCACCTGGGGGCATGAGGTGCAGCAGCAGGCCTCGGGCCAGCAGCATCTGCCCGGTGCGTAACACACACCCCCAGCCGCTGTCTGAGGTCAGAGCGCCGCCGGGCAGCGGAGAGAAACCCCGTCTGTACGTCAGCCACAGGAGGGAGGAGAAGACGCGGCGGAAACATTCCCTGTCCCCTGAAACAGAGGGGGAACATTTCAGACATCTTCCTGGGTCCATCTTTCTTTTTTCTTTTCAACAGCATACAGTTATTCTATCAGAGCATGTACCAGCACAGAAAACCAGTCAGCTAAAACAAAAATGTCAATAACAAACAATAAATGTCAGTACGGCAGCACCTCCTCCCCGCGACAACCCGTTCAGTGGTCCATCTTTTTTTATATCTCTTATGAAGGACAGACCATTTATTTATATTTATTTCTTCATTTTGAGAAAGGGGCAGGTAATATAAGATGATGTTCTTCTCCCTGCTCCTTTTCGGGCATGGTGTGTTTTTTGGGGCTTTCTTTGGGAGTTTTTCCTGCGAGGGTCTAAGGTCAGAGGGTGTCGTACTTTGTATTAACTGTGAAACCCCGTGAGATGAATGTGTAGTTAGTGAGACTGGGCATCATAAACATTACATGTCATTTGTTAGACGCTTTTATCCAAAGCGACTTACATACTCAATACTGTGGACAATCCCCACAGGAGCAATTTGGGGTGAAGTGTCTCAGGGACACAACGACATGCTGACTGCAGTGGGACTTGAACTTGCTACCCCCTGAATCGAAGTCCAGCACACTATCCACTGAGCCACAGCCACCCTAAACAAAACTGGATTGATTGAGATGAAGACACATTTCAGGCGGCCTCACCGTGATCCTTGAGCTCGTAGGATTGTCCGAACATGATGACAGGAGACCTCTTACTGAACTTCGATTTCTGCTTCAAGGACCAACCTGAGAAACGAGGAACAGTTTCACCTCACAAAGTGAAAGAGAACAAACTGTGCTGATGATATAGCTTCTAGTTTAAATGTCAGAAGGTATGTGGAAATATGTGAGGTTTCATTCCCTCTAATATCGTACTTCATATCGTAATTGCAATATTAGTCAATATAATAGTATTTTTGTTCCAAATCTTCATCTCACAAACTGAAAGAGAACAATAGGCGCGTTCACACCGGAGTACTTTTCCCGTTTAGTTCCGATAGTTCCTGGGATTTTGCGTTCACACCAAAAAGAGAACTTAGTTCATGAGAACTTTCACCCCCTTTTTAATCCCTGCTAGAGAGGTGGTACTTTCCTGGGGAGAAAAAAGTTCCAATTTCTGATTGGCTGGGCGAATTGCAAACCACGCCCCGTAAAACTCTGAAAAGTGTTTTGAAGCCGCCATTGTATTTGCTGGCATTAGCATTATTAGCATTAGCATTAGCCCGGCGCACCAACGGAGAGAGAATAACTTATGGCAACACAAAAGAAAACATGGGAGCGGTGGAGATGAGGAGGTGTCGGCGTTCTGGCGATTTACTCGGAAGGCTTCAGTAGAAGCTGCTGGGAGTCCCAGCAGCTTCTACTGAAGCCAGTCCCCAACTCCGGGGACTTCCGGCCGGGGACTTCGGGTGGCAGTATACGCCGTGAAGTTGTTTGCGGCCTGCCAGTAAACCCAAAGCAGAAGAAGAAGAAGTGACGTCAGCGGCTTAATTTGCGTAATCCTCCCTCAGGGACTTATTCCGGTGTGAACGCGATCTGCTCTTAGTTCCATGGGGGTACTAAGTGCTGGGAACTAAGTGCTGGGAACTAAGTGCTGGGAACTAAGTGCTGGGCACTAAGTACGGCAAAGTACTTGGTGTGAAAGCGGCTACAGTGTTCTTATGATATAGTTCCTAGATTACATTTCAGAAGGTCAAATATGTGAACCTGTGAATGAGGTGTAATTCCCTCTACTGTCGTAATTCATATCACAACAATTTAGTCAAAATAATAGTATTTTTTGTTCCAAATCTTGCCGCCCTTGTTGGTAAAAACAGACCATATTTGACGCTGTTCCAGGCTGAGATGAACCTGGATCTGAGTGGTCCTCGGTCCTCCGTCTCCTGCGGTTCCCGGCTGGGTCCTGGAGGCTGGGCGGATTCAGAGGAGAGGAAGAGCCAGTCGCCCTCCTCTTCCTCAGGAGGCTGGGAGGAGGTGCTGGGGTTCATACCGACAGGAGAAGATCGAAACCAGAAGAATTTCTCCTTATCTCCATTTCAGCCTGGGAGAAACACAAGGCAAGGCAAGTTTATTTATAATAATAATAATAATAGATTCAATTTGTATAGCGCCTTTCAAGGGACCCAAGGCTGCTTTACATGGTGAACAAACAAACAAACAAAAGGGGCAAATAATAAAGTAAAATATTAAATAAATAGCAGTAGGAGTGGAAGCAGGGGGACTGCAGGGGTCAAAGGCCATGGTTTTTAGAGCACTTTTCAACACGAGGCAATTCAAAGTGCTTTACAAAAATGAAAGACATTAAGAGCATAAAACACATTAGAAAAAGCAAAGATAATAAAACATGAATAACAGGTACATGAATAAAAGTTACAGTGCAGTGTGAGATGTGAATAGCTCAATTAAAAGCAGCGGCAACAAGAAAAGTCTTCAGCCTGGATTTAAAAGTAGTCAGAGTTGCAGCGGACCTGTTTGCTCCAGATATTTGACAAGACCCCTAACCAAGTTCTCACATTCCTCTACCCCTAGTCTTCCCGTGAAATTATAGTTCTTTTGACACTTGTCTAACCTTTCACCCTTCTCTTTCATCCACACTAAACATGTGACACAACATCCATGAGGCAGCTGTTGTGGATTGGATCAATTACTCCTTATATTTGAGTTATTGTTCTTAAGATCTGACCCAGAACTGAAGGGATGATGTTAACCGCAGTAAAGTCAATAATTCTCCCGTGACATTAAGAGAAACCATGTGACTGCGTCCTGTGACTCCAGGAATGTCAGAGATCGTTCAGCCGCAGCAGAGAAGCTGGAGAAACGTTCTCAGGCACGTTTGGCTGCTTCCTCTAGACCAGGGGTGTCAAACTCAAATACACAGTGGGCCAAAATTAAAAAATGGGTACTAGTGGAGGGCCGGACTGGTTCAATGTTTATTGCAGAACTTATTGAAATGAACTTATTGCACATATTAAACCTGGAACTAACAAAGCTTAAATTATTGCCTATAAAAACAACATTAAACATTAAATAATCAGTTGCATTCATTTCTTATGGCTCTATCTGCAGAGTCATTTCTTATGATTACATTTTTCCACAGGCCAACAACAGCTTCAAAAAAACAATTTCCCTCAAAGAACAAACCAAACATGCCCTGTTGTCTCAAGATATTAAGTATGCAAATGAACTCAAACACCTCATGTTACAATTATTTTGCTGCTTGCTACAAAAGGAAAACTCGTATCGCAATGTCAGTTTTTTCCAATATCGTGCAGCATCTCATCTTTGGAGCAAGGTCATCAATGTTTGGGGTCAGGCTCTGAGCTGAGGAGACCCTCAGGATTGAGTGAAGGTGTGCGTGCAATAAACCGGCGGGCCAGATCTAATAGTAATTACAAATTATCCTGCGGGCCGAAATTAAATCCACCAAGGGCCTGATTTGGCCCCCGGGCCTTGAGTTTGACACATGTGCACTAGAGCGTTACTGAGGTACTAACAGGACGCCATATTTAGCGGGGCTGCACAATGAATCGTAATGTAAAAGTATATAGTGCAATGTTTGGTAAAGGCATAACGTGAAGTGAAAAGAGTACTAGATGTCCCTTAAGTGGGGTATGAGTGTACATTAGCAGACAAAGGTGATACTGTAAAGTACATCAAAGTTCTAGAGTAGGCCAGTAGGTGTTGATTCCACTTTGTTTAATGCATTAAAAGTGTCCATGTCATAACTAAGCTATCTCTCAAAAACACATTTCAAAAATAATGAGTAAAATAATCCATAACAATCATATATGGGTTAAAATATTAGATGTATGAAGCTCTTAGTTATGTGAAAAAGTGTTGATATGTCGCTCAGTAAAAGCCTCACTTTCAAACAGTATACTGTACACAAGTATGCTACTGAACTCTGTTTAATATGTAATCATGTTAAGGCAAAAGGTGGCCATTGACATGTTCATCCACTGATAAACTGCTTTCAAAATAACATGGCACCTAAATTCATCTACATCCATTTTAAAAGGAAATACTGCACTATACTTTATATACAGTGGTGGAGGAGATAGATCCTTTACTTAAAATACTCTACTACAAGTCAAACATATTTCATTTTATGATTTTTTTTTCAATTTAAGATACTTTTTTAAATAGTGGGTGGATTAGTAGTACAGTACTTCATCAAATCATATCATGTTTTCATGTGTAAAAAACACATCTAGTGGAGTAGCAGGTGAGGGTATGATCAAATGGAAATACTCAAGTTAAGTGTGTTAAAACAGTATTTAAGTACTATACTTAAGTAAATATACTTACTAGTCCACCACTGGTTATTTATAAGACGAAGTACGTCACAAACATTGGCTAGCTTACTGAAGTTAATACAAACAGGTACAAATACAACGTAAATACACGATAAAAACATAAAATGTACATTTAACAACCAGGAATATAGGATACTACTAATTAAAAATAACTCAAGGTCGAACAGAAATGTAGGTTAAAACTGAAAACCGGCCTCAAATCCTTCATTTTTAATTAATTTGTCATAAAACTTTTCCGTATCCTATATTTTAAATACAGTCCACTCGCGGTAAAAATGAGGATTTATGACATTTTAAAAGCATGACATTCATGTTTTACCTTCATTCGGGTATCGTCATGGTGTCTCCTTTTAATGAAAGCTACTTAATGAGTTTCTCTGAAGAAGCTCCTCTGTTTGTGTTCAGTTTCTGAAGAATCTCCGCTCCGTAGAAAGCGGAGTTAATCTCTGCACTCACTTCCTGTTTATACCTGTCACGTAGGAGCACTGTTGTGATTGGATAATAGAGGACCAATGAGAGTGAGGTAACAACAGAGGCGGAAGATGTACTCAGGTCTTGTACTTGAGTAAAAGTACTGCATTCAAAATGTTCCTCAAGTAAAAGTAGAAAAGTATTATCATCAAAATATAGTGAAAGTAGCGACAGTAAAAGTAGTCATTGTGCAGATTGGTCCATTTCAGAATAATATATATGATATGTTTTATAATGATTGATCATGAAAGTGTTCTCAAAGCTGGTAAAGGTGCAGCTAGTTTGAATGACTTTGTATACTGCAGGGTAGCTTGAGAATTTACTCCAGGTGGAACTAAAGTCTGATTTAACACTTGATTATATTTCACATCATTCATCCACATCTGTAAAGTAACTAAAGGGATTAAATACATGTAGTGGAGGAAAAGTACACCATTTACCTCTGAACTGTAGTGGGGTAGAAGTATGAAGTAGCATAAAAAGGGAAATACCCAACTACAATTCAGAGGTAAGGTATTGTTTTTTTAAATTATGAAGCATGTTAATAAAGAAAAGTCAGACAAAGGTTTGGGTTTCTCTGCATTTTATTACAGTTCTGCACTTTAGGCTTTTTTGCATTGCTTTTTTTTCACAATGGTGGCTAATAAACATGAAGCAATGTAATAAACAACAACAGGCAGAGAGGGTTGCTGCAGTAAAAATAAACAACAACACACAAAACAGCAAAATCACAGCTCCAGACAGAAAGGGGTCACAGTGGGAACACACACATTTCTCTAAATGCAAAATGTATAAATAACTCACTTCAGTAGTAAAGCAGAAAGTCACCAACTGATGACATGTGAAACATAATAAATAAAAAAAGTCTTATAAATAGAAAAATAAACCGGTAAATAACAATATTGTAAATAAAGTGCAATTTTTCTCACACAAAAACACCAACACATTGGGTAAATGTCTGAAAATATTGTAATAAATTAAACTGTTAAAGCTCAGGCTGCAACAAAACAATAATGCATTGTGTATTAAATGGAAAAATGTACACAAGTCTTTCTTTTTACCTCAGGACATGTGGTGTAATGTGACGTTTATCCATAAGGTGGCGATCTATGTCCATTGTCCAATCGGAGCCTTGTGTTTTCTGTTATATTTAATTAAAAAAACATGACTTAAAGGTCCCATGTCATGGCCATTTCTACTGATCATAATTCCATTGTTGAGGTCTACTAGAATAGATTTATATTGTGCAATTTTCCAAACTCACATTGGTTTCTCATACAGCATCTCTGTATAGTATGTGTATTCACCAGGTATTCACTCTATGTCCTAAACGGCTTGTTGGAGCCCCTGCCCCCCTCCCTGTGAGCCCAGTGTGCTCTGATTGGTCGGGACGTTGCGAGGCTCGTTGCTGCGATCTGCTGCGAGGAGCGGACAGCTTTCCGGGACGGCGATACAGCGAGACACAGCGAAACTCATCCTGAGCACACACAAACATTCACAGCCGAAGTAAAAACAATAAGTGTGGCTTGATATTGAGTAAGAAAAAGGTTTGTAACGCTGTGAGAATGGGTCTGCGGAGAGCATTTCTCCACCATCCCAACTCGTCTATTACCAGCGTTCAGGGAGCTCTATGCAAGTCAATGGGGACTCCCTGTTAGTTAGCCAAGGGATCCTGGTGTGTGAGGTGCTCCACGGATTGGTCCATTTGGGCCAATCCGGTCATTTGTTGTTGATTTGGGTGTTCACACGTCACAGAACCCAGGAAGCAAACAATGGAAAAAGAGAAATCTCCAACGAGGCGTTCTGGGGCAGCATAGACAGGTCTTTTCTGTGTTAGAGTTTTACTCGCTACAGGGTGTACTTTGAGGGTTTTTGACTCTGCAGACCGTTTACATGCAGAGAAACCTTCATAACACACAAGGGGACAGGTAATAACCAGAAAAGCATGACATGGGCCCTTTAAGCTCTAAGATGCTCTCAATATATCTACTCCTCGCTCTGCTTTAACTGTTGGGTGCTCTGTTTTATGAAACTGGGCACTGTTGGATTGCATATTATTATTATTATACATTAAACACAGAAAATAAACACTGGCACTTTCCTTCACGACACACACATCTGCATAAATAGCAAAAAGTGAATCTAGCCTAAACTCTCCTCACTAACACACACTCACTTCCTAAAATATATAATTGCACATGTTTACTACGACGACGCTTTGAGACTAAAATGTGTTTATTGCAACCCTTTTTCTTCTTCTTCTTCTTCACTGTAAACGCAGTAATCGGGGACACTGAGGGTGTTTCTCAATGTCGAGGACGCTTCCTTGGTAGGACATGTCCCTCCGAGTCAGGTCCTTCAGAAGCGAGGCAAGAATCCTTCCTAGCCTCGGAAAACGAAGAATGGTGGAACTAGCAGGTGTGCGTCATATGCGAGGCCTCGCCTTAAATGGAGCGCGATTTCCGCCAAAGATTTGGAAAATTGTTCCGTGCGCAAAGCATTGTGGGGATTTTAAGACCGCGGAGGATACACATGTGCAGCCTCGAAATTTCCCGGAACGAAGGACGCCGGCCTCGGTAGAATTCCAAGGATCCTGGACATTGGAACAGTCCTTCGGCGGGACTCGATGACGATGCTCTGGAGCAGCCTTCCTCGACATTGAGAAACACCCCGGAAGGCTGCTCCAGAGCCACTATTTCAAGGATGCTACGTCATCGAGTGCCGCCGAAGGACTGTTCCAATGTCTAGGATACTTGGAATTCTACCGAGGCCGGCGTCCTTCGTTGCGGGAAATTTCGAGGCTGCACATGTGTATCCTCCGCGGTCTTAAAATCCCCACAATGCTTTGCGCACGGACCAATTTCCAAAATCTTTGGCGGAAATGGCGCTCCATTTAAGGCGGGGCCTCGTATATGACGCACACCTGCTAGTTCCACCATTCTTTGTTTTCCGAGGCTAGGAAGGATTCTTGCCTCGCTTCTGAAGGACCTGCTGACTCGGAGGGACATGTCCTACCAAGGAAGCGTCCTCGACATTGAGAAACACCCACTAAGACATTAGCATTGTTAGCTCGTTGCTAAGCGTCCCTGTGCAAGTTTATCAAATCTTCCTCGTTCATTTTCACTTATATTCAGCCCTTAATTCCATCGCTGCACATCTTTTGGTTTCTTGGTCCAGTTTACGTGTTGAAATCCTTCCTACATCAAGACTCTGTGTGATAACTCGACAACATGTAAAGCATTTCCACTTGTAATGTAATAACACCCACATTTTTGTAAGAGATAGCAGCGCAGCATCATTTGGACAAAATAAGAAATTGGGATTTTAAATATCATTAATAAGTTATCAACCTTTTGAGCGCACTCTATTTTTTCCAAATGGCTTTATAATAAGTCTACTGATATTAAAGGTCCCCTATTATACTGTTTTTCATCAATATATTACAGGTCTCAGATATATCCAGAGCCTGTCTCTGATTGGCTGAAACACCAAACAGATCATTGCAGCATTACCCATAATCCCCTCTGTTTCAGCCCTGTTTCCAAAGTGCTGATTCTCTGTCTGTTACTTCAGATGAAAATAAGGAACCCCTCCCCACGCCCCTCTGAGAGAGATTTGGTTACAAAGAACACAATGGTGCTCTAGGAGGAGATTCAGGTGATCGGGGGGGGGGGGGGGGGGGGTTACCTTGGTTGGTGATTGGCTAATGGTTACACAAGCCAAAACATCGTGATGACATCATAAAGTGGCCAAAATCTGATCAGCTCATTTTCAGACAGGTTTTTATATAAATGGATCAGGACAAAAAGAGAGAGAATCTTTGTACATGTTGATGTAGAAGAGACATGAAGAAGAGGGGACACATGTTGATGTAGAAGAGACATGAAGAAGAGGGGACACATGTTGATGTAGAAGAGACATGAAGAAGAGGGGACACATGTTGATGTAGAAGAGACATGAAGAAGAGGGGACACATGTTGATGTAGAAGAGACATGAAGAAGAGGGGACACATGTTGATGTAGAAGAGACATGAAGAAGTGGATTCTGCATAATAGGTGACCTTTAAAATATTCCTTATATAACTACAAGACGTGTCAGTAAATATTAGGGCTGCACAATATGGAAAAAATAATGAAATATATTGGATATTTGAGAGAATTGCACATTTTAAAAACATTTTTCACATAAAAAATATATGAAAATGCTCAAAGTGTGATTTGTACCAAATACTGTACTTTTATTACGTTTTTACAAACATTATTTTGCCTAAAGTATTACTCTATATAATTGAGTTTAATTGTGCCGCCCTTATATCCAACCGCACGGCAACATGTAAAACATTTCCCCACTGTTTAATTAAATATGAATTATTTAATATTCAGTGTTTATTTGAATGAAAATGTCATAAATCCTGCATTATGTAAACAAAATCTACAATTATAGGTATATTTAAGGAGGAAAGTGATGCAGTTCTGTGGGATTAAAGATACTAATATAATCAAATGTTAACATTCAATCATAAAAATCCTTATAGATGGATGTAACACATGCGTCACTTCAGGGCAAAAAGTACGGCTCCGCCCACTTTTGGGGGAAAACAAAGCTGTCATTTGAACGGCGGTCAATACACATTCTGAAGTTTTTGCCAATCCGATCAGAAATGTAAGAAAACCGTGGATTTTCTGATCTTCAAAGACTCTGATTACGATGGTCAGACAGGCAAACAATTACATTAAATCATTGGAAATCAACGATCGGGCTCGATATATGGTTAAATATAGCAGTAGGCGATCGATGTCCACAGATGAGAGTAACATCTACGTCACTTTACGGCCCCGCCCACTTTTGGGGGAAACCAACGCTGTCATTTGAATGGTGATCGAGCCTGAAGCCACAGAGCTCCTTTCTTCTTAGAGGAAGTACAGAAAAACTGAACTCTGGATTTGTTTTAATGTTTGAGGTGCAATGAACGACACAGCAGCTTGTTGGCGTGATACAACTATTATTTTCCGCCTCGCTCATGAGAGTAACAGACGGAGAAATTACAGCCTCGCCTACTGATTTTAATTTAACCATATATCGAGACCGATCGTCAATTTCTAATGATTTAATGTAATTGTTTGCCTGACTGGCCATCGTAATCGGGCTCTTTGAAGATCAGAAAATCCACGGTTTTCTTACATTTCTGATCGGATTGGCAAAAACTTCAGAATTTGTATCGACCGCCATTCAAATGACAGCGTTGTTTTCCCCCAAAAGTGGGCGGGGCCGTAATTTTCACCCGGAAGTGACGTAGGTGTTACTCTCATCTTAATGTTTACAAGCATGCTATCATTTTTTTTTTATATATATCTGTTGTAACTTATTGTCGTTTATTGTGATTGTAGTAATGTGTTTTTATTACATGTACAGCACTTTGGCTCGACCAAAAATCGCTTTTAAATGTGCTATATAAATAAAACCTGATTTGATTTGATTTGATTTTAAAATGAATACATACTTATCACTGGATGCCCAAAAAAAATAGGTGTCACTTAATTCCTTAACTTTAAGATTAAGGAATCTATTTTGGTTTTTACATAATGCATGCATGATTACATCTCCTGCATAATGTAAAAACAACTTAACTCAACTCTTAAATATGTAAGGATGTATTAGAAAATGGGGGGGAAATGCATTATATATTGCATTTAGCTGTAAATAAAGCGGTTTATTCGAAAATGCGGGTGTTATTATGGAGTCAGCTAATGTAATAAAGTAAAAAATGCTTCACATGTTGTCAAGTTATTCATTACAGCGCCTAAACTCTTTTAAAAACGGTGTGTTGTTCCTTTAAAATCTGGACTAAATGAATGATATATGATAAATGCCTTAGGTTAATAACGTAACCTGCTAACAGTTTGAAGAGTTGTTCACAGTGTTCTCCACCTGAAGGTCTGCTTTTTCTTTTTAAATATTCCATCATTTTCCATGTACAGTGTCAGACATGCATTGAGACGTATGCATTGTTTCCTCTATATATATTTAAACAACACATTGAACACACACAGGCCTACAGTAGGATCCCAACATGGCCGACGCTTCTTCACGAGTCGGCTATTTGGTTTTCAGGCGTTTCTGTTTCTCCGCCTCCACTCAGAGTTAATTGATATGTCAGAGTGATGCTACAGTAGAAGGCACGATGGAGGGGATCTGTCTCAATGCTGTGTTTGTGAGCAGAGATACCATGCTGTTATTTTGAAAATCCACGTCGACAGCAGGAGAGACATGAGCCAATCAGTGCTGAGATATAAGTAGGGACCAATCTTTACTTTGAGTTTATTCAGATTATCTGCCGATGCTCTACTTTAAAGAGTCCTCTCCTGCTGATGTTCAGGAGTATATCAGTATGTAGTGTCTCTACTTTAAAGAGTCCTCTCCTGCTGATGTTCAGGTGTATATCAGTATGTAGAGTCTCTACTTTAAAGAGTCCTCTCCTGCTGATGTTCAGGTGTATATCAGTATGTAGTGTCTCTACTTTAAAGAGTCCTCTCCTGCTGATGTTCAGGTGTATATCAGTATGTAGTGTCTCTACTTTAAAGAGTCCTCTCCTGCTGATGTTCAGGTGTATATCAGTATGTAGTGTCTCTACTTTAAAGAGTCCTCTCCTGCTGATGTTCAGGTGTATATCAGTATGTAGTGTCTCTACTTTAAAGAGTCCTCTCCTGCTGATGTTCAGGTGTATATCAGTATGTAGTGTCTCTACTTTAAAGAGTCCTCTCCTGCTGATGTTCAGGTGTATATCAGTATGTAGTGTCTCTACTTTAAAGAGTCCTCTCCTGCTGATGTTCAGGTGTATATCAGTATGTAGTGTCTCTACTTTAAAGAGTCCTCTCCTGCTGATGTTCAGGTGTATATCAGTATGTAGTGTCTCTACTTTAAAGAGTCCTCTCCTGCTGATGTTCAGGTGTATATCAGTATGTAGTGTCTCTACTTTAAAGAGTCCTCTCCTGCTGATGTTCAAGTGTATATCAGTATGTAGTGTCTCTACTTTAAAGAGTCCTCTCCTGCTGATGTTCAGGTGTATATCAGTATGTAGTGTCTCTACTTTAAAGAGTCCTCTCCTGCTGATGTTCAGGTGTATATCAGTATGTAGTGTCTCTACTTTAAAGAGTCCTCTCCTGCTCATGTTCTGTTATAATTTAAACCCTCTACTAAATTACCATCCTCAATGAAGGTTTTCTACTTTGAATGGATTTTATTTACAGTGTAGTCAAAATTAAAGGTTCTTAATACCTTGTTTTTGTCATTTGTTAAAATGCAGATCTGCAAGTTGTCTCTCTGCTCACACAAACCCCATTGCTCAGATCTACCTCCATATATGGGCGTCTCCTTTTATCACGAGTGATGTTTGGAGCTGCGAATGTTTCCTCTGTCGGCCATGTTCACAGTCGCCTGCCCTCCCCTTCGCCCCCCCGCAGACGCCCCCTCTGCCTTCCCCACGTTCCCCTTCTTCTCCTCGCTCGTCTTCATCCCGTTATCTTTCCCTTTCGCCCCCTCCTGCGCCCCCCCCTTCAGCACGGTTTTGGCCACGGTGGTGAGCTGAGTGACGAAACTGGCTTTCTCTCCGGGAGACATGGGGCGGGGTTTATTAGAGGATGGGGAGGAGGGGGAGGTGGGATTCTCCTCCAGGACCTCCAGGTGCGCCCTCTCCTCCTTCCCCCCCCCGGTAGCTGTTGGACACTTTAGATCTGAGAGGAGCCTGGGTGGGAATCGGTGGAGCGGGTGCTTTAGTTTTGACCGTTTCCACAGCTTTTTCGCCGCTTTCTGAGCCTTTTCGTAGCTTCGGTTGCTCGGCAGCTTCCTGAACGTTCCCTTTTTCCTTTCCTTTGTCCTCCTGAGCTTTCGCCACAGCTCCACTGTCTGTCTGCTGCTTACTGTCTGAACCCTTTGAAGTTGCATTTTTCTCATCCCTACCCTTAGAGTCCGCCGACTCAGCACTTTTCGGAGCCTTCTCCCCCGGGTTCTGCTTCTCCGCTGCTTCACTTTTCTTCAACACCTCAGCGTTTGATATTTTACTCACAGCACTCTCTCTAGTGTCTCTCGACGGGATGAGAGTGTCCCGACTCAGCGGAGACTCCTGCCTCCCCATCCTCCTGATGGGCTTCGGCCCTCCGATCTCCATGGGAGGAGAAGGTGAGGAAGACGATGAAGGTGAAGGTGGAGCTGGTCCGTTCTCTCCCTCCATTTCTAGCAGACTCTGCAGGCTGTGTTCGCAGTGAAAAGAGTCTCTTCTGTAGTCGCCGTGCGCCACCTCCAGGCTGTGTTTACGCAACGAAACCCCGCCTGTAAGAGGGGAAGGCGAGGATGACGATGAGGAGGAGGAAGGTAGAATTGCCCCGAGTTTTTCCGCCGATTGCACCCGCTGCAGGAGAGGGGATCGCGGCGGCTCGGCGCTTTTCGGTCGAGGGCGAGAAACGGGAGGAGAGGAGTGAAGTTTTACGGGAAAAGTCTGCGTCGTGTTGGAGCTTCCCACCGTGTGACCAGAGAGAGGGGGAGGAGAGGAGGTGGTGGGGGAGGGCGTGTGAGCCAGGGGGGAGAGAGGGATGTTTCCGGCTGATTTACAGCGAGCGGAGCGGTACTGACGGTGCAGTTTTGGGGAGAGACCGTGCAGCGAGCTGGGTCTCATGTGGTGGGAGGAGGAGGAGGAGGAGGCGGAGGCGGCGGGGGAGTTGGGGGTGCTGGAGGCCGGAGAGCTGCTTTGAGAGGAGGTGCCTGAGGGGGGAGAGAGGGAATAACGGTTATAAAATAAACATGTTACTCTTCACTTACTGTCATGGAGAAAAAAGGACTATACCTGTAACATATTATACTTTTATATACGTCGACAAACCTCTATACACACATTCAAACACACTAATGTGCATCGACTTACATCTAAACAACTAAATATACCTTCATATATCTATATATAACTTTATATACTTCTATACACACATTCATACACACTTTTGTACCTGTAAATACCCCTGTATAACTTAACGTATCTTTGGATATCTCTATATATCCTTATATACTTCTATATACATTTCAAAGTCCCGGCTGAATAGTAGCAATTCTGCTCAAATATTATCTGTGTTTATTTTTGAGCTACCAAAATGTTGATGGTGAGGCTATATAGAGCATGACATCAATACATAATAAATACAATTGAAAAAATGCCGTCAACAGACAAAGAAATATATACATTTATATTCAACAGATTTTCATTGGCTAACAGAAACACTGGACTGACACTGGCACCGGCCTACTGTACTGTGTCGTGATTGGATGTATTCTAAACTTAACACAAAAAGTAAGGACTATTTCTTTGTTGCATCAATGCTTTTTGGCAATACTCCATCCCACAAATGCTTGTTCCTCACAACATGTTTAAGGTATAAGAAAACAGGCTTTCCAATGGTATAAGATTCATTGCCAAGAAGCATTGCTACAAGAAAGAAATCAAAATCCAGCACCAGACACGTTTTTTATGCTCAACAGACACATTTATACAAAATGTGTCTGTTGTGTGTATATACTGGGGTGCACATAACTTTCTTAGTGAGTTACTCAGATGAGTACCAGGAGACAATGTTTGGTACTCAGGGCTGCCCACGCAAGGTTATGTGTTCAGCCCCTCTGTTTCGCGAACGCCGCCGACGGGGTGTGTCGGTGGGGGTGTGGTATTGAACGTCGACGGGAGGGGTGGGGGTGGGCGCTAGTGGAGCACGCGCGTGGAACTCGTGCCGGAAGTTGTGGCACAATTCCGTTGTACACACCGACGTTATCAGCAGCCCCGTCTGTACGCACGGCGACCGGCTCTGTCGTCCAGTGGAAATGCTTCACAACAAGTCTGCCGGTACGCAAATGCGCTTAGTGAGACAAGTGACAGTTATGTGCACCCCTGTATATATAGGTATATACATATTTGTATACATATTTTTATATATATTTGTATTCTTGTATTCAGGATTGTGGGAAACGGTATTTCTATCTCTCTGTCTGTACACACAAATTGAAATATTGACAATAAAGTTGACTTTGATTACTGACCCAGGTAGGGGGGTTCGGTGAGGTTGGAGCGGTAACTCTGGGTGGGGGACCGGGCGGAGAGGCTGTGGGTCGGGGAGCCGGGCAGACTGTCTCCAGAGGACAGAGAGCGGTTCAGAGAGGAGAGGCTGCGGCTGGTGTGGAGCAGGTTCGACTGTTTGGTGATCTTCCTGAACAGAGAGCTGCGCTTCTTCCTGAGAGAGACAAACAGATATGATTTGTTGAGAGGAATGAAGGTATGAAAGATTAAAATAATCAAACTGAAAATAATTAACTAAAATGAGAATAATAAATAGGCAAATAAAATAAAAATAAAAACATAAAAATAAATATATTAAAATAATAAATAAGCTAATAAATAAAACTATTAAGTATTCTAATAAAAAGCATTGCAGTAACGCACTCTTGCCCCTCCTTGGTTCCCGTCCTCTTGCTTCGCCGCGCCATCTTGGATTTGCAGGACTTGCGAGCGGGACCTACTTTTATGGAGGTGTTCTCGAATGGAGTCGTTGTCACCGTCACCTTGCTTCCACTCTGTAGATTACATACAAATGAACCACATCATTTTATCAGTACCGTTCATTTCAGCCGTCTTGTAAAAATCATTCAAAGCAGAGATGGCAAAAGTACTCACATCCTTTACTCAAGTAGAAGTACAGATACTCGTGTTTAAAAATACTCTGGTGAAAGTAGAAGTACTGACTAAACTTCTGAAGTCAAAGTAAAGAGGGCTTTGAAATGTACTTCAGTAAAAAGTACCCATAACTACCAGCTGTTTTAAAGAGTACCTGACCTCCCTTTATATTAATAGAACAATAATGTCATTGTTAGCTAATGAATGTTTCCATGCTGAACAACGGCAACATGACAACGTTTTCATTGGTCCCTCTTCTTTAGAGAAGACCAGGAAATGATGGATACACGGATCGTGTTCAAATCAATAGGCACGCAATGACTCTAAATAATAATGATCACGCCACCAAACACACATTCAAACTAAAGGAACCAGCCTGTTTGGAAAATGTAAGAAGTAGAAAGTACAGGTATTTGTGTTCAAAATGTAAGAAGTAGAAAGTACAGGTATTTGTGTTCAACATGTAAGAAGTAGAAAGTACAGGTATTTGTGTTCAACATGTAAGAAGTAGAAAGTACAGGTATTTGTGTTCAACATGTAAGAAGTAGAAAGTACAGGTATTTGTGTTCAACATGTAAGAAGTAGAAAGTACAGGTATTTGTGTTCAACATGTAAGAAGTAGAAAGTACAGGTATTTGTGTTCAAAATGTAAGAAGTAGAAAGTACAGGTATTTGTGTTCAACATGTAAGAAGTAGAAAGTACAGGTATTTGTGTTCAAAATGTAAGAAGTAGAAAGTACAGGTATTTGTGTTCAACATGTAAGAAGTAAAAGTAAAAAGTGGTCAGAAAAATAAGTAGTGGAGTAAAGTACTGATACCAGAACAATGTACTTAAATACAGTAACGAAGTATTTGTACTCCAATACTTTCCACCTCTGATTTAAGTAGATTAGATGTGTGTTCCTCACCTTCAGGATGAGCTCCACCACCTCCGTGTGGACCAGACCGTGGACAGACTCTCCGTTCACATGAGTGATCAGATCACCGGCGCTGAGTCCAGCTTCCTGAGCCGGACCTCCGTCTTCAACATGCTGTAGAACAAAAGGACTTCATGAAACACATTTACACACTTACCAGAAATGCATTTTATCTAATGGGGCTGGTGAGACAAAGAAAAACATATATTAACTCTGGAAGAAACATCTCAGCTCTGCATTTGATACTACTAATTAATTGGAATTTCATCAAAATCCCAATATGGACTAGCGCCTTTATCCAAAACGCAGTAAGTGCAATATTTGTTAAAGGGACAATATGTAAAGAATATCTGAATGTAGTATTGTGGAGCTGCAGAGAAGTCCTGGTATTCTACAACCTAAATAAAAACTCCTTGATATCGTAATCGCAATCTCAGTTAATACAATCACAATTAGTTTTTTCCAAATCGTGCAACCCTAGGTGGTTTATTTTCAGTGCAAACTATGAAATCAATTACCTATGGTGTTCCACAGGGCTTTATACTCGGTCCGCTCAATTTTTTTTAATCATACAGGCTTCTGCTCAGCCATATATTACAACACTGTGTTTCAAAGCTCTGCAGATACTGCTAGTGCCTAATGACCCAATGGCTGTTGCTGTTTAAGAAACCACATTTAAAATCTTAAAGTTGAAATGTCTACAGTTTAAAGTATTTAAAATGAAATGAGAATAAAGATCTAATGTTGATGTTAATTCTAAAACAGACAAAAATGGACAACTATGTCAGTAGGATTGCATTTATCCACTGGAAATAATATGTAAATACATTAAGTATGTATATTACTGAATATTTACTATTTGCTGTTTAAAGAGTGTGGGCAGTGTTTCCGCCTGGGGGGCGTCTTGCCGTCATTTGACGCCCTTATTCAGCTCGGAACGCCCTGAACTCGTGCCGAGGGCATCCAAAAAAATTAATAATTAGAGAGAAGATCGAGTTTTTATCGCTTGAAATGACGAAAAGGAAAAAGGACAAGGACATCCCTCTGTTGGAGGGGCAAAGGAGTCTGGTGGGATTCTTTTCGCTGCCAGCAAAGCGTGTTCCTGTGACGGAAAGTAAACTGCCGGCGAGCCTTGACGGGGGGTGCTAGTGGAGCACGCGCGTGAACTGCGAGCGCCGGAGCCTCGCAGCGGCGAAACTGAGGTAACATGAAGAGCCGCTTAGGAGCCGAGAGAGCCGGCTCTTCTTAGTGAGCCGAGCCAAATGATCCGGCTCACTAAAAAGAGCCGCAATTCCCATCACTAATACGTAAAGAGAAAGTATCTATAAGGGACGGCTCAATTCAAAATTCAAGTCACGTGACCTCTCAGCCCTGGTCTGGCGGAAACCTTTTCTCATGCTACTAATCTTAAAGTCCACCAGCGCACTCACTCTGCATCCATCTGAATATTTTTCAGAGTCAAGCTAGCATTCCTCCTGCTTTTCTCCAAATTGAAAGCTTACCAAAAAGTGAGTTTACATTCTAATAAACCTGTTGTTCATCGGCCTGCCCTCCCAAAATCCTGCTTCCCTCACACATTTAGCGGTATACGTATAAATAAAGTTGATTATGGCTCCTCCTCCTCTCTTACCCAGACCATGTGATGCACGCTGAACACGTCGCTGTCTCCCATGTAAACCCTGATGGCTCTCAGGGTGAAGCCGTACTTCTTCCCCGCGCGGTGGATGATGATGGGGGAGTGCTGCACGTTCACCATGGGGGAGTAATCTCTGCTGGGGGAGGAGTCTCGGGAGGAGGGGTTTGAGGAGAGGGAGCGAGGAGACATGGGGCTCGCTAAGGGGGAGGCGACGTGTTGCTCCACTGAGGAGAGAGAGAGTTCAGGTTAGATCACATCAGTTATTTCTACATGTGTTTTTGACAGTTCTATTTCCGTCTCTTGTGTTTTTTCGTTCTTTTTCTAATATTTAAAAAGTATTCCATGGTGTTTTCTGACGGAGAGTTGTCCACAGCTGACATTACATTGACCCAGAGTGCAAGGGGTATTACTTTGGCTCATAATCGTGCCTGGGGCTATGTTACATGGCTTAATATTTAGAAAACAAAAACATGAAAGATTTGATTGAAAACCTTTCCAACTGTGGAAAAACAACACGTGTATAACCTTTAATTCTACACTGCTGTGTTCACTGATGAGATATAAAATAACTTTGGCTAGTTTTTTGTAAACGAATGACTGCAAACTTTGAAGGCATTTTCATAGTTAGAAAAGTTCAATATGGCTGACTTTAGATTAGATTAGATTAACTTTACTAATTCAAAATTATTATTTTTCTGTCAGATCCACATGTTAAAAAATGTAATAAAAAGAGATTAAAATAAAAACACAACAGTTAATATATACATACAGTAGAAATATATATAGCTATAGATCAGGGGTGTCAAACTCAAATACAAAGTGGGCCAAAATTTAAAAAAATGGGTACTAGTCGAGGGCCGGACTGGTTCAATGTTTATTGCAGAACTTATTGAAATGAACTTATTGCACATATTAAACCTGGAACTAACAAAGCTTAAATTATTGCCTATAAAAACAACATTAAACATTAAATAGTCATTTAGCCATTTCTTATGATTACATTTCTCCACAGGCCAACAACAGCTTCAAAAAAACTATTTCCCTCAAAGAGAAAAACAAACATGCCCTGTTGTCTCAAGAAACAAAGTGCAGAAGGAAACATCCATGTAAACTCAGTGTGCTGCTCTGTGATGCTAGCTCAAGCCAGATACTTGGCATCTCATCTTGGGTGCAAGTTCATCAATGTTTGGGGTCAGGCTCTGAGCTGAGGAGACCCTCAGGATTGAGTGAAGGTGTGCGTGCAATATACCGGCGGGCCAGATCTAATAGCAATTAGAAATTATCCTGCGGGCCGAAATTAAATCCACCAAGGGCCTGATTTGGCCCCCGGGCCTTGAGTTTGACACATGTGGTTTAAAGTATCTAAAGAATACACATTGTTACGATACAGTATGAGTTCTTTAAAATAGACCAATCTACTACAAAAAAATATATATATAGAATAGAATACAATATAAAAGTGTGCTAAGCAGTTGCAGTTTTCTAAACATTTTAAAATGTAAATGCAGTGAGGTAGTGTTTGTACAATATGTGCAAAATGTTCAGGGTTATTTGAAGAGTCATTTTAATAGAGCGTGTCATATGTATTGCTAACCTGCAGGAATGATGACGGACAGAGCCGTAGCTGAAGCAGATTTGATGACTTTAGCTCCAGGTCGTGAGTTGTTTTTCTCTCCCTCAGAGAGCTGGTGGTGTCGGACCCTCCTCAGCACCAGGTCAGTCGCGGCCCCTCGAGGCCCCTGAGGGTCCGGGAGACCCAGAGCAGGAGCATTACTGCCTGGGAGAGGCTGCGGAGCATCAGCAGGTCTCAGAACCTTATCTGTGAGGTATAAGTGAGAAATAAAACCCAACGATGAATCACTCTTGATATAAACTGTTATCGAATACAGGTTTAAAACTTCAAACCTGATCTGACATGACCCCATCACATCAGGAGCCTCCTCCCTTCTCTATATAATACTTTTTTACTGATTGAGTATGGGTTTGAATACATGAAAGTTTCACATCCTAAAAAATTGTCAAAGCATTTAATGTATTCAGTGCTATTCCCATCACTGCAGCTGTGAGCACGTTGCTCTCTTTAAGAACTGATCTCAGGTCTCCCAAATACAGGTTTAAAACTTCAATCTTGACATGAAGTATTTTATCTCTGTGTGATTTTACTTTTACTGAGATGTAGATGTTTGAATACACTCAATTTAAAATGTCAACACGACACGAAAAATGGTTCTCATCCAATAATATTACATCTCCACTCATACAAACCAACAAGAACATCTCCATCACCCACCGACTGCCGCTGTGAGCCCGTTGCTGTCTTTAAGGACTGATCTCAGGTCTCCCTCCAGAGAAGCCCCTCTGTTCTTCAGAGAGAGTCTGCTGGGCGGCGGCAGCTCAGAGTCCGTCTCCAGAGGCGAGGCCAGGCGGTGGGAGTCCATCAGAGCGGAGAAACGCCTCCGAGCCCCTGAGGGGGGGCTGGAGTCGCTCTCATAGAAGGACGACTCGGAGCAGGACAGACGCTTCCTGGGGAACACAAGGAGGAGAAAGTACTCGGATTAAAGTAGTAATACTAGACGGTAGAAATACTTTGATAGGATAGATGCTTCCTGAGAAAAACAGACGTACTTAGGTATAAGTATTTGATATCAAAGACATCTATCTGACAGGATAGACAGAAATTGCTCAATTAACTCAATAAATAAATGGTAGCTTCTCTTTGACATGAGTATAGTGGTACGTGTATTTAACATACAAAAAATGAAAACTATATATTATATTTGTATTGGGCTGGTCCCACAATTTCCATTACATAGCCAAGATGGCGGTCGTTCTTGACTCTTTTACGGTACGTCCACACGGTTCCGTCGCGTGCTTCAACGGAGACGCTTCCCATTCACTTTGAATGGGGTGACGTCACGCTTTGCCGAACTGCATTGTGGTTCCGTCGCGTCGCTTTGCCCTCCATTGCTCGCTTCGAAAGTTGAGAAAAGTTAAACTTTTCAAGCGTCGACGGAAGCGTCAGCCAATCAAATCATATGCCAGTACAAGCTCTAGCCAATCAAACTGCCTGCTTGTGTGTCCGGGGCGGGAGATGAAGCTTCAACGCGACGGAACCGTGTGGACGTACCGTTACGTGTTATGACTCCACCGTCTGCATACTCATAATGCATTTTGCAATACTTTGCATTGGAACGCACTTATGCACTGAAAACAGCAAATGTAATAAAACAAGTAGAGGAACTGAGACACTCTCACATCTCAGGGCTGCCGTAAAAACTCTTTTGACAAGAAACAAAAAACATGTCTTTTATGGAGTCTTTCTCAGACTCATTTCATCTCAATGTGACAGTGTGTGTCTGCACTCACATCTCCGGGGAGCCGGTCCTCCAGCTCTTGTCTCGCAGCGTCAGGCTGCCCAGACTCTCTCTCTTGGCCACTCGGTCCTCTCTGGGAACTTTGTGTTCTCGGAGCGTCACCCCGGGGTGTTTCTGCTCCAGCTGAGACAGGTGCTCCATGCTGCTGTACACCTGCAGCACACACAGCAACACACTGAGGGGTTATTCAAAACGTTCTATGTTATCTCGTGGCAAAACTTCAAATCAGGGTCCCTCGATTCAATAAAGTCAGACTGAAGCATCCTTTGTGCTCCAGTCGATCCTCTCGGTAAACACAGAGCTGAATCCAGATCAAATGGTAAATGGACTGTACTTATATAGCGCTTTATCCAGTCTTTAAGACCCCTCAAAGCGCTTTACATACTACATGTCATTCACCCATTCACACCCATTCATAGAGCAGTGTACCTTACTCTAGGACCTAACATTCACACACCGTTGGCCATCGGGAGCAACTCAAGGTTAAGTATCTTGCCCAAGGATACATCGACATGTTGACTGCATGGGCTGGGCGACTACCGTACTCCCTCGCAGCCAAATGCACGCTCAAGGCTCTTTGAGCATGTTTTCTCTCACTGATTGTGCTGTTATGTTAAATGTTTGTTTTCCATGTATTGTGTCTTGATATTTGTCTGTTGATGTTACACATGGAGCTGCTGTGATGCAAGGAGCATTTCAGACTTGATCTGAACATTAAAGTATTATCGTATCGTCCCCGTCTAGAGAGGGATGAGTGAGGCAACACATGCATGAAACACAATCTTTGTAGATTAATTCATCTTTAATGCTTTTAAGAATGGCAGTGAGTGAGCACCGCGAGTACATAAACCTCCTGTATTGTCATATCCACAATAGCTACTGTGTCGTTTTGGAAAGGAGAATCTAAAATAGTATATAATAATATACATAAGACATAAACAATAAATGTGCAAGTTAATGTAGATATACTCGGACGCTGCCATGTTTTGTGAACACATGCATTTCAACTGTGTAGCGTTGTCTCAAAGCAAACCCTGTTAACTATCAAGCAAGCTAGCAACGTTTTTTTTCACAGAAATCACCATCCAAGTACTCATAGTGCATTTAAGCATACTTATGCTTTCAAAATAGCAAACGTAAGTTAAGAAGTACGCGATTTGAGACACGAAAGGGTGACATAATATCGGACCCTTATCTTGCAGTGTAAACCGTAAACATTAAACATCTTACAATACTTCAAGATTCTTTAATGTTACATATAAAACACCTTTATCACCACCATTTCCATCACAGTGGATACAAAGTGAAGTTTGAACATGAATGTCTGGTCTGACCTTGCTGAAGCGAGGCGAGCAGGAGGAGAAGCGATGGATCTCCACCGGCTCGTCGTCGTTGGTGTCGTCTTCATCGTACGACTGAACGTGGTGGTAGCGCTCAGATCGGGCTGGGGACAAAACATCACAGCGTTACAATGGGAACATATTTTGAGAATAATTAAAGGTCCCCTATTATACTGTTTTCCATCAATATATCACAGGTCTCAGATATATCCAGAGCCTGTCTCTGATTGGCTGAAACACCAAACAGATCATTGCAGCATTACCCATAATCCCCTCTGTTTCAGCCCTGTTTCCAAAGTGCTGATTCTCTGTCTGTTACTTTAGATGAAAATAAGGAGCCCCTCCCCACGCCCCTCTGAGAGAGATTTGGTTAAAAAGAACACGATGGTGCTCTAGGAGGAGATTCAGGTGATAAGGTGGGGGGGGGGTTACCTTGGTTGGTGATTGGCTAATGGTTACACAAGACAAAACATCGTTATGACATCATAAAGTGGCCAACATCTGATCAGCTCATTTTCAGACAGGTTTTTATAGAAATGGATCAGGACAAAAAGAGAGAGAATCTTTGTTCCTGAAACTTTCAGAGTCTCTTTACACAGAGGGGACACATGTTGATGTAGAAGAGACATGAAGAAGAGGGGACACATGTTGATGTAGAAGAGACATGAAGAAGAGGGGACACATGTTTATGTAGAAGAGACATGAAGAAGAGGGGACACATGTTGATGTAGAAGAGACATGAAGAAGAGGGGACACATGTTGATGTAGAAGAGACATGAAGAAGAGGGGACACATGTTGATGTAGAAGAGACATGAAGAAGAGGGGACACATGTTGATGTAGAAGAGACATGAAGAAGAGGGGACACATGTTGATGTAGAAGAGACATGAAGAAGAGGGGACACATGTTGATGTAGAAGAGACATGAAGAAGAGGGGACACATGTTGATGTAGAAGAGACATGAAGAAGAGGGGACACATGTTGATGTAGAAGAGACATGAAGAAGAGGGGACACATGTTGATGTAGAAGAGACATGGAGAAGAGGGGACACATGTTGATGTAGAAGAGACATGGAGAAGTGGATTTTGCAGAATAGGGGACCTTTAATATATCTTATGTGCTGTAGACTCACTGTCGAAGTAGCTGGTGTCCTCCTCTGACTCCAGGTGAGGGATGAACTCAGCTTTCTGTCTCAGCAGGCTGTTCCAGTTCACCTCCGTGAAGAACGAGTGCTGCCTCACTTCAAACGCTCCTCCTAGAGAGAGGAAGAGGAGAGGAAGAAGAGAGGAAGAAGAGAGGAAGAGGAGAGGAAGATGAAGACAGACAGAGGCATTTTGAGTGGGAGAGAAGTCGACTTATTTAGGTAAAGCTGAATCTGTGAGCCTAGAGGCAGATATTCAGTGAACTACAAACACGTTTTCCAGTGGGTACGTTTGTAGATGCAAGAGATTAGTCATAACATTGTAAAGAAGCTCAGGTAGTTAAAAATACAATTTGAAAGAAACATCAAAAAATGCATTAAAGGTAGGGTAGGTAAGAATGGAGAAACCAGCTCGAGTGCGCTAGAATTTGAAAGTACACAACCGAAAAAAATCTGCCCCTTCTTTCAGACTTCCTTACAGAGCCCCTCCTCCAACACACACGAACGCGCACATGACCAATGAGGGCACGAGATAAGTTTGTGCACGAGATGGAAGGCTGACAGGCAGGTAGGCCATCCAGTTATTTTAGCTCAGATGATTGGTCGTGCTTTTTACAGCGCTGCGGCTTCCACAGATGAAATATTTGTATATATTTATTGTCAAAGCATTTAATATATTCATTGCTATCGGGATGTTCAGAGCATTCCATGGAACATAACAAGTGTTTCTGAAGTGAATTACCTACCCCACCTTTAAGTAGAGAGCCAAAGAAAACTGGTTAGCAGACGAGCAGATAGCGCTAAACATTTAGCCATATGGTTGAAAAAAAAAAAAAACGGCTAATTGGTTAAAATATTTATCTAGAAAATAAATTGAATGAAAACCACAACATTGCATTTCAGTTGTATGAATAACATGTTTGAACTCTAAAGATCAAAAAGGAAACCACTGATCTAAGCCAAAACAAACCAGGGATAAAAATGAAAAAGGACTCTGGAAGGTAAACCAAGATGGAAGTCGACTTATTCACGTAAACTAAGTCTGTGAGCATACAGGCAGGAAGAGAGTTAGTGTTTAAGGTCAGTGACTCTAAAACAAGGGGAGAGGTACCCAGATAAAGGGTTAAAACTACCAGCTTGTTCTTGTCCAAGGGGTAGCAATATAAAAGCAACTGACCTGTTCCCAGCCGGCCCAGAGGGTTGGTCTGCAGCAGGGAGGAGATCAGGTGCTGAGCGTCAAACGGGAGGGACTCGTCTCCTTCAGGCCACACGATGTCATCTGCAGGAGACAGGAACATTAGGGAAAATGGATCTTTTTAGAATAGCCTTTTACTAGATTTTTTAAAACCCCCACTTGTTGCCATGCCGGCGTAAACGTCGCTGCTTTTATTTTGCTGTTCAACCATTTTACTCTGTAGCACTTCAGTTTTGTTTACTCAAATAAAAAGTGCGCTTATAAATAAAATTGATTATTATTAAAAAGGGGAGAAAAGTGTGTTCAATAATACTTGTAGGAGTAAAGTATTTGTCTGTGTTTGTTACGTCACATTTTTTGAGTCACTATAGGTGGTGTCTATTGGATTTGTGTGGTGACGTTTGCGGTTATATCCGGTTGCTCTTACCTGCGCACTTTGTCATAGATGCGGGGGGAGTGAGCTGGGGAAGAAGGACACTTTTTGTTGACCGCATACGCAATAATATACTGGACTCGAAACAATTGTATGTTTGCTTGTTTCGTTTGCAAATAAAAGGTCAAACGCATATCAGTGGAAAGACTGTTTTCTTGCTCATCAGACAATGTTTCTCTCTTGTTTAGTATTACTACAGTTTACTCTTCTGAAGCCACCTGAGCTTAGGGGAGCAAGGTCCATTACACTTTTCCAAACAACGTGCACAGAGATGCCGTTTAGATTTAGATTGAAAACATTTATGAAACAATAACTGCATGTTGACCTTTGAGAAATAAAATCCAAGCACAAATACAAAAATGAGGCAACCTACTGTAAAATAATGTGTAAAATAATGTGCAAAATTAAATATTGCACAACATCACGGGTCGTCAAACTGTAGCTTTTCCGCCATCTAACTCGCCTATTTAAATACTAATACAGGTCATTCACAAAAAGTGTGTCAATTATTAAACATGTCATATAAATACTAGATTATATAACTGTCTACATTTTAAATAATATATATTTCATTAGCACTTTCCCAGTTTGTACGACCCCTCAAAGCACTTTAAATATACAAGTCAGCATTCACTCATTCATACCCATTCATACAAGTGTGACCTGCCAAGGGAAAGTAACAAAACACACACTCCCATTGGCCACTGGGAGCAATTGAAGTATCTTGCACAAGGACACATCCACATGTTGACTGCAGAGACGTGGATCGAACCACTGAACCTCTGATTGGACGACGACCAATCCACCTTACAGCGACAGTTGCCCATAAATCGTACTTTTAACTCAATATGTCTTTTAGATATTCTCAATATTAAACCCAGAGATGGCAAAAGTACACACATCCTTTACTCGGGTAGAAGTACAGAAACTCGTGTTTAAAAATACTCTGGTAGAAGTAGAAGTACTGACTAAACTTCTTTACTCAAGTAAAAGTAAAGAGGGCTTTGAAATGTACTTCAGTAAAAAGTACCCATAACTACCAGCTGTTTTAAAGAGTACCTGACCTCCCTTTATATTAATAGAACAATAATGTCATTGTTAGCTAATGAATGTTTCCATGCTGAACAACGGCAACATGACAACGTTTTCATTGGTCCCTCTTCTTTAGAGAAGACCAGGAAATGATGGATACACGGATCGTGTTCAAATCAATAGGCACGCAATGACTCTAAATAATAATGATCACGCCACCAAACACACATTCAAACTAAAGGAACCAGCCTGTTTGGGAATGTAAGAAGTAGAAAGTACAGGTATTTGGGTTCAACATGTAAGAAGTAGAAAGTACAGGTATTTGTGTTCAACATGTAAGAAGTAGAAAGTACAGGTATTTGGGTTCAACATGTAAGAAGTAGAAAGTACAGGTATTTGGGTTCAACATGTAAGAAGTAGAAAGTACAGGTATTTGTGTTCAACATGTAAGAAGTAGAAAGTACAGGTATTTGTGTTCAACATGTAAGAAGTAGAAAGTACAGGTATTTGAGTTCAAAATGTAAGAAGTAGAAAGTACAGGTATTTGTGTTCAAAATGTAAGAAGTAGAAAGTTCAGGTATTTGTGTTCAACATGTAAGAAGTAGAAAGTACAGGTATTTGTGTTCAAAATGTAAGAAGTCAAAGTAAAAAGTCGTCAGAAAAATAAGTAGTGGAGTAAAGTACTGATACCAAAACATTTTACTTAAGTACAGTAACGTAGTATTTGTACTCCACTACTTCCCACCTCTCATTTAACCAGAGTCTCTTAATGACTCCAACTCTCTCCAACTTGAGCCCCTCACCTGTGATGACCTGTCCGAACAGTTCCTCCGGAGTGTCTCCAAAGAAAGGCACGCAGCCCACCAGGAACTCGTACAGGATGATGCCCATCGCCCACCAGTCCACCGGCTTCCCGTAGCCCTGCCGCAGGATCACCTCGGGGGCGATGTACTCCGGAGTGCCACACACCTGGAGCACAGGAAACACTCTTTATTCTATCAGTCGTTTCATTAATGTACCACTTTACCTCCTGTGAATTATGTGCAATATGCAAAAATAATAATAATTAAAATACAACTAATAGAAATAATAAAACTAAAACTAATACAAATAGAAATAATTAAAATAATAATAATACAAATAAAACGAATAATTTAATTATAATACTACAATTATAAAAATAAAAATAATAATAATGAAAATACAAATTATAAAAATAGAATAAATAAAAATAATAATAACACAAATACAAATAATAATATAATTATAATACTAAAATAACAAAAATAATAATAATAAAGAAAATAAATAATACAAATAATAATAATACAAATAAAACTAATACAAATAATAATATAATAATAATAATACTAATACAAATAATGTTTGGTTACACTGTGCTTTATAGAAATGCATGCATAAAATAACTGAACCTGTCTTGATTTCAGATTGTTTAACAGAGTTCTACTTCACCTCTTCTCATATCGTGTAAACCGGATTGATTTCAGATGGATTTGAGCACACAGCCATGTTGTTTTTGTCGTACCTGTTTATCCAGGAACTCCCGAGTGTCCTTCTCGATGTGTCCTTCGTACAGGTTGGTGGTCAGACTCATCAGACCCATCTTAGAGAGGCCGAAGTCTGTGAGCTTGATGTGACCCATGGAGGTGATCAGGAGGCTGGAGCAGAAACACACAAGTTATAAAAGAACTCATTCCTGTGTGTCCATCAAGTATCAGCAGCAGATGAATTAACTCCGTCTCACTTGTCAGGCTTGAGGTCCCGGTGGACGATCCCGTAGTTGTGTAAATACTCCAGAGCGAGGACAGTTTCTGCAAAGTACATCCGAGCCATTTCAACAGGAAGCGCTCCGATGTTCTTCAGCAGAGTCGCACAGTCTCCACCTGCAGACACACAATCAATAATTCATGACATTAGAAATCATATTTTCAAGATTTGAAGGCTTTAATGTCATAGGTGTGTGGGGGGGGAAACTTCTGAAGCAATTGGAGTCAGGACTCAAAGAGAGACACGATGGAGAGCTGGAGCTTTGATGGCAAACACTGACGGTTTATTTGGAGCTTCGGCCGGAGAATTGACACGACATGTCACGGGCCACACGGTTGAGATGCCACAATCAATTCTGAAGAACTAAGCAAATGATTCCCCAACAATAGGCTTTGTAGTTTTATCTCTCTTTGAGCCGACTGCTATGTGTCCCCTGTACATTGTGAGGGATATTGTAAATGTGTATCTTGTATTATTCTGCCTCTGTCTGTATGTCCCTCTTTGTCAGATGATTCTTTTGTGTTATATTTCACATTTGCATGTCTTTGTGGTCTTTTTCGTAGTCGTTGTGAGTCTGTTTGTATCTTTTTGCAGCTAATTTGCATGAAAAATTTGTTTGTTTAGTCGATTTCGGTCACTATAGCTATATTCAAAGTCAACTTTATTGTTTCCCACAATCCCGAATACAAAAACAAATATATATAAAAAGATGTATACAAATATGTATATACCTGTATATACACAATCAATAGACACATTTATACATATGCACACATTAAGACATAAATAAAAGCACAATAATCAATATTTACAAAATAACAGTCACTTCAATATCTTTGAGAAAAGTGTAAATGCTAATAACATGACGTTTATACAGTGTATGGTCGGCACACACACAGTTTCCTCACCTTCCACGTACTCCATGACCATGCAGAGGTGCCTTCTGGTCTCGAAGGAGCAGAACATGGACACCACAAAGGGGTTTTCTGCGAAGGTGAGGATGTCTCGCTCCACGAAGGCCTGCTGGATCTGGTTCCTCAGGATCAGGTTCTGCTTGTTGATCTTCTTCATGGCAAAGCGCTGCCGGGTGTCCAGGTGACGCACCAGGTACACAGCGCTGAAACACACACAGAGGCGTAGATGATGTTTCATATGTGGCCAAAAAACTATTTTCCTCCATGCCTGACTTACAGATGTAGTGTCAGTATGTCTTAAAGCCAGAGGTGGGAAGTAGTGGAGTACAAATACTTCGTTACTGCACTTAAGTACATTTTTCTGGTATCAGTACTTTACTTATTTTTCTGACAACTTTTTACTTTGACTTCTTACATGTTGAACACAAATACCTGTACTTTCTACTTCTTACATTTTGAACACAAATACCTGTACTTTCTACTTCTTACATTTTGAACACAAATACCTGTACTTTCTACTTCTTACATGTTGAACACAAATACCTGAACTTTCTACTTCTTACATTTTGAACACAAATACCTGAACTTTCTACTTCTTACATGTTGAACACAAATACCTGTACTTTCTACTTCTTACATGTTGAACTCAAATACCTGTACTTTCTACTTCTTACATTTTGAACACAAATACCTGTACTTTCTACTTCTTACATTTTGAACCCAAACACCTGAACTTTCTACTTCTTACATGTTGAACACAAATACCTGTACTTTCTACTTCTTACATTTTGAACACAAATACCTGTACTTTCTACTTCTTACATGTTGAACACAAATACCTGTACTTTCTACTTCTTACATGTTGAACACAAATACCTGTACTTTCTACTTCTTACATGTTGAACACAAATACCTGTACTTTCTACTTCTTACATGTTGAACACAAATACCTGTACTTTCTACTTCTTACATTTTGAACACAAATACCTGTACTTTCTACTTCTTACATGTTGAACACAAATACCTGTACTTTCTACTTCTTACATGTTGAACACAAATACCTGTACGTTCTACTTCTTACATTTTGAACACAAATACCTGTACTTTCTACTTCTTACATTTTGAACACAAATACCTGTACTTTCTACTTCTTACATGTTGAACTCAAATACCTGTACTTTCTACTTCTTACATTTTGAAAACAAATACCTGTACTTTCTACTTCTTACATGTTGAACACAAATACCTGTACTTTCTCTTTAAAACAGCTGCTAGTTATGGGTACTTTTTACTTCAGTACATTTCAAAGCCCTCTTTACTTTCACTTGAGTAAAGAAGTTTAGTCAGTACTTCTACTTTTACCAGAGTATTTTTAAACACGAGTATCTGTACTTCTACTTGAGTAAAGGAACTCACCCGTACGCTCCGTTACTGATCAGTTTGATGGTCTGAAAGTCCGCCTCCTCTGGTGCTTTCATCGCTCTCATCTTACTCTGCAGATCACATACAAATAAACTTTATTTATATACCACCTTTCAAACAGAGTTACAAAGTGCCTTCACATAAAACACAAGTCCTCTGGCCAAGATCACAGCGTCAGGATTAAATATTAATACGTCAATTAATTATTACATAAATCCTTAAGATGGTCTATTAACAAGTCTCAGAACAATCACCTCTTTTTTGGCCACTGTTACTTCGGTGATGCACATTTATATAATCTGTACTAATACCCGTAAAGGGGTCTTCAGTGTTGGATGAAGTAAGATGGCATATTAATGTCATTGTGGGTAAAAACTATAATAATATGGAGCCTGGCGAAGGAGGTCATATTATGAGAGGTAACTTGGATAGATAAAAGGTGAATATTGACAAGAAAATATATTTTTTTTCTGGCAAATGTGTAATTTGTTCTTGTATATTTACCATTTGTTGATGCACATTCATTTTTCAAGGTTTTTCTGTGTCAAATTTGTGTATTTTCTGGCCAATTTGTGAGGCTTTTTCTTGTAAATTAAAATGTATTTTGTGAGTTTTTCTCATAATATTAATTATAATGTTTTTTGTTTCAACTACAGAGGCTCTTATCACCCTCTAACTATACCCCCCTCCCTCTTATATAGTCCTATATGCCTATTTATCTTAATTTGGGAGTTGGAAGCGTGCCTAATGCTTGAGGGATGGCCCAGAGTAAGGAGGCTGCTCTTCAGTTTTTTTCGTACTTCAGCATAAATTAACTAAATTAGCCGTAAGCCAAGTCATTAGCAGATGAAGCAGACTTTTCAAAGACCTTGGCAAGCCAGACTTTATACTGTTGCTCAGGAAAAATATAAATAAGGATGTATAAATGTGGAGAAGGCGTTGAAGAAATGATCACATTGAGGATTCATCTCCAAACTCACATCCGTCGAGTCATCAGTCTCTGGAGTCAGCGGTCCTTCGCTGTCGTAACTGTCCAGGTTTATCTCTGATAAGAAACAAACATGTGAGTTCAAATCACTAGCTTTATTTCCAGACAGTTAGATAGATAGATGGATAGATGGATAGATAGATGGATAGATGGATGGATAGATAGATAGATAGATAGATGGATAGATAGATGGATGGATAGATAGATAGATGGATAGATAGATAGATGGATAGATGGATAGATGGATAGATGGATAGATGGATAGATGGATAGATGGATCGATGGATAGATGGATAGGATGGTGATAGGATAGATTGGATAGATAGACTGAATAGACTGGATAAGATGGATAGATAGACGTGATAGATGGCTCGATGGTAGTATGGATAGATGGATCGCTCGCCCGGTCTCGCTGGCTCGCTGGCTCGCTGGCTCGCTGGCTGGCTCGCTCGCTGGATCGATCGCCTCGACTCGCTCCGCTGGCTTCAGCTCGCCTGGCTCGCCTCGCTCGCTCGCTCGACTGGCTCGCTCGCTGGCTGGCTACGCCTCGCTCGCTCTGGCTCGCTCGCTGGCTCGCTCGCTGGCTCGCTCGCTGGCTCGCTGGCTCGCTGGCTCGATGGCTGGCTCGCTGGCTCGCTCGCTCGCTGGCTCGCTGGCTCGCTCGCTGGCTCGCTGGCTCGCTGGCTCGCTCGCTGGCTGGCTCGCTCGCTCGACTCGCTGGCTCGCTCGCTGGCTGGCTCGCTCGCTCGCTCGCTGGCTCGCTCGCGGCTGGCTCGCTCGCTCGCTCGCTGGCTCGCTCGCTGGCTCGCTCGCTGGCTCGCTCGCTGGCTCGCTGGCTCG
Source organism: Trematomus bernacchii (assembly GCF_902827165.1). Lineage (NCBI taxonomy): Eukaryota > Metazoa > Chordata > Actinopteri > Perciformes > Nototheniidae > Trematomus > Trematomus bernacchii. The sequence goes on along the minus strand of NW_022987581.1, from coordinate 1,833,984 downwards.
CTGGCTCGCTGGCTCGCTGGCTGGCTCGCTGGCTCGCTGGCTCGCTGGCTGGCTCGCTCGCTCGCTGGCTCGCTGGCTCGCTCGCTGGCTCGCTGGCTCGCTGGCTCGCTCGCTGGCTCGCTGGCTCGCTGGCTGGCTGGCTCGCTCGCTCGCTCGCTGGCTCGCTCGCTGGCTCGCTCGCTGGCTCGCTCGCTGGCTGGCTCTCGCTCGCTCGCTCGCTCTCTCGCTCGCTCGGCTGCTCGCTCGCTGGCTGGCTGGCTCGCTCGCTCGCTCGCTGGCTCGCTCGCTGCTCGCTCGCTGGCTCGCTCGCTGGCTCGCTGGCTCCTGGCTCGCTGGCTCGCTGGCTGGCTCGCTGGCTCGCTGGCTCTCGGCTGGCTCGCTGGCTCGCTGGCTCGCTCGCTGGCTCGCTGGCTCGCTGGCTGGCTGGCTCGCTCGCTCGCTCGCTGGCTCGCTCGCTGGCTCGCTCGCTGGCTCGCTCGCTCGCTGGCTGGCTCGCTCGCTCGCTCGCTCGCTCGCTCGCTGGCTCGCTCGCTGGCTGGCTCCTCGCTCGCTCGCTGGCTCGCTCGCTGGCTCTCGCTGCTCGCTCGCTGGCTGCTGGCTGCTGGCTCGCTGGCTCGCTGTCTGGCTGCTCGCTGGCTCGCTGGCTCGCTGGCTGGCTCGCTCGCTCGCTCGCTGGCTCGCTGGCTCGCTGGCTCGCTCGCTGGCTCGCTGGCTCGCTGGCTCGCCTCGCTGGCTGGCTGCGCTCGCTCGCTCGCTGGCTCGCTCGCTGGCTGGCTCGCTCGCTCGCTCGCTGGCTCGCTCGCTGGCTGGCTCGCTCGCTCGCTCGCTGGCTCGCTCGCTGGCTCGCTCGCTGGCTCGCTCGCTGGCTCGCTGGCTCGCTGGCTCGCTGGCTGGCTCGCTGGCTCGCTGGCTCGCTGGCTGGCTCGCTCGCTCGCTGGCTCGCTGGCTCGCTCGCTGGCTCGCTGGCTCGCTGGCTCGCTCGCTGGCTGTGCTCGCTCGCTCGCTCGCTGGCTCGCTCGCTGGCTGGCTCGCTCGCTCGCTCGCTGGCTCGCTCGCTGGCTGGCTCGCTCGCTCGCTCGCTGGCTCGCTCGCTGGCTCGCTCGCTGGCTCGCTCGCTTGGCTCGCTGGCTCGCTGGCTCGCTGGCTCGCTGGCTGGCTCGCTGGCTCGCTGGCTCGCTGGCTGGCTCGCTCGCTCGCTGGCTCGCTGGCTCCGCTCGCTGGCTCGCTGGCTCGCTGGCTCGCTCGCTGGCTCGCTGGCTCGCTGGCTGGCTCGCTCGCTCGCTGCTCGCTGGCTCGCTCGCTGGCTGGCTCTCGCTCGCTCGCTCGCTGGCTCGCTCGCTGGCTGGCTCGCTCGCTCGCTCGCTGGCTCGCTCGCTGTCGCTCGCTGGCTCGCTCGCTGGCTCGCTCGCTGGCTCGCTCGCTGGCTCGCTGGCTCGCTGGCTCGCTCGCTGGCTCGCTCGCTCGCTGGCTCGCTCTGGCTCGCTGGCTCGCTGGCTGGCTCCTGGCTCGCTGGCTCGCTGGCTCGCTGGCTCGCTGGCTCGCTGGCTGGCTCGCTGGCTCGCTCGCTCGCTGGCTCGCTGGCTCGCTGGCTCGCTGGCTCGCTGGCTCGCTGGCTCGCTGGCTCGCTGGCTCGCTCGCCGGCTCGCTGGCTAGCTGGCTCGCTCGCTGGCTCGCTCCTGGCTCGCTCGCTGGCTCGCTGGCTCGCTCGCTGGCTCGCTGGCTCGCTCGCTGGCTCGCTCGCTGGCTCGCTCGCTCGCTGGCTCGCTCGCTGGCTCGCTCGCTCGCTGGCTCGCTCCGGGCTCGCTGGCTCGTGGCTGGCTCGCTGGCTCGCTGGCTCGCTGGCTCGCTGGCTCGCTGGCTCGCTGGCTGCTCGCTGGCTCGCTCGCTCGCTGGCTCGCTGGCTCGCTGGCTCGCTGGCTCGCTGGCTCGCTGGCTCGCTGGCTCGCTGGCTCGCTGGCTCGCTCGCCGGCTGGCTGGCTCGCTGGCTGGCTCGCTGGCTCGCTGGCTCGCTGGCTCGCTGGCTCGCTCGCTCGCCGCTCGCTGGCTCGCTCGCTGGCTCGCTGGCTCGCTGGCTCGCTCGCCGGCCTCGCTGCTCGCTGGCTCGCTGGCTCGCTGGCTCGCTCGCTCGCTCTCGCTGGCTCGCTGGCTGCTCGCTCGCTGGCTCGCTCGCTCGCTGGCTCGCTGGCTGGCTCGCTGGCTCGCTGGCTCCCGGCTCGCCGGCTCGCCGGCTCGCTGGCTCGCTGGCTCGCTCGCTCGCTGGCTGGCTGGCTCGCTCGCTCGCTGGCTGGCTGGCTCGCTCGCTCGCTGGCTCGCTGGATGGATAGATGGATAGATGGATGGATGGATAGATAGATAGATAGACAGTATGCCGTTAATAACTGTGCAATATATACCTAGCTGCTATATCTTCAGAACTGTTACAGGATGTGTATTTGTCTTTAATATTTTTTTATGCATGCTCCTTAGGTAACATGAAGCTGTCTTTGGCTCTTTTCTGCTGTAACAACGTAAATGTCCCCTCTGTGGGACTAATAAAGGTATTCTGATTCTGAAAGCTCCTGTCTCCCTCCCTGTTGGGAAAATACTGAATGTCCTCTTCCAATATCAGAGTCCACACAACAAAGGTATCCCAACTGTAGCTGTGAACATGACAGGATGTATGATTACCTAGAAGAGCATCAGGACTGTTTGAGGCATATGATAGCTATGTGATTAACATGATGATTCAGCCTCTATGGAGATAGACATATGACAAGCATGATCATTTCTGACGTGGAGCTAATCTGAAGTAAACATTGAATACTGCTTTCTATTCCTCCATCTTGTGACTGTGTAACTCCCTCTCTTGGATATCAGCATGTGAAGGACACTGTTCAGGAACTAGTTGATGCTCTGGATGTGATGACTACTTCCATTCTGGAGAGGATCACAAATACATGGATCCTGAGATTGAAGCTCAAGCCGGGGACCAGTGAGATTTGTCCAACAGTCCCTCACCTTCGATAGGGTCTCTGGTCATCCCCAGCTGGCTGATGATGTATCGGGGGATGTCGGTCTTCATCAGATGACCCTCTTTAGCGTGATCCTCCGCCGCCTCCAGCAGGTGGTAGAACTCCTCCGGGTTAAACTCCTGGAAAACAAGAGCAGGGAAACTTCAACATAATGTCATCAGAGGGAAAGTTACTCAAGCTGGTGCATTAACACTGAACTAATGACATTAAATATGACTCTGTGGGAGGATTACATTGTTCTATATTTCACTAATTGCTTCCAGGTAAGCTGGTTAATCTTTGAAGAGAGGGATGAAGCACTTCTGCAGGCTGTTTTGTTAATAAATAAAAATGATATTGATTGCAGACGGAAATGAGCTATTAGCTAAAATATGGCATATATCATATCTCTTCTCTTTTTGTATTTGTATGCACGGTCCTTGTTCAATGAAGACATATTAATTAAATAAATAAATAATAATATTAACCAAAATAAAAAGAAATGAAGGGTTACAGTATGTGTTTTTTTAGACACTGTAACTCAATAAGTTATTTCTATTTCTCCAAAGGTATGGTCCTTGTTATATACCGCTAAAATATATAATACAATTTAAGCGAAAAATTAATAATGATTGACAAATCAATTCGTCATTCATTTCAGCTGCCACCTATAATCAAAAACTGTGGCATGATTCATCGAGTGGGACACAAACTGTTATAAAACCAAGACACAGACAGACAGAAGTCACACACACACACACACACACACACACACACACACACACACACACACACACCACACACACACACACACACACACACACACACACACACACACACACACACACACACACACACACACACACACACACACACACACACACAACACCACACACACACACACACACACACACACACACACACACACACACACACACACACACACACACACACACACACACACACACACACACACACACATTAATTGACACCATGTTCACGGTCTGTCAGACTGAAGGCGGCCCTGGCATTAGTCGTACCGTGGCATGGGCACATTTTAATCTAAATGCAAATGAATTCCACGCCCAGACAGACTGGACCGGCTTTTCAATACTTCAGCTTTGTTTTATTTTCTGCCAATGCTGTGTGGTCCATCAGAGAGCCTAAATGCTCTTAATGGGCAAATGAGTATCTGTGCCCGTGTTTATCTAAAGACAATCAGCCGGTCCTCAGGAGGGACGTGAACTGTGAAATGTTCTGGAAGAAAAAAAGTGGGGCTGGATGAGGATTGTCAACATAGTAATATGATAGTGTGAGAGGAGGCCATTTGTCTTGTTGTGATTCATCATGTTATATTATTTTGGACACTTGGTGGCGATAATTAGATGCATAATTTGGGGCATAATTGACATGGAAGGGAAGGCACAAGAAGCCACACAGTTCTCACTTAATGTAATGGCTATTTTGTATCCTAATAACTGTGGATGGCTTTTTTTTGTGGGCCAACCCAGAAGTTAATATCACCTTGGTTCCTTAAAAAAAAGCAAATGAGATTTCTCAATGTGATTTTGGATTATTGCAGAAAATAATCTCTGTGTCAAACAAACGTTTATGATACTTACAGGTTTTGTTCAGCAGGATAATCTCCACATATTAATACCACTTTATGATTTCTGAAGTAAAAAGCTAATGTTGGGCTATAAAGGAACTACAGCACGGTCACATGACTTCACGTCACCACTGCTAAGCTAAAGGTGGCTAATGTTGGGCTATAAAGGAACTACAGCACGGTCACATGACTTCACGTCACCACCGCTAAGCTAAAGGTGGCTAATGTTGGGCTACAAAGGAACTACAGCATGGTCACATGACTTCACGTCTCCACCGCTAAGCTAAAGGTGGCTAATGTTGGGCTACAAAGGAACTACAGCACGGTCACATGACTTCACGTCTCCACCGCTAAGCTAAAGGTGGCTAATGTTGGGCTACAAAGGAACTACAGCATGGTCACATGACTTCACGTCACCACTGCTAAGCTAAAGGTGGCTAATGTTGGGCTATAAAGGAACTACAGCACGGTCACATGACTTCACGTCACCACCGCTAAGCTAAAGGTGGCTAATGTTGGGCTACAAAGGAACTACAGCATGGTCACATGACTTCACGTCACCACTGCTAAGCTAAAGGTGGCTAATGCTGGGCTATAAAGGAACTACAGCACGGTCACATGACTTCACGTCACCACCGCTAAGCTAAAGGTGGCTAATGTTGGGCTATAAAGGAACTACAGCACGGTCACATGACTTCACGTCACCACCGCTAAGCTAAAGGAGGCTAATGTTGGGCGTGATGACGTTAAGTCGTCTCATTTAGACACTTCTTAGCAACCGCTGTTTTAAAATGTACCAGTTGGGTATTTACTGATGTATTTTATGTCGTAGAACAAAACGTTAAAATAACTTAAGCTTGTGTTAACCACAGACCTTATTTCAGGATAACAACCAAAACACGTTAAAAAAAACCTTGACTTCAACACAAGGGATCAGGAAGCTGTAAAATGCTGACTCATTTCTGGGTTTAAGGACTTATTCCTGCACCACTATACGTCCTCTTTTACAGTTGCTACCTTTACACAGGTAAGTGATCTAATGCAGACCTACAGACAGACCGAACAACTCTTCAGAATTGGAAAACATGGTAATGTGCAATAAACCACAAACTAAACGGCACATCAAGACTGGAAAAAAGTCTTCTGTAAAGTGTCTGATCACTATGATTTACCTGTGTATTAAAGGCCAGAAGGAAAAGAGGACATTGGGAAACATAACATAACATAACCATTAAAGATAAGTAATGTTATCTTTACCAGACACTCCAGGAGCCTGGCAGGTCGGGAGATGATGATGAGAAGCTTCTTCGCCAGCTCTGTGACGAAGGCTACCTCTGTGCTCTCTGAACGCTCGAAGGCCTGACAGAGAAAGACATATAGACACAGATAAACATCAACATTTACGGCGTCAGACACTGTAAAATCCCTATTAATATACAGGCGACGCATTGCAGGGAGTTAAAAGAGAGATTAAAAGCTGCGAAAAATGAGAAAATGGATCATGAAAAACCCAGCTGATGCCATCGAAGTAAAGCCCAGGCTTCACAGCGATCTAATCACGCCGTCAAAATGAGTTCAGAGATGAAATTGACTGATACTCGTTATCTGCTCGGAGCATGATTAGCCTCCATTTAACGCAGCCATTTCAATCTCGTCTCTCATCAAAGGCAGCACGAGTTTTAATGAAATTAGAAGACTTGAGCTCAACCTGTCCATCAGTTACCTGAGCAGAGGATAGGATTCATTTACCCATCATCATTTGAAGCTTCATAATGCTACTGTGAATATGATACCTGGGTTTTTGTATTGTGTTTCTCATTTTGACTACTACAGTATAAGATTTCAAAGTCGGTGAAAAAGTGTAATTTTAATATTAATTCATAGATTTCCCAGCCACAAAAAGCTGTAAACACTAACATATTATCACCACATGAAGCTGATAGAAACCTGTTTGCATAGCAGTTTCCTTTTAAATATCCAGTAAACTAAAAGCCACATGTTTTCGTCCATCTGATGAATGTACGTCCCTTTTTTTACTGAACTTTTAAGCTTTATTTTTGGTCCCCACCATCTCCTAAAGGGAAATATCTGGCATTTTAGCGGCTAAATGCTACGCTACATTCCCTAGCTAGTTGCTAACTTTGTAATATCTGCTGTTTGGTGATGTTCCCGTGGCACACAGTTTGTTTTCAGAGATATTTTGACCAAAACAGCTTCTGCTAAAAATACGGTTGTTGAGTTTTGGTCGTTAATCAATAACAATGAGCTGTAAGATGCTTAAACGCTTCGTAGAGCTGAGGGGAACTGCACAGAAATGTTTTGGTTTAGTTTGTTTGTCTTTAGCAAGATTAAGAAAAAGCTAATGGCTGATATCAAGCCCCCAGGAAGTGCGCCGGACTCTGAGGAAAATATTCGTTGTGTCCAAACGGCGGTACTACAATTTCCGTATCAGTCCGTGACGTCACCCGGCCCAGAAAGACTTTTTCCCATTGACTAACATCGGGAAAGAGACGTCTCTCCATTCATTCTAGTGAGCCGAGAGTGGGAGCTCAGGGGGCGGGGCTTAAGGGGCGCATGCTCTGTGAACGCACATACGGGTTCTTCTGCTCTGACACCCAGGCATGATGGGTAATCTGTGACGTTTCGCTCTCTCAAAAGTTGGGGCCATTTTGCCTTCATGCGCCAATGAGCAGCTCTCATAGGAAAGAACGAGACCCCGCCTCCCACGCTGTATCCAGTTCTTATTATACATCCATGGCTGATATCCATGAACTCCAAATCATGCGCCGAACATTTATTTTACTGTTGTTACGATTACTTTTGTAAACGTTGCGAGATATTTCATCTGGTCTGCCCTCTTTAAGTACCTTTCTATTTTCGCTCATATCAGTAGAAGCAACCAGAACTTTTTATACACAATTGTAAACACTTTTCATTTTGCTAATATCATTTTTTTTAATGCAACTGTAAATGCAACTAATTTAAACTGTTACTTTTTAAAACTACGAACAGCTACATCTTTATTGCTCTTACACGAGTTTGTTGGCTTTATATATTTTCTAAACTTACATCCTGTAGAAGCTTGTCCAGGTTCTCCTGCAGCTCGAAGAAGTAGACGGAGGTGATGAGGCCGTCGCGGGATTTGGCCAGGCAGTCTCTGGACAGCTCTGCTATCTGATGGTGGATGAAGCTGAGGACCCCGTCGGCCAGAGGAAGAACGTTTTCAGGAGAGAACTCCTGGATGAAGTCGCCCAGCTTCCCCTCCATCTGCGCTGTGGCCTGGAGGAGGAAGACGAAGAAGACATGAAGTCAGGGAAAGACACAGGAAGAGTTGGGAGTGGAAGAAGAAGTGACAGAGATTAGGATGCTCTGTTGCTTTACACTGAATTATATGCAATGTTCTTTTTTCCCTGTAATTTTCCATTATTTTCCCTTGGTCGTCTTCTCTTTATTATTGTATTGTTTTTTTACTTATTTAAAGAATAACATCTATTTTGTTATTTTTCATATTATTATTTTATAGGTTTTTTGCTTTTATTTATTTATTATTATTATTATTATTATTTTATTATTTGTATTTTAAGAAATTATATTGTTAGGAATAAGATCCAACTTCTTGATTTCTTCTGGTGTCTTTCAAAATTGTAGGAGGATATATACCATGTCTTACCATGTTTAAACTAATCTTTAGACCAGGGCTCGGCAACTTTAGACCTGGCACCGTAACCAGTGGCACACTAGGAATAAGTGGAATAAGTGTGCAAAATATTACAATTGTATTTTCGGATCCTGAACGAGCCCGCCGCCAGAGCGCGTCTCCCCGTTACCTGCAGAAGGAAGCCATGCACGCAACGCAGCCCCGCTCTCTTTAACTCCAGTCGACTTGCTGCTGCTTTCCTCCGTGGTGAAACGACACTTCACAAATTGCAGTACCCATAAGGTACAAATGCCCCAGTTTTCGCATGGCTGTGTCTTTAGTTGAAAGCCCAGTGGATATCTGCTCATCTCTCATCGAAAGTAATATGCTACAGAGGGGCGGACTGGCCATCTGTGTGTTCTGGAGAATCACAGAACCGACGGTCGTCATTATTATTATGCCGTTTAAACCAATTATTTAAATGTGTCATGTAAGTAGCGCTGACAGGTGAAAGAGGACCACACACTGCTTCCCCGCAGCGAGGCTCCCCCCCCCGTTGACAGTTCACGATCGTCGGCACACTGATCCCAATTTCTTTTTCTAATGGCACTTCATATCAAAAAGGTTGCCGACCCCTGCTTTAGACTAATAAAACCAACGTTTTAGGACCATTTTGTAGTAGAGGTTAGAGTAGTTTTAGGATATTTGGTTAGTGTTTTTAGCTTGTAATGTTTCAGTATAATACATGAACTCTCCCTAAATCCAGATGTGTTAGTAAGATACATTTTAAAATACTTTCTGTTTTGGCCCCTATTGTTATAGCCTATACACATCTCCATTTGTCCTATGAGTATACTTGTATTTCTTTACTGTTTGTGGATAACATTTATTGACTTGTGTGAGGACAAGCCAAAAGAGCTTTTACCTCAAATGAACTCAAAACAAAAAAGGCCAATTTTCCTAATGCTTGATCTTTATCTCTGTGGAAGCTGTCAGCCCATTTCCTTTTCATAGCAACCTCAGAGTGAAAGGGATCAAAATGAGGATAACAGAAAGCAGTTTTTACTTTCATTGTTCATAGCTCTGGCACTATTTCTAAGTGCAGTGATTAAACTAAAAACTTCTCTCTGATAGGATAATCATATCACGACTTGGCAGCGGCACATAATCGTGTTTGCTTTGGTCTAACAGCTGCTATGGCTTCCTTTTTCTGGGGGGTTTTAACTGTGTGTACTGTGCATTTGTCATCTCTGAAAATGCTCAATCATACTTTAAATCCCTTTTTTATTTCCCTAAAATGTAAGCTCTGTCTAAATAGGATTAGGCTGTTTTTTGGCTGAAAGATTGGTTAATGCTCTGTAGGCTTAAGGATTACGTTGTGTCTGTTTTTATGGAATATGATTTTGATCACAATGCAGCTTAGTGTGTGTGCGTTTTACCTTTGGAAAGCGCTCTTTGTACACATGGTTCATCATTACTATCTCGTTGTCATAGAAGGAGGAGGAACGTCCTGGGCTGTCGGGTAAAAGCAGAAAAACATGGAATACTGTCAAAACAATTTGCGAAAAAAAAGAAATATATATATATATAGCTATACCTGTGAATTGCAGGTCTGAACTATGCTCTAAAGTCATGAATAGTAGGCATCAGTGCACTTTTTCCAGTTGAATTAACTGCTTTTCATGTAGCTCTCTTTGTTAGCTTTCGGTAGCTTATATGAGCTACTTAGCTAGTTAGCTACGTTAGCAAAGTTAAAGTATCTCTTGCTTTGTAACTGACACCGTTTGTTGATATCACTATTCCTCCTCACAATTGTCACTTAACCTTGCTTTAAGTGAGGTAAAGTAACAGTTTTATATAAATTATTTAAAGTGAGTCCATATCATTTTTGGTGAACTGATAATGCTAATGCTAAAGCAGTCTAGCATGCGCAAGGCGGGAAAAGTAATAGGCAGCTAAATTGTGGTTATTGGGCAATATCTATAAAGTTCTCTGCCCACACACAGTTTAAATGATAAATAAAACATTATTGTCTTTGAAAGAAATGTGTAATATCTTCTTCAACAAGCCCACATAGGCCTACTAGTTTTAATATTGAATCCTTCCATCCTAGCTAATTTGAGCTGATGTTAGTTTGCTAACGTAAGCTAAAATTAGCCACCATAGGAGGATGTGGATTTGTTTTAAGTCTCACTTTAGTAATGACTTTGCCTTGATATACTTACAAATGTTTCAGTATGTTATGTGAAAGAAATGCCCAGATCAACCATTCTAGAAGTGCTTTTGAAAGTCATTTTAAAAAGTGCTTTGAGGCAGCTAAAGCCACTGTTAAATCTCATAGACGTGTTGTTTCTGCTGACCTGAGACTGCGAGAGCGTGGGCGCATGTGTGGAGAACATCTTCCTCCGTCATCGTCCGTGATGCTCTCCGTGCTGCCGAAGTGTTTGGATAAGAAGTGCAGCTCATCCATGGTGGGCTGGAAGGGCAGCTGGTGCAGCCTCTCCTGAGAGGAGCTGGACGACTGGAGCGAGGAAGAGGAAGAGGAAGAGGAGGGGAGGCAAGAGAAAAGGGTGGAGGAGGAAGAGGAAGCAGGTGATGGAGAGGATAAGGAGTGAGAGGAAGAGGAGGGAAAGCAGAGGGAGAAATGTACTTTTACACAAGTAACACAAAGTACCGTTAGCATTCATTGAGAGGCATGTTTTTGTCCACCAGATGCTCTGTTTCTGTAGAAATATCTGTCTCTTTGGACAGCACAACCTAAAAAAGCACACAAATCAGCAAAATTATATATAAACATATGTATGTGTTCATTTGTCGGATGTATAAATTGTCTAGTATTGACATAGTATAATACATAATAAAAAAAAAAATGTTATGAATGAAGCATTTTGGTTTGTTTATAAATAGTTTTTATTGTCTTTCTTTCTTTCTATCTAAGAATATATCCTAAAGTTGAGAACAATTCTATGTTTTAAGAGTTACAGAGAAGGTTATTTTTATTTTGAATAATACATACACTCACCCTAAGCTAACACATTGTGCATATTTTAACAGTTTCATTAATTAACCAATGGTGTTATTACTTTCAGCTAACAGTTTCATTTGCCTGCTTTAAGTTAGCAATTCAAATGCTAACATTAACAGTTTTAATTATTTGTAGACGTCGTTCTTTCCCACTTATTGTTTTTCAACCTCAATAATAGATAGTACACATAATATTTGACTGCACTTATTTCCATTTGTCAGGAAGTTAGAAATCTTCCCGGATCTGTTAACAGGCACCGACAGAAACCAACTGAGGTTTTAAATGTTAACAAAGGTGTCCAACGAGCCTCGGGTCAGACCCATCAATCTTTCTCAAAGACAAAGATCGTCTCTCGTTTGCCTTCATTAGAGCGATGAGACCTTCCTCCACTTACTTTGCTAACCGGAGGATCGATCGCCGATCAATCCCAGGTGACAGACTAAAAGGACGGAACAAGACTCCATTTTTCTTTGTCTGCTTCATGCCCAAGATTTTCTACTTTTCTGGTAAATCCACTAATTGCGTTGAGGTTGCTTTACTTATCCATTTCTCACTGTCACGGTTAGTGTCTGATGTCTAAAGCAGGCTTTAGACAGAAGCATCTGCAGAACTTTGACATATTTTTAATTGGATTTTTGGTTTAATTTTTGGTGTGTCACTCTTTTTGTTTTTGTGACTGACTTGCAGCTATCAGTGGGCTTTACGGTCACATTTGTTGGTGTAATTTGACAGATTATTTTCATACTTTCACACACTTTTAGGTAATTTCCAAGTAGACAGAAGAGATTAAGTTTGTGTGTTATACATAGGTGAGAAAAGTACTCAGATTTTTTACTTAAAAGAAAGTAAACTAAGTCACCGGCGGTGGTGGCGAAGTCCATAGAGACTTGGCTTGGCAACTGGAAGGTCACCAGTTCAAGTCCCGGAAAGAGCAAGTGCTACCGAGGTGTCCCTGAGCAAGGCACCGTTCCCTACACTGCACCCCGGGCGCCGTACATAATGGCAGCCCACTGCTCCTAACACTAGGATGGGTCAAATGCAGAGAAACCATTTAGTTACATAGTACCTGTACTACGTAATGACAATAAGTTGAATCTTCAATCTTCAAAATAGCAATACTAAATTGTAAATACTCTGTTATAAGTAAAAGTACTGCATTCAAAATCCAAGTATACTTAACGTACCAAAAGTGAAAGTACGTATTGTTCGTAAACCCATTTTAGAAGAAATACTTGTACTAAATGACTGGATTACGATCAGCACAGCTGGTAAAGGTGGAGCTAATTTGATATATTTGATATACTGCTGCTGTATATTTTTACCTACAATAATATATTACAGTATATCATTACTTATTTTGTAAATGCAGTGGATTAAAAAGTACGATATTAGATCCAAAATGCAGTAGAAGAGCAGACAGATCTGGAGGGAACACTGAGCACATTAATAAATGTCACCGCACTAATGTTAATGAAATATCTTCTTGTATCTGGCTATATTAAGCCTGTGGTTAAATTACTGTGGCGCTCCATGTAATCCATCTCATGCCAGAGTCTCCTCTCCATGTTTCCAAAGCTCCTCTCATCCCAGCGGCCGGCACTCATTACTTCCCTTTCATCCTCTGACCCTCCAGGCCTGATGTTACGCAACAAGACATCAGAAGACAGGAGGAAGAGACAGAGAAGTGACGACATGCTGGAGATACATCACGTTTAAATGTGATGTGAGCGTTATAAGTATAGGATTGCAAGGGTGATATTGAAGCAAACATGTTATCTAAAACGGCCAAATGTATGTAAATGGATAAATACCAGTGCTTTAAGTTCAAGGTGACTTTGTGTTTGTACCACTGTTACTGCACCTAGTGGTAGAACATAGCTTACTTTAAGCTAACCTTAGAAACCGCTTGTTCGTTACTTTTAGGTTAATTAAGTAACTAACTACTTCTATGGTTTCCTTACTTTTTGCTGACGATTTCTAATGTTTCTTTTTTTAACTAAAATGTTCTTCCGTTTTATTAGCATACTTTAAGCTAACCATTGTAAGGGTCTCGATACTTTTAGCTAACAATATCAACTGTTTGAGCGTTACTTTTGGGTTAATTAAGTTAAAGGTGGGGTAGGTAAGTTTAAGAAACCGGCTCGAGATACACTTTTTGTTATATTCCATGGAATGCTCTCAACATCCCGATAGCAATGAATATCTTAAGTGCTTTGACAAAAAATCCATAAAAAAAATGTCATCTGTGGAAGCCGTAGTACTGTAAAAAAGCACGACCAATCATCTGAGCCGGCCCGGCTAAAATAACTGGATGGCCTACCTGCCTGTCAGCCTTCCATCTGTGCACAAACTTATCTCGTGCCCTCATTGGTCATGTGCGCGTTCGTGTGTGTTGGAGGAGGGGCTCTGTAAGGAAGTGGCAGATTTGTTCCGGCTGTGTATTTACAAATTCTAGCGCACTCGAGCTGGTTTCTCCAAAATTATCTACCCCACCTTTACAGTAAGTGGTATTACTTTTAGCCCACTATTAAAAACATAGTATTATTTTAGCTGACTATTTCAATGGTTTAATTACTTTTAGCTCGTTTAACTGCTATTTATAAAGCTAACTATTCCATTTGTTTCATTATGTTAGGAACTATTTATATGGCTTTGTAACTTTTAGCTAACTTTTTTCGCTAATGTTTTATTAGCCTACTTTAAGCTAACTTGTCCACGCCTTTGTCTCCTCCAGGCTGGACTACTGTAACGCACTTCTCATTGGGATTGCTAGCAAGAACCTCCAGAAGCTGCAATACATCCAGAACAGCGCTGCTAGGATCCCGATGAGAGTACGGAAGTACGAACACATCACACCCATCCTCAAATCACTGCACTGGCTCCCGGTCTCACTCAGGATTGACTACAAAATCACTCTCTTCACTCATCAGTGCATACATGGAAATGCTCCCTCCTACATCAAAGAACTGCTCACCCCACAAACCTCCACGAGGAACCTACGTTCAGAAAAGGCAAACCTCCTCCTTCCACCAAGGACAAAACTGAAAACCATGGGAGACCGAGCCTTCTGCTCCGCTGTTCCGAGACTGTGGAGTGCCTTCCCAAACCAGCTGAGGACACCACAGACTGTGGAGTGCCCTCCCAAACCAGCTGAGGACACCACAGACTGTGGAGTGCCCTCCCAAACCAGCTGAGGACACCACAGACTGTGGAGTGCCGTCCCAAACCAGCTGAGGACACCACAGACTGTGGAGTGCCCTCCCAAACCAGCTGAGGACACCACAGACTGTGGAGTGCCCTCCCAAACCAGCTGAGGACACCACAGACTGTGGAGTGCCCTCCCAAACCAGCTGAGGACACCACAGACTGTGGAGTGCCGTCCCAAACCAGCTGAGGACACCACAGACTGTGGAGTGCCCTCCAAAACCAGCTGAGGACACCACAGACTGTGGAGTGCCCTCCCAAACCAGCTGAGGACACCACAGACTGTGGAGTGCCCTCCCAAACCAGCTGAGGACACCACAGACTGTGGAGTGCCCTCCCAAACCAGCTGAGGACACCACAGACTGTGGAGTGCCCTCCCAAACCAGCTGAGGACACCACAGACTGTGGAGTACAATACTTTCAGCTAACAATATCAACTGTTTATACATTGAATTAACTTTTAGAATCTATAACTGTAACTATATATAATGTATAAAGTAACTGTTTGATTAGTTTTTGCTAAGAATTGTCCGCAGCATTAATGCATTTATGTGAAAGTGAAGATATTTACCGTTGAGCTGGGAGTGTTGGTGCCATATCCAGAAGAAGGCAAAGATGCTAAAGACCACCGCCGTCCGTCCGCTCTGCAGAAAACACAAATATAACAACACTTTAAAACTAATGCACACATTTTGCCATTAAATCCAGAATATATTAGCTTGGCTTTCTTGGATTCACTTTAATATGATCCGTAAAAACATTAGACAGTAGACACATGTCTATTTCAGCTGCACATGAAATATGACTTTCAGCAGACCATTGACTTATAACACATCCAGTTTGTCCCAGGGGCTTTTCTCAAAAGGGATGATAACTCATTCATTGTGCTTCTGTGTGCCTCGATCGCACAGTGACAGACGTTTTTGATAAATGAAGACAGGGGCTTTACACTGAGGGGAGAGAGAGGTAAATACCAGTCTGATTGGTCCTTTTCACACACACCTCTGCCTAAAGAACCCATGACAGTGAAGGTTATTGCTTATGCATTCATACTAGGGTAGTGGTAGACTGTATGTTTATTCAAGCACTGTACTTAAAGGGGACCTATCATGCAAAATACACTTTTGTACGTCTTTTATACATGAATATGTGTCCCCGGTGTTCCAGGGAACTCACCAAGTGTCAGAAAACACAACCCTCTCTATTTTCCTCCATACCCAAATCTCTAAAAAAGGGGCTGCTCGGATCTGATAAAAACTGATCCAGATTTGAACACTGTCCTGACGTCAGGACGGTGGCGCTACGGCTATTGGGCCAACTCCACCAATCAGGAGGAGACAGCCACGGCCATTGCCGTTCGAAAGCGCTGGAGACGCTGTAGTACATATGCCAGGCCTGTAGATGGTGCTGCTCTCACAGAATCTGCCCTTGCAAAAACAGAGCTAAAAAATGTCAAATTGAGCAAAATGAGGCATGGCTAAAATGCATGATCTGTTTGGTATTTTGAAAAAAAAAAAGTATAAATATGCCTTATATAGGTATGGTCCTACACTATATTATTCAAATATAGCATGATTGGTCCACTTTAAAGTAAACATTTGAGGTACTTGCACTTCATTTGACTATTCTTTTTTTGTGGAATTGTATTCTTCTACTCTACTCAGAGTCTCAAACGGATTTATTGTACTTTTTACTATAATTATATAACTAATCACTAGTTACTTCCCAAATGTAGCTTTTTACACACAAAACATATGAAGTACTACAATAACAAACCATGTTAACAAGTATTTGCTTGACAGAAGAATTCATTTTGATCATGTTCTTACATTTCTTGTGCATCCCCAGTTACTATACAACTCAAATGTTCACCTCATAGGAACAGATGCACTTTCATGGCCAACAGTCTACACACACTCACACACACTCAAACACACCGTGTCAGCAGAGCAGCTTGAGTAAACACAGAGACACAGTGAGTGTAATGCCCGTTGAACATGAGTCAGCCTGTTTCACTGTGAGGAGCTGCAGGAGCTTGCTGTCCAGGATATGAGAGACCTCGAACACAACAACACCTCCTCTCTGATGCTCACTTATTCTCCGTGTCTCACACTGACTTCACTTCTGCCTGTCTCCTCTCGTCTGTCTCACTTTCTGTCCCACCGCTCAGGCACAAAAACAAGTGGGAGTTAACACCTATCAGTCCCATTCAGGAAGAGAACTTTTGGTCAGTTATCATTCTCCGTCACAGCGATACAAAACTGGAACTCTCTACCCACTCAAATCAAAGACATACATACAAATACCACCTTTACAGCTCACTTAAAAACATGCTTCACTGAGAACCTGGATATAGCGTGTGTGTTACATGTTGCGATCATGGACCCCTCGTTTCTGTTGTGTGATTGTGATGTGCTATATGTGACATGTATGTAGTAACGTGTGTTGTTTGCATTTTATTGTTCTCTTTTATCCTTTCTCCTCTATCTACTTGTCTCTCATCCTTTCTTTATAACTAATGCTGTTGATGTATTGTGATTTTAAAAAGGTGTCTATTATCATCTGGTCGGGGACAACAGCTGGAAATGAGCATGTTGGCTAAAGCTAATGCTCCATTTACTGTGATCGATGGGGACTTTCCACGACACTATAAACAAATAAACTAAACTAAACAGATGTATGAGCAAATTCAAAAAACGACTGAACCCCACTTCGTCTCACTTTGTGCTTCGTGTGGAGGGTTCAAGTGCCGCTCCAAACCAACGAGGAAACAGTAAATAAACAAATATTGTAGGAGCACAGAAAACAGTGTTCGAAATCAGGCTTTTACAGATTTATTTTGGTTGTGCGTACCTTGCAAAGTAATGTTATAAGTGTCAAAGGAATATTTCAGATTTTAGGAAAACTAATTAATTATCAGTAAACTCTAATCAAATCTATTTTCTCTAAAAAGGCAGTATAAAAATCAGAAAATGAAAAAATATGAACCACACAGCTGCTAACTGATAATGAAAGCATCCGTTTAAATATTGTTACGTATTCGCATTTATCAATTCAGTTTCCCTCGTCTAGTCAATGGTTTTTTTTAAGGGAGCCCTTGCAATGCTAACTTCTGTCTTAAAAAAATACTCCTTACAAAAAATGCCTGCTCATCTGTTTCCATATTGTGTTGTAATAAAACCTTAAAGAAGATCCCTCCTTACTAGACACTCTGTATCGTGTGACTAACTTTCCTAACCACCTCATTACAGCAGTGACATAAAGCAGTCACCTTCTGGAGGAGGCGAAGGAGAAGTGTGCAGGGTTGCTGGGGGAGAAGTTTCGAGGGCTGTCCAGAGGGCTGCTTCCTGTTGGGACAAAAAGTCGTAAAACAGAGGATGAGACACGAGAGAGAGCAGGACACAAATGTGGGGATTTGAGAAGATTAATCCAGCAATTTAATTCAAAGCACAGTTTAGAGTAGACCTTCCATGGTTCAATACAACAGTGTGACTTTCCATAATCATTGGGTAGGGTTGGGGGGGGGGGGGGGTTGTGAAACTGATGTGAACTGAAGGCCTAGCATTGATTTTTTGACTGATGAATGCTTGGAGGGCAAAGCTTTTCATTTGTCCTGTTCTTTTTGGACAGTAATGTGGGTGTTTTGATTGATGGGCTGAGAGATTTGATATGGGGCTTTTTTCATAGATAATGAAAAATGCAATCCTAAAGTTGCACATCAAATTCAAAATGGCCATCATCCTGTTGGTTTTAGGACAGGCTTCCAAGAGGCTTTTTTGTGCGTCTGAACATGTTAGATATAACTTTCGAATTTCACATTTCTAGCGAAAACCTGAGCGATGGGCTGCCTTTTAGCATCTTTGTAGGGGGTCGACTTCCAAAGGGCGATTTACTTTTAAGAGAAATTATAATAAGAAAAACTCAATAATTTTCTCTCAAAATTCAGATTTTTTCTTCTCAGAATTGTGAGTAAAAAAAATCTGAATTTTGAGAAATGATTAATTCTATTTTTGGGGGAATATCTCAGAATTTGGAGACATTCTTACTTTAATCTCAGAACTAAAAATATTTTTACTTGTGGCTCTAATTCTCTTCCGTACATACTTAAAACAGGTTGTTACGTCCGCGGAGCCGTTACGTTTGGACCAATCCGCGGACTTCCTCACACACACACACTCTGCGGGACGTTGCGAGGCTCGCTGCTGCGAGGAGCGGGACACTGTGAGCTGGCTCACTGGTGTGGGGTCGGCGAGACAGCGAGACACCGCGGAACTCAGCCTGGGCACACACACAAACTCCCAGCCAGGCTGCGGGTGTGTGTGTGTTTCGGGCTGGGTTTAGCTGTGTCTCGCTGTCTCGCAGACGGCCACTGGGCTCACAGGGAGGGGGGGGGACAGGAGCTCCAACAAGCCGTTTAGGACAGAGAGTGAATACACATACTATACAGAGATGCTGTATGAGAAACCAATGTGAGTTTGGAAAATTGCACAATATACATTTATTTTAGTAGACCTCAACAATGGAATTATGATCAGTAGAAATGGCCATGACATGGGACCTTTAAAGTTAGCCTTTTATATCTATATTTTCATTTCTATCTATTCTATTCCATTCTATCTATCTATATATCAGTAATTGAATAACTAAAAGGTCACAGCTTAGAGGTGATGTGTGACTCCACGTACCGAGGTGTCCAGGGAGGGGGAGAGGGGAGTGAGGGCGAGGCAGTGTGGGGGAGGTGGTGGTCAGGATCAGACTCTTCCTGTTGCTCGTTCTGCAACTGGAAAAGAAAAAGACAGAGAGATGCAAGTCAACATAAGAAGATACTGAATCACAGGTATCCACAGCAGAGTTGTGTTTGTGTGCCGTGTCTGTGTGCACAAACAGGTGTGGAAGAAGCAGACGTGCAAATTCACGGCTCACTGCAGGAGCACAGCGGTGATAAGAGGAATTCAATTTCCTCAGTCATTCATCCCTGTCTGCCTCCTCTCAGCCGAGATAATAAATGAGGAGAGAGAGAGAGCGTGGAATGAGAGGAGAGGGAGGAAGAGTGAGAGAGAATAGAGGCGACAAGCGAGAAATGATGGGATAGATGGTAAAAAAGGAAACATCCATCTTCCATAGCCTCAGTTAATTATGTGTTAGAGGCCCATTTTCAGGTTGATATTAGCATTACGTGTCTCTACTTTAAAGAGTCCTCTCCTGCTGATGTTCAGGTGTATATCAGTATGTAGTGTCTCTACTTTAAAGAGTCCTCTCCTGCTGATGTTCAGGTGTATATCAGTATGTAGTGTCTCTACTTTAAAGAGTCCTCTCCTGCTGATGTTCAGGTGTATATCAGTATGTAGTGTCTCTACTTTAAAGAGTCCTCTCCTGCTGATGTTCAGGGTGTATATCAGTATGTAGTGTCTCTACTTTAAAGAGTCCTCTCCTGCTGATGTTCAGGTGTATATCAGTATGTAGTGTCTCTACTTTAAAGAGTCCTCTCCTGCTGATGTTCAGGTGTATATCAGTATGTAGTGTCTCTACTTTAAAGAGTCCTCTCCTGCTGATGTTCAGGTGTATATCAGTATGTAGTGTCTCTACTGGGACATGTCTCCATGCTTTGTTCAAAAAGCTCTTTATTTTTCTCATACTGCCTGTGCTGCAGCACCTCTTTTCACCCTCTGTCTGAAACCCTCTGATTGGTTAGCTGGCCGGCTCTGTTGTGATTGGTCAACCGCTTAGAGATGTCCCGCCTCTTAGCCTATCACGTACAATGTGCTGGAGCGCCAGCCAATAAGAGCGCAACCGTTACAAAATGATGTCACTAAGCTCTGGATCTTTGGGATTTCAGCCTCTCCAGACCATTGAAATGCACAAATACCAATTTAACATGACGGAAAACCCCGAAAAGCACAATAGGGTCCCTTTAAAAGCTGAATAGCAGTCACTGACACTGAAACACCTCCGATCTGCCTGTGGACTCAATACTGATTCACACCCAATATTACTGTATCTGACTCACACACCATTATGTCAGATGTGCCAAGAGCAAGGACTGTCTTAGGTAAGACAGCTTTTATGTGCGCAGCTCCACTTGCTTGGAACAATCTTCAGCAAGAATTGAAACTGAGCAATCTTCCTCTGCATGTTTTTAAAGCTATAGGCTAAATGAAATGCTCGTTGATACTATGGGTACTTGTAAATGTCGATAACTATGTAAATGTACCTGTAAATATAATGTATGATGTCCTTTATTGTTTTATGTTTCATGTGGAACCTATATGCTGCAGGTCTCCCTTGAAAAAGAGATCTATGATCTCAATGGGACCAATCTGGTTAAATAAAGGTTTGAAATGAAATGAAATGATGTAGTAAATTGAGCAGGCTTTTTGTATCTCATAGCTTTTTCTATGTGATCTTATTTTTGCATTTTGAACACTGCATAAGTGCAATTTAATAAGATGCTTTTAAAATGCCTCGGGCTTTGGTGTCCAGGGTAGTGAGGGGCAAATAAAAACAGCCGATAACAAACGGCACCGTCTCATCTCCACTGACATATAAAGAGATTGGTTTTTCCCTTTCTCAATCTCCACACCCACACCCACACACACACACACACACTCTCTTTCATTGATACTTGCAGCTTAGAGACGTGAGATTGGATCAACATGAAGATGCACACTGCTCATCTACAAAACCTCTTATATTAACATGTGTTCTGCTTTTCAAGGATTTTTACGACACAGAACAATTTGAAAAGTGCACTTAGTGGAGTGAAGATCTTCCTCTCCCCATCACAACAAAGAACAGTTGAATCACATTCAATGAAGCAGGAATGAGTTCTAAGTCCGAAAATTAGTCAGCATTTTAGAACTTTTTTTGCTGTAGTTCCTTTATAGCGCAACATTATTCTCCTTTAGCTTAGCGGTGGTGACGTGAAGTCATGTGACCGTGCTGTAGTTCCTTTATAGCCCACATTAGCCGCCTTTAGCTTAGCGGTGGTGACGTGAAGTCATGTGACCTTGCTGTAGTTCCTTTATAGCCCAACATTAGCCGCCTTTAGCTTAGCGTGGTGACGTGAAGTCATGTGACCGTGCTGTAGTTTCCTTTATAGCCCAACATTAGCCGCCTTTAGCTTAGCGGTGGTGACGTGAAGTCATGTGACCGTGCTGTAGTTCCTTTATAGCCCAACATTAGCCGCCTTTAGCTTAGCGGTGGTGACGTGAAGTCATGTGACCATGCTGTAGTTCCTTTATAGCCCAACATTAGCCGCCTTTAGCTTAGCGGTGGTGACGTGAAGTTATGTGACCATGCTGTAGTTCCTTTATAGCCCAACATTAGCCACCTTTAGCTTAGTGGTGGTGATGTGAAGTCATGTGACCGTGCTGTAGTTCCTTTATAGCCCAACATTAGCCACCTTTAGCTTAGCGGTGGTGACGTGAAGTCATGTGACCGTTCTGTAGTTCCTTTATAGCCCAACATTAGCCACCTTTAGCTTAGCGGTGGTGACGTGAAGTCATGTGACCGTGCTGTAGTTCCTTTATAGCTTAAAGTTAAATCCCACACTGTTCCTATAAATGTGGACGTGTGTGTGTGTGTGTGTGTTAACACCTGCCATCTTTACTGCTGTACACTGAGCCATCCTGACAAGCTGTCATCAGGGAATTAATCATACATTTCCATTCCTGTATCATAGAGGTGTGAATATAAGCTGCTATCTTTGCCTTATATGTAAACAAATGTGATTTTTCTGAATTGAATGGTTTTATACAGCTGTTTATATGCCACATATACAAAATATAACCATATGCTTAAAATCAAATCAAACAATGAGCCACATCAGTCAAGCTTTACCCTGCACAGAGCAAACAAATGGTGAAAACGTATTAAAATAATGGTGACAGCTGATTGGATTGATACCACGCCTGGCCTGACGCTGCTAACGTAAAAAATTAAATAAAGTCACAGCCAGCCGTATCTCATCAATCTGTTTTCATTAATTTAACCGCACACAGGATGTCCCAATCGATCAGATCTATAACCAGCCTTACGGGTATTGATCACATAAGCCAATAGGTTGGATTTAACGCGCAGAGCCAATAACTGCTGTTGTGCCATTTCACACTGATTAAGCCGGATCAATTATATCCTGACGTTTTTCTTTAGCATTAAACCTTTTTCATCTGAAGCCGCAGGAATCTCACTGTAACCCTGAGCTGATGCCTTCAATGAGAGCAGCTTCACTGCGTTCATTACTTCAGAAACACACGGAGCAGAAGGTTAATGGAATCTCACGCTGCAGGAAATCAATGGAGGCCGGCTGTAAACACAAAACACACGCAGAGCTTGGCCTTGAATTTCCCTGAATGCCGACAGTACACTGATAAACACAAAGATGCTAAACGGACGTGTAAAGAGTGGTTTAGTGGTGACATATTTGTGTAGGCTGACCTGGAAGTTAGCATTTCAAAGGGCTTCTTCAACAAAATCAATGGGATTTATCAACGTGATTTTTGATTATTGCAGAAAATGATCTCTGAGTCAAACAATAGTTTTTGTGATACACGTTTTGTTCAGCAGGATACAGCTAAAAGCAGCTAATGGTGGGCTATAAAGGAACTACAGCACGGTCACATGACTTCAAGTCACCACCGCTAAGCTAAAGGTGGCTAATGTTGGGCTATAAAGGAACTACAGCACGGTCACATGACTTCAAGTCACCACCGCTAAGCTAAAGGTGGCTAATGTTGGGCTATAAAGGAACTACAGCACGGTCACATGACTTCACGTCACCACCGCTAAGCTAAAGGTGGCTAATGATGGGCTATAAAGGAACTACAGCACGGTCACATGACTTCAAGTCACCACCGTTAAGCTAAAGGCAGGGTTGCCAACTTTGGGTACCTGGCTGGAGTGAGATTTTGATATCATGGGTTTAATTCGGTTTAATTCCACATATGCGCACGAAATGACTGCTATCGTGTCAGCAGCGGGACCTTAGCATATATATAGGATATATATACAATATATACAAATACACAATAATGGACACAGACTATAAAGGGCACACAGTTTCATTCACTAATGAAAGTCAAACATGTTTGTTTCCACTGTTTTATTGTGTGCCTGTCGCGATAAGCAATTAATTGACTTATCGTACGATAAATAAAAATGAACTCGATAACTTTTCTGACCTCGATAAATTGCCATTTACATGAGGATGTGACTAGCAGTTTGAAAGGATGTACTTGAATTATTATTATATATTATCATTATGTCAGTGGTCTAAAATGGTCATACAACGGTGCCGACAATATTATCGTTTATCGCAATCATTTCTGGGAAAATGTATCTTAGCTAAAGATATTAACTAAATTAATTATCGTGAGAGGCCTATACATGAAACACACACACACAAACAAATCTACCCTCTAACACACTCTCACTCTCATATACTCTTTGACTCTATTTTGGCTATAGTAGAACAATAAGCAGCAGACTTTTACTTTTTTATCATTTCTACTGGATCTTAGATCTGCGCATGCGCAATACGGGTCGGCAGTTGCGGCTCCAGAGTATTTTTGTTGGGTAATCTATGGTAGGGCTAACCCATACAGTGGTGGGGCTCAAGTCAGTATTTGCAATGTAATTACATACACGCTCCCCCCGACAGTGAAACGCCACGCGTGAGGTTTTAGATTATTTCCCTGTCTCAATCCAAATTGAACTGTATGAAATAAAAAGGCACATTTGTCTTGTAGTAAATAAAAAGGGCGACCTGGAGCCAATCCTGCAATTTCCCCACAGGTGAAAGAGTTGACATGCTGAAAACCCAACCCCTGCAGGGGGGTCTGGGGGATTCTCTCCCAGGAGATTTTTTAAAATACTAACATAAAATACACATTCTGGTACTCTCTTGAGAAGAAAAATAAATACATCTATTACTACACGACATATTTAAAAAAAAAAAATGAATGCCATTTTAGTTTTGTGTTACTTTGTTCTGAAAGCTGAACCTGCTGCTCCTCACAGAGGGAAGAGGCTGTGTGAATTACTTTACATTGTGGATAAGGGTGGATAGCCCCCATTGTTCTGTGTGTCAAAATGAAAGACAGCCCACACACCTATCAATCATCAAACCGTGGGGTCTTATTTCATTACGTGTTGATTTCTATCAACAAGTAATGTTGTATCGATGTATAGAGATGTACTACAGCAAAAGTATTCTCCGTCGGGACTTCCTGCAACAACACCACGCCGTTATCGTGATTCTGATTGGCCAGACGACATTATCAAAGATGTTCTATTGAGAAGACGATCACTACGTGACAAAAGTTTTCAAAACCGTTTCTAGTCTTCGGTATTCTTGTTTTTGGCGTGAGAATAGTTTGGGCAGCGTGAGAGCGTGAGATTGAGAGTGAAAGCGTGTGTCACACGCCAGATGCGTGAGAGTTGGCAACCCTGCTAAAGGTGGCTAATGTTGGGCTATAAAGGAACTACAGCACGGTCACATGACTTCACGTCACCACCGCTAAGCTAAAGGTGGCTAATGATGGGCTATAAAGGAACTACAGCACGGTCACATGACTTCACGTCACCACCGCTAAGCTAAAGGTGGCTAATGTTGGGCTATAAAGGAACTACAGCACGGTCACATGACTTCACGTCACCACCGCTAAGCTAAAGGTGGCTAATGTTGGGCTATAAAGGAACTACAGCACGGTCACATGACTTCACGTCACCACCGCTAAGCTAAAGGTGGCTAATGTTGATGACGTTTAGTCGTCTCATTTAGACACTTGTTTGCATCCCCAGTTTTTAAATCCTCCAGTGGGGTATTTACTGATGTATTTTATGTCGTAGAATAAAAATCTCTTCAGCTTGAATTAACTACAGACCTTATTTCATGCTATAACAACCAAAAACACATTAAAAAAACCATTGCCTTTCCAGACAAGGGACATGGAAATGCTTACATGCTGACTCATTCCTGCACTTCTCTATTTACTTTACAAATTCAGTCCAAATGTTGAAGCGGTGCCCACCCGGGGCCTGTTTTGTACTCGATTGTCATTCAAGATCAACAGAGAGGGGTGTAAGGGAGGGAGAGAAGCACTCTTAGCACTCAGTAAATCTGGATTGTAAGTGCTGTCGCCGAGGGGCTGGAGAGAGGGATGGAGGTGTGGAGAGATAGGGGTGAAAGAGAGATAAGGGGGAAGTAAATGCTTCGGGGTGATTGGTAGCGCTGCACAATTTGGTAAAAATTGCATTACATGTCATTTGTTAGACGCTTTTATCCAAAGCGACTTACATACATTCAGTACTGTGGACATTAACCACAGGAGCAATTTGGGGTGAAGTGTCTTGCCCAGGGACACAACGACATGCTGACTGCAGTGGGACTCGAACTTGCTATCCCCTGATTCGAAGTCCAGCACACTATTCACTGAGCCACATCCTCCTAATAACTTATATTGACTGATATAGCGATTATGATATAGGAGGAAGTGATCAATTTGGCATTTTTATTCCATCTATCAGTGAAAAATATATAAAAATGACAAGTTTTGAAGATAATTTCTACCTAAAAAATATGTTTTGAGTCTATTCAATATGATTAATAGCCAGGGATTTCTCTACAGCTCCAAAATACTTCATTCAAATTTGTATTTTAACACATATTCAGCTTGTAACAAAGATTTAGCATCCTGTTATTTGGTTATTGCAATACTCCATAATGCGATATTGTTAACATTTCTATTAATTGTGCAGCTGTAGTGACTGCAAATTCAAAAGGAAGACAAAGAGAATAACAAGGGTTAGAGAGGCAGGTTGAAAGTGTTGCTCATCATCACCTACAAACGCAAGGTAAACATGACCTAATTTCTTTTTCCAACACACATATATTCACACTGCACAAACACAGCTCACGGGGGAATATTATTCACAGCAGAGGACACACGACGAGGGGGGGTTTGGCTCGAACAAAAGCCAGACAAACCGGAGCCTTCACCCTCTGCATGCTCATACTCCTCCCTCTACTTACCAGCAAAGGGAGCATTAATATTGATCAAAACCTAACCAGCTCATTCGTATAAAACCACACGTATGACGCCGTGTTATACACAGGGAAATAGGAAGTAGATGTGAGGCCTAGAGGGGGAGGGAGGGGGTAAAACAGAAGGACAAATGAGAACGAAAAGGGACTTCAAAGAGGAGAATCGTCAAGTCGGCGTAGCAGGGAATAAATGAATAAATAAATGTTGGTGGGAAAACATGAAAGCGACCCCTTCAGAAACAAACAATGCTTTTTAATTTCCATTTCCTGATGTAAGCATTTTTCCTCTCATATCTGTGGTTAAGTTTTATAACAGCATTAAAAAGACCGAAGCACTTTTTCCCTGGAACAAAAAGCCAGAGGAGATTTTTAGTTGGCGTCTATGACCCTGGAGGGGGGTGCGAGAGGGAGAGGTCACATGACGGCTTGTTGCTATGCAGCGTGAGGCAGGAAGAAAAATACTCTGACATCATCTATTAAGTGTCTCTACTTTAAAGAGTCCTCTCCTGCTGATGTTCAGGTGTATATCAGTATGTAGTGTCTCTACTTTAAAGAGTCCTCTCCTGCTGATGTTCAGGTGTATATCAGTATGTAGTGTCTCTACTTTAAAGAGTCCTCTCCTGCTGATGTTCAGGTGTATATCAGTATGTAGTGTCTCTACTTTAAAGAGTCCTCTCCTGCTGATGTTCCGGTGTATATCAGTATGTAGTGTCTCTACTTTAAAGAGTCCTCTCCTGCTGATGTTCAGGTGTATATCAGTATGTAGTGTCTCTACTTTAAAGAGTCCTCTCCTGCTGATGTTCAGGTGTATATCAGTATGTAGTGTCTCTACTTTAAAGAGTCCTCTCCTGCTGATGTTCAGGTGTATATCAGTATGTAGTGTCTCTACTTTAAAGAGTCCTCTCCTGCTGATGTTCCGGTGTATATCAGTATGTAGTGTCTCTACTTTAAAGAGTCCTCTCCTGCTGATGTTCAGGTGTATATCAGTATGTAGTGTCTCTACTTTAAAGAGTCCTCTCCTGCTGATGTTCAGGTGTATATCAGTATGTAGTGTCTCTACTTTAAAGAGTCCTCTCCTGCTGATGTTCAGGTGTATATCAGTATGTAGTGTCTCTACTTTAAAGAGTCCTCTCCTGCTGATGTTCAGGTGTATATCAGTATGTAGTGTCTCTACTTTAAAGAGTCCTCTCCTGCTGATGTTCAGGTGTATATCAGTATGTAGTGTCTCTACTTTAAAGAGTCCTCTCCTGCTGATGTTCAGGTGTATATCAGTATGTAGTGTCTCTACTTTAAAGAGTCCTCTCCTGCTGATGTTCAGGTGTATATCAGTATGTAGTGTCTCTACTTTAAAGAGTCCTCTCCTGCTGATGTTCAGGTGTATATCAGTATGTAGTGTCTCTACTTTAAAGAGTCCTCTCCTGCTGATGTTCAGGTGTATATCAGTATGTAGTGTCTCTACACGAGACACAGTCATCTGATCTGTTAGGCATAATATCCAGAGTGTCTGAAAGATATAAAACAGGCTCCATATTTGTATTAAAGTTCTTTAAAGAAGCTCTAAGAGAGAACCTCAGTTTTTGCAACTTCACATTGTTTAGAAAGTCATTTTTTCTTTATTGGATTTTGTGATTCCCCGACACACAATAATGGACTGCAGATGGAATCCGGCATAAAAACATCCCTTCTCTTTTCTGAGATGAATGTATTTGTATCCATTGTCCTTAATAATAATAACAATAATAATACATTTTATTTAAGGCGCCTTTCATGACACCCAAGGACACCGTATCATTTGTTAAATATTCTACGAGGTAAAAGCAACAGAACACAAAAACATCATGGAGAAGACAATTAAAGTGTTTCAATAAATAAATATTGCAGAAAATAAGATCTGTGGCAAACACACGTTTAAGATACTTATAGTTAAATGCAATCCCAAATACAAAATGTCATTCATTCATATTTGATTATGTAATACTATATAATCTGTTACTCCCCAACCCAACAAAGCATTTTACAATATTTATGTTGTGCTTTAATTCATGGATTTGCAATTAATCCAATAACCGTTCAAACTCTAGCACTAGAGGATGATATCAGAGTGTAGATAAAGACAGTTATATTGATTCCTATCAGACCTTTTAGTGAGTAACTGTAACAGTAAAAGGCCAGGACAGAAGCCAAAGTGTTCATGATGAAACCCTGAGGCTCCATCACACTCCTGCACCCAGCGTTGTGTTAAATGTCAAAATCATCCTCTGGCCTACAACACATTACCACGAGGAACGCTCGACATGCTCTGACCCTTTCACCGCTTTCTCTCCACAACGCGTTTCAATTATTATCATCCAGTTGTTATCACGACCACTATGATGCTTCAGATGGAGCAAACTGCACACATTAGAAGGAACACATCCAATGTTGAAATAGTCGCTATTGTTTTCGGTTTTACTTGAAGATTTGTTAGGTTAATATAGTATATATATGAAGCTCAGCGCAAGTTCAACCAGGAAGACCGTCTTTACTCATTCATGTATTTCTATTCCTATGTTACTACTCTCTCTCCTCTCAATAAGTGACCGGGGGCGTCACTCTTCAGCTTAACCAATCACTTCGCTCTATTCCCAAGAGCCTATCATAGCGCTCCGTCAAACCTTTTAAATCTGCTCTCCCCTCTGACAGCTGTCATTCCAGGTGAATCGGCGCAACCCTCCTCCACCCCTTTTCACCTCCTGTCCCTCTGAATCCAGGGTCAAGCTAAGCCCCTCCTCTTCAGACCGACCCAACTATCCATTCACCACCACCAGGGTCTAGACCCCGGGGGGGTTTCATCGGATCGGTTCTACCCTCCCGAATGATACTTCCTGCACAACGGGGCCTAATCGCCAAAATTACCATTACATTCATTTGTGCATCTGTGCAATAAATATGTATTATTACATCAAAACCGTCTCTCCTGATTGAAATAATATATATTCTGTCATTATGCTGCTGTCAAATCCGTGTCTCAGTGCTGTCGGATACCAGTCACCTCTGGGCAAACATTGGAATAACTGCCTTTTTTAAATTTGTATTTGAGTGTTGTATGTCTTTTAAAAATGGACCGAGAGTCTCTTCAATAAAGCTGATGATGAATATTTATTTTAGGGCTGTGCAATTAATCGTATTTTAATCTCGATTACGATTTTGGCTTGCAACGACTACGAAAACAACGTAATCGAAATAAAACGATTATTATTTTTATATAAAAAAAAAAAAATTACATTTTTTTTTTTTTTGGTTTTTCAGTTGAATTATACTTAAAGTTCAGGGTAATCAACTGTTAAAAACATACTGTTCACATTTTTGTTTCAATAAATGGATGTTTTCAAAGTAAATGGATAATCGTTTTTAATAATCGTGATATCAATTATTGACCAAAAATAATCGTGATTAGGATTTTTGCCATAATCGCACAGCCCTAATTTATTTGTATAGCACCTTTCAGACAATAAGTGCAGTTCAAAGTGCTTCACAGTAGACATCTCACAGAACATGTATATTACATAGAATACAGTTACCAGTAAAACACATAAAGATAGCATAGATAGAGTATACTTAAAGAAAATACATTTAGATTAAAGTCCCAAACTACGTGGTTAGGTTTAAGACAAATATTATAAGTTGGGTTCAAATAAATAACATCGTAAATGAAACACACATTTATTTGAGCTTTTGTCCCAAGCGACTTAAAAAAGTGTGATAAAGCTTGAAGATACAATCTGAAAAATAGCCAGAATCCTGCGAGAACATCCACTTTAAAAAAAAACAATACATTTTAAGTTTGACTGCATTTGCTTTGAATAAACACTACATTTCTAAGTGCTAACACGTACAGATTCATTAGGTCTAAGCGCTATGTGGTTAGGTTTAGGTAGTCGTGGATGAACGACCCTGTTTCCTTGGTAGTTCTTTTGCATTACTATATCACTTTATCCCTTTACTTTTGTCTTATTATTTTAATTTGTATTCTATTTTATCTTGATTTCTTGCCTTGTGTGAATCCGGTTTTTCACTCTGACCCCGTTGCTGCTATAAACGCCTGAATTTCCCCACGGGGGTTAACAGAGTAAAGTACACACATCCTTTACTCAAGTAGAAGTACAGATACTCGTGTTTAAAAATGCTGTGGTGAAAGTAGAAGTACTGACTAAACTTCTTTACTCAAGTAAAAGTAAAGAGGGCTTTGAAATGTACTTCAGTAAAAAGTACCCATAACTAGCAGCTGTTTTAAAGAGTACCTGACCTCCCTTTATATTAATAGAACAATAATGTCATTGTTAGCTAATGAATGTTTCCATGCTGAACAACGGCAACATGACAACGTTTTCATTGGTCCCTCTTCTTTAGAGAAGACCAGGAAATGATGGATACACGGATCGTGTTCAAATCAATAGGCACGCAATGACTCTAAATAATAATGATCACGCCACCAAACACACATTCAAACTAAAGGAACCAGCCTGTTTGGAAAATGTAAGAAGTAGAAAGTACAGGTATTTGTGTTCAACATGTAAGAAGTAGAAAGTACAGGTATTTGAGTTCAAAATGTAAGAAGTAGAAAGTACAGGTATTTGTGTTCAACATGTAAGAAGTAGAAAGTACAGGTATTTGGGTTCAACATGTAAGAAGTAGAAAGTACAGGTATTTGTGTTCAAAATGTAAGAAGTAGAAAGTACAGGTATTTGAGTTCAACATGTAAGAAGTAGAAAGTACAGGTATTTGGGTTCAACATGTAAGAAGTAGAAAGTACAGGTATTTGGGTTCAGAATGTAAGAAGTAGAAAGTACAGGTATTTGTGTTCAAAATGTAAGAAGTAGAAAGTACAGGTATTTGTGTTCAAAATGTAAGAAGTAGAAAGTACAGGTATTTGGGTTCAAAATGTAAGAAGTAGAAAGTACAGGTATTTGGGTTCAACATGTAAGAAGTAGAAAGTACAGGTATTTGTGTTCAACATGTAAGAAGTAGAAAGTACAGGTATTTGTGTTCAACATGTAAGAAGTAGAAAGTACAGGTATTTGTGTTCAAAATGTAAGAAGTAGAAAGTACAGGTATTTGTGTTCAGAATGTAAGAAGTAGAAAGTACAGGTATTTGTGTTCAAAATGTAAGAAGTAGAAAGTACAGGTATTTGAGTTCAACATGTAAGAAGTAGAAAGTACAGGTATTTGGGTTCAACATGTAAGAAGTAGAAAGTACAGGTATTTGGGTTCAGAATGTAAGAAGTAGAAAGTACAGGTATTTGTGTTCAAAATGTAAGAAGTAGAAAGTACAGGTATTTGAGTTCAAAATGTAAGAAGTAGAAAGTACAGGTATTTGAGTTCAACATGTAAGAAGTAGAAAGTACAGGTATTTGTGTTCAACATGTAAGAAGTAGAAAGTACAGGTATTTGGGTTCAACATGTAAGAAGTAGAAAGTACAGGTATTTGTGTTCAAAATGTAAGAAGTAGAAAGTACAGGTATTTGGGTTCAAAATGTAAAAAGTAGAAAGTACAGGTATTTGTGTTCAACATGTAAGAAGTAGAAAGTAAAAAGTCATGGAGTAAAGTACTGATACCAGAAACATGTACTTAAGTACAGTAACAAAGTATTTGTACTCCACTACTTCCAACCTCTGGGGATACATAAAGTTCCTTCTTATCTCTTATCTTATGTAGTAGTCTCTACTCCTCTGTCTCAGTTTGGGGAACTTCGCAGCAGCTGACGGGAGCGATATCTGTCAAACACGGGAATATTAAGTGCTGCAGAGAAGCCTGAGTCCTCAGAAGTGTTTTCCTGTAAGAGGAACACTGAGGAGGATCAAACAGAATAAGAGTTACTCATAGAGGAGAGGGAAGGCTTTACTGGAAGCTAATGGGAGATGAAGCACCCTCTGAGCACGCCGTTTATTAAACCCACGGCTCATCCACGTCATCATGTTCTCACATAATAGAGCAGTGAAGAGATGACGTGTTTTTGGAGGCTGACCTGGAAGTTAGTATTGAAAAGCTAATGGGATTTCTCCATTGGCTTTTGGATAATTGCAGAAAATAATCTCTGTGGCGAACAAACGTTTAGGTACCACTTTACAATAAGACTACCCTTATAAAGGGTTTACGAATAGTTTGTAATTAATTTATTAATTAGGTTGTGAACACTTTATACATCATTAATAAGCTTTTATAAGACATGAGATAAACAGGGCAACTGTGACCGGTTGCTTGCCAAATAGTGAGCCCACATTTATCTGTACTGCTAAGTCTTATATTGGCTACCTAGCTTACTTAATCTTCTTCATCAGCCAGCATCCTTGGTATCTGTTGTTCACTGAGTTGATTCTCGCTAAGTAGCCAATAAGTGACCCGCTATATCGAAATCAGTCGGAAGTCGCAACGGCTCATTTCAAAATAAACGTGGATTTGCGTAAAAAAATAGTTTTTCAGGGTTCGGGTGTTTTATTTGATTTTAAATAAACAAAGTCTTGGCTTTCAGAATATTAAACTTGTTTCGACAAATTCAGATGATAAATACAGCTTACAAGCGGAGAACGGAGTAACTTGACGTCACAGCAGGCATAACCACAGCCGGTGTTTCTCGAGAGTGTTTTCCCCGGGAAACAAACACAATACACACGAATGCAAAAATACACAAATACACACACGTATACACACATACACACATACACTCGTGAGCTTCCCCCAGTCCAGTAATCAAAACGAAAATATCTTCCCTCCGTAGTACTTTGATAATTTGCTCCGCTAATAATCAATCAGATCGATGGATTCCAGACAAGAGAAAACTTTGAAGGCCTTTTTCTCAAAATGATGACTCTGTGTTAGTCATTATATAATGTGACATATTTTGCTTAATATTTGGAGTACAACAACAATCCTGATATCATTAGAAAGCTAGGAATCTCCTCTTTCCAACAGTGTATACAACTCAAAATGTGTCTTCGGGTCAATGCGACTGATTTCGATAGAGCAGGTCACATATAAGGCTTAGTCATCTTGCCAAATAGTGAGCCAATGTATCTGTACGGCTAAGTCTTATATTGGCTACTTAGCTTACTTCGTCTTCTTCATCAGCCAGCATCCTTGGTATCTGTTGTTCACCGAGTTGATTCTCTCTAAGTAGCCAAAATAAGGCTTAGTCATCTTGCCAAATAGTGAGCCTGTGTATCTGTACTGCTAAGTCTTATATTGGCTACCTAGCTTACTTCGTCTTCTTCATCAGCCAGCATCCTTGGTATCTGTTGTTCACTGAGTTGATTCTCTCTAAGTAGCCAATATAAGGCTTAGTCATCTTGCCAAATAGTGAGCCTGTGTTGATGTATGCAAACTATGTTAGAACTGGTTTATAAATGGTTCTTAATGATTAATAAAGTGTTTACAACCTAATTCATAACCTAATTTATGAACTCTTTATGAATCCTTGTAAGTCTTATGAGTCTTATTGTAAAGTGGTACCAATACATCTACACTCTGTGCCTGGCAAACCGAGAGAGGATGAAGAAGTGAGATAGTTATAGAGGCAGTGTGAGCTAGTTTGAGTGTGTTTCCTGCTGACGTAATCTCAGCTTTCTGGTCCCTAATGGAGGAGAAACACAGAAACACCTCAGGCTCAGAGCTCTCTCTTCACCCTCTTGCACAACTTTCCCTTTCTTCTTTCCACCTCCTTCCCTTTCATCGTCCTAATATCACACATGAACTTGTTCTCTTTCCCCTGCTGTGACTCTGGCTGTTAACTCTTCAGGAACACGTTTAAGAAGGGGATTGATAGGGAGTGTGGTGGAAACTTACTAAATAATAATAAAATGGTGAGGAAACCTTCCCGTTATACTGAAATGAAGATTCTTGGAATAAGACAGTCTTTTAGGGAGTTTATTCTTGCGAGAAGGTAAATCGTTAAGGCCCGGTGTAGGTAAAAATGTATATCTTTAAAAACTGCGTTGGTGTATTAGGGCGGGCCATACTAATTTTTCTTGTAAATCGATCGAGAGGGGTGTTCAAATAACGTATTTTGGTGTGTAGAACACAAATCTATTTAGATGCTTTTATTTTGAAGTTGTTGCTATGGAAACAACATGACGGAGAAAAAAGTAATATCTTCTACATATAATAACGGACAAAGTAAAGAATGAAGTGTATGTTTAAATGTTAGCACCCCCCGAAGAGGCTCAAGCTCTTACGTTGAGTCTGGAGTTTCAATACATTCGGAATTTGACCGTGTAAAATGTCCTCTTGGGTTACCGTACAGCCAATGCGTGACGTCATTGGTAAGCGTAACGGACCCCGAACACATCTGGTAGGCCGAACACATATGGTACCTACAACGGCACCTTTTAACACCTCCCATGTTGAATCGGCCGCGGGAGGTCAGAGAAAGTCGGCCCAAGCAATCACTCTGATTGGCTGTTCACACTACCGCTGCCTGCTGGTAAGGACAGTTATTGCCACTCGTCGGCTGAAGTATTTGCGGTGTGTTCGTAGGCGGGTGGCGTAGCGGGCAACGTAGCCGACGCAGGCGACGAAGCTGACGTAAAAGTCGGGACGCCTTCGGTACGCGTTCTTTGGTCTCAGGTGGGTGTGTAGCGGCCTTTACAGAGAGTCAAGCAGTCTGCTGCGAAGTACAAAAGTCAGGAGGTCTGCAGAGGGTCTTAGATTCACACCAAGAATAGAAGAGGAGGGGCTGAGACAAACAGAAAAGATCATCATACTATATATAGGATTCTTTAAAACACGTCTTCTAGCAAATGGAGAAACGTCTACACTTCACAAAAGGACAACACCCTAACCTTCCAACACTGAACAGCTCTAACCCCAGTTACCACTCATTTAGGTTATTGCTGCTACCTGAAATAACTTGTAAAAGAAGACCAGATGGTGAACTTTAAATGCTCCCTTAGTATGATACCATTTTCCATAACAGGAGGGGAATATAGTGAATACACCGGAGCAAAGACATCATAATGAAACACATTAAAGGCCTTAATAAAATGCATATAGTATTATTTAATAGTTTCTTTATAATCATCTATATGTCATGCACCAAAAGCAATGGTTATATATGTAAAGAATAACCAAGGGGCAACCGCGATGTCTGCAAAATGATTTATGCTGCGTTCACACCGGACGCAATGCGATGTTTGGGGCGGCGCGATTACATGTAAAGTCAATGCAGAATGCGGACAGACGCGAATTCGCTCCGACGGCGCGCATGAAGCGTTTGATGCGAATGCCGCGGCGCGATTGGAGGGGGCCGCGACAACCGCTCGAGTAAAATGTTTTCAACTCAAGCGTGAAATTCACATGACGCGATCTCGCGGTAGCCAATCAGCGGTGAGGATCTCAGCCTGCCGTCACTGACGTTGAACCAGAAAACCAAAACATCAGCCGTTAGCTGTTAGCACTCAGAGCTCACAGCTCCTCATCATCTGTTCAGAAACTAGACAAAAGTTAAACAAGTACAAACCACAGACTGCCTGTGTCATGGCGAATACAGTCGCTGCTTTATTTATGTCTGTATAGGCCGTTGTTGTGAGTGTGGACGGTCGGAGCATATACTGCGTTAGCTTAGCCAATCTCCATTTAGAAAACACGCATTTTAAAAGGTTTTTCGCCTGCCGTCTGTCTGCAGACTTGACAAAGCATTAATTCATGGTTTTTACTAACCGGTATCAGTATGTTGTTACTTCGGCATCATTTTGAAACGTGTATTACAATTAAATCACGGTCAAATATGTCCATCTTGTTGTAGTTGTAGCCCACTTGCCAGCGAGTCTTGTTTGAATGATGCGAGTAAACACTTAAAGGGGACCTATCATGCAAAATGCACTTTTGTACGTCTTTTATACATGAATATGTGTCCCCGGTGTTCCAGGGAACTCACCAAGTGTCAGAAAACACAACCCTCTCTATTTTCCTCCATACCCAAATCTCTAAAAAAGGGGCTGCAACGGATCTGATAAAAACTGATCCAGATTTGAACACTGTCCTGACGTCAGGACGGTGGCGCTACGGCTATTGGGCCAACTCCACCAATCAGGAGGAGACAGCCACGGCCATTGCCGTTCGAAAGCGCTGGAGACGCTGTAGTACATATGCCAGGCCTCTAGATGGTGCTGTTGCTCACAGAATCAGCCCTTGCTAAAACAGAGCTAAAAAATGTCAAATTGAGCAAAATGAGGCATGGCTAAAATGCATGATCTGTTTGGTATTTTGAAAAAAAAAAAGTATAAATATGCCTTATATAGGTATGGTCCTACACTATATTATTATAATATAGCATGATAGGTCCACTTTAAATAATTCTAATATGGCCCGCGATGAAATTGAATTGAGTTTGAGACCCCTGATTTAAAGGATTTGACCACCCTTCCTCCTGGGTTTTTCAGCCATTAAACAGGGTGTGACTCCCTGCATTATCTCCCTCTGTGGTGTGACTCCCTGCATTATCTCCCTCTGTGGTGTGACTCCCTGCATTATCTCCCTCTGTGGTGTGACTCCCATTATCTCCCTCTGTGGTGTGACTCCCATTATCTCCCTCTGTGTGCCTGTTGTTTTCAGGGCTCAGGTGTGTCAGAGTGAGAGTCTCTCCGCTGTAACAGAAGCTGTTTAATCCCTGATCAGCGGGGGGGATGAAGTCACTCTGGGAGACTCAGCATGACATCAACTACTGCTTCTGGTGAGGTGAAACCCCCCTGCTCTAATTTAATATTTAAAGGTCCCCTGTTTTTCATCAATATATCACAGGTCTCAGATATCTACAGAGCCTGTCTCTGATTGGCTGAAACACCAAACAGATCATTGCAGCATCCCATAATCCCCTCTGTTACAGCCCTGTTTCCAAAGTGCTGATTCTCTGTCTGCTACTTTAGATGGAAATAGAACACAATACTTCTGAATTACTGCGTCTAACATGGGACATACAGTACTATTTAAAGTATATAAGTATCATAAGGGCCAGTAAGCTAAAATACTGCAACAGTTAGTGGTTAATGGGAGAGTTTGGAGGGTGTTTTATCACTTTTAGGGGAAGAAAAGGGTCAAATTGTGAGGGAAATCTACATTTGTTTGAGTTTTATGTAACGTAAACTGCAAATGTTAGCATGTCATTAGCTAACTAGCTTGAACCCAAGGCAATTATAAAATGAGTTTATGGCATGCTAGCAACATGCCATGAACTCATTTTATAATTGCGTTGGGTGGTGGAAGAAGCCAGATTGAATTACAAACCTAACTTCTTCAACTCGTAAATTGAGTAAAAGTACTCAAATCTTGTACTTGAGTAAAAGTAGAAGTACTCCGATCATAAAAAGTTACTGCATGCAGCTAAATACATGATATAATGTGTCCTCCCAAGCTTCCTTGCAGTCAAAATGGCAGCAAGACGACAACAAATAGGGATTTAATCATCTAGTATCCTGCCTAAATGTAGTAAATCTTAACAAATCAGGTATGGAGTTAATCTACAAGACACTTTGGTAAAAACAGACCAAATCTTTCTATGGATGTCAGTTTCTGAGCAAAGATAAAGACCAAAATGGGGCTTGGACCAAACTAGGTAAAGCTTGTTTCTGGCGTGTTGTTGTGAATCAATTTAAGCCCCTAATAGTCAATAGAGAGGAGTGAGGAGTCAGCACTCAATGACTCAACCACTAACGGTTCCCTCGGATGCAAATCATTGGTTTTTGGAACGTGTGTTTGGTTAGAAGCCTAAAATACAATATCTGGTTCACAAAAGCTTATGGGTTTTTAACGCTTTGTTCCACGACATAAACGAACACAGTAAATAAATACCCCACTTCACTTTTTGTGTCATAGGAAAAGTGGTTGTCAGCAAGTGTCTGAATTTGTGAATTTTATACAAGGTCACTGGTCCGGATCAATGCCAGTAAAGTCCCCGCCCCGGAGCGGAGCAACGACACTGAAATTAAGAAGCAGTTTCTTACGGCGCGCTATTGTCTATTGCTACACACACACAGAGCCGAGCTTCAATGAAACACAGAGACCCAGAAGTACTTGTACTGTAGCATATTATTCTCGAATCAATCATTTTTCAAATTATGAATGCAACTCTCTGATTGGTCTGGTGTCTTGCCTCTGTTGCATTCACTGAACACGGGAAATTACCATCCTGCCGTCCTCTCTAGTGTCATGATGAGGTTCAGGTAAAGCACGGTTAATGTATTATATTATTGAGGGAGAATTGTCCGGGGCTACAGAAAAAACATTCGGGGCTAAAGACCCCAAGGCCCAGGCCAGGCGACGCCACTGGACTAAACGTAATCACACCCAACATTAGCCGCGTTTAGCTTAGCATTTACGCCTCAACTATTATAAAAGTGGTGTTAATATGTGGAGATTATCCTGCTGGACAAAACGTGTAAGTATCATCAACATTTGTTCGTCACAGATCTGATTTTCTGGAATATGTGCACAATAGTGCAAAAGCCAATTTGAAAAATCCCATTGACTTTTAGTCGAGGGAACCATTGCGATGCTAACATGCTAACATCCGAGTCTGCTAACAAACAGACGTCATCCCTGCACCCCCGCTCTATTAAAAAAGGACCTGTAAGGCTTGTTGTCCTCTGTCTACACCCTGTAATTATTAAATATAAACGATAGCAGTCATTTTTTAATCTTTTTCCTGAAACTTTTCCAGAGTCTCTTTACACAGAGGGGACACATGTTGATGTATTAAAACCTATATAACACATTACACTGCAACACCTCAAAAAGCCGAATAGGGTCAGGGTTAGGGTTCTCCATTTATCTTTGTTGATGTTGCAAATGGAGCTGCTTCTATGCAAGAACAGTTTCAGATTGACCCCGACAAAATATCCGGTCGACAAAAAACATGTTGTTGTTTCTTATATTCTATTTATCACCGGCGAAAAGTCTCTCCATGCTTTTCATTCAATCAAAATGCAGACGCAATAGTTGGTAGGATTTCTGAGCTCTGGGTAAAAACATCTCTCCAGTGAATCACACTGCAGGAAAATAAAGTAATCTAAAAATTATATATATTCTTCAGTCTGACTCATGTTTGGCTCATGCACTCATCGACCACTTCAGAGGGCGAATCAGTCACTCACGGGTCTGCTGGAAATGTCACTACGATGAGTCACCTCTCAATAACTTAATATCACGTCATCAAAACCATGATAATAGACACAGACCTTGTTCCATTGGTTTCTTTGGACATGTTTACAGGGGTTTAAATTAGAGATGTCCCGATCCGATCACGTGATCGGGGATCGGAGCCGATCACGTGATTTTCAAAAGATCGGAATCGGGAGAAAAAAATCGGGGATCGGAATCTTTTTTTTTTTTTTTTTATATAAAATATTTTTCTTATTTTATTTAATGTTACAAAACAAAAATGACCATGTTCACGTCTTAAAGTCATCCTGAGGCCTTAGTTTTGGTTTAAAATTACACAACATCATGTATGTGTTGCTTCTTTTGGGCTTGTTTTCATAGACCTGGTTGCTTATTTCTCTCAAATCTGGCAACAGAGTGGGCGCAGTGTCTAATAGTAGCAGTAAGCTAACGAGAGGCTACGTTCAGCTGGTGCCTCGGGAGTCGGGACAGAGAAAATGTCAGGAGTTTGGAAGTATTATAAAATTGAAAGCGAAGGCAGTGTAACAGCCAGATGCAATGTTTGCAAGGCGGAGGTTCCGCGTGGTGGAAAGAACAGAGCTACGTTCAACACGACCAATCTAATACGCCACCTGAGAAACAAACACCAACAACAACACGACGAGTACACAGCGGCCACTCAGGTAACGGCACTGAAACAACCAACACTTTCAGAGACTTTTAAAAGGAAAGAGAAACTGCCCCAGAACAGTGAAAAGGCCAAAAAAATAAC
The DNA here is from genome assembly GCF_902827165.1 of Trematomus bernacchii. NCBI lineage: Eukaryota > Metazoa > Chordata > Actinopteri > Perciformes > Nototheniidae > Trematomus > Trematomus bernacchii. The sequence continues at coordinate 1,793,578 of NW_022987581.1, read as the reverse complement.
AGCCAAGATAGCTGAATTCATCGCGTTGGATGACCAGCCGTTATCTGTTACCTTTTTTTTCTCTTAATGCATTGCATAAAGATCGGATCGGGAAAAATCGGTATCGGCAGATTGTCAAAATCAAATGATCGGAATCGGATCGGGAGCAAAAAAAGGTGATCGGGACATCCCTAGTTTAAATGTCATGTATGATGATACAAGATGGACATTTGACTTGTTTATTGTTTTGTGTGTAGATGGAAATGAGTTCATATCTAAATCTGGCATAAATCACCTCTTTTCTTTTCAGACGAATGTTTTTGTTATGCATGGTCCTTGTTTAATAATGGCCACGGTATCTCTTATATACAGACTAAGATGCTAGCAGCTCTGTGAGGCTACGTTTTGAAACAATTGGGCTTTAAGTTGACTGCTTTCTATTTCAGAAATATTTGTTGTATCTTAATTTCTCTTATGTACATTGTCTTGTTTTTTAATGCTGCTGCAACGCAAACATTTCCCAAATTGGGATCAATAAAGTATTAATCTATATATATATCTCTATCTATCTATATATCTCTATCTATCTATATATCTATCTATCCATCCATCTATCCAACCATCCATCTATCTATCCATCTACAGTATTTATCTATCTATCTATCTAAAGTATCTATCTATATATCCATCTATCTATCCATCCATCTATCTATCTATCTAAAGTATCCATCCATCCATCTATCTATCTATCTAACATATGCATACTAATATCTGTAAAAGGACAATGCTAAGATGCTCATATTTCGCAGGCTCAGCATCTTCAGCGTGTTTAATCGCTAACATTTGCTTATAAGCACCAAACCACGAGGTGCAGAGGAAGCTTTTGGATCCGCTTGGTGTTGAATTTCATTATCTAATGTTTCTAATCAATGTTTGCGTACGTTTGCAAAGGGAAGAGTCAAACAAACACAGGGCTTTTATCCACTTGATTGCTGTATGTGCCCCAAAGTCAACATTTATTTATTTTAAATTACTTAAGCCAGGGGGAGTGTGTGTACCAAACATCACAGAGCTACGCTACTAGCTAAATAGTGATCGTTTGAAACAGATAACTTTACATTACCTTAACGCATATCCCTTAAATAGTGTCTGCTAATCATGCAATTTAAAAAAAGAGGAACTTTCACGATGCGTCTTTTGCTGGGACTTCAAAAACTGATGATCCCTCAGTGTTACAGTAACAGTATGAGACTCTCATCGTGCACATTCAGCAGAGCAGACATCTGAAACCACGTCAGACACAGAGTGACCTTACACAGCCGTCACACTGTCAGCACGAGCCTCTCAGAAAAGTACACTGCAGACACTGAGAGGAGATGAATGAACAGAAACCCAGAGCTACAAAATACACCAAAAATACTGAAACCACACTGAAAATAACTGACATTTTGACTTTAATTGAATGTATTATGTCAACAAGTTTCCCATACCTGTATTAGGTTAGTTGGAAGCAATACTATTACGTTGAAACTAATATTTTTTGTTTACACGTAATCTGGAGGAGGCGTGTGGCGCAGTGGACTAGTGCGTTGGTGTTGGGATCAGGGGGTCACAGGTTCAAACCCCACTGCAGTCAGCATGTCGTTGTGTCCCTGAGACACTTCACCCCAAATTGCTCCTGTGGGAATTGTCCACAGTATTGAGTATGTAAGTCGCTTTGGATAAAAGCGTCTAACAAGTAACATGTAATGTAAGGTAGTATTGCTTCCAACTAACCCAATACAGTTATGTGAAATCTGTAGACATAATACATTTCATTAAAGGCAACGGTTCAGTTTTTTCAGACACAGAGTGACCTTACACAGCCGTCACACTGTCAGCACGAGCCTCTCAGAGAAGTACACTGCAGGCACTCGAGTGCGAGAAAGAGGAGGATGAATGAACAGAAAACCAGCGCAACCACACCTCACAACAAATCACCACTGTCTCCATGTACCTCTTAGTGCGTCGGAACATGCTGGATATCTAGGCGTCGGTCTGGGGAGCGGCAGACGGAAAGCAGCAGGTTTCTGGGAAATGTGTTTGGATAAAAAGCTACCACAAGCTTCAAATGAGAGATAGTGTCAGCTGGGCAAAGTGTGGGCAAACACCAGAGGATGGAAAGAGAGGGAGGGAGGGAGGGAGGGAGGGTGGGTCTGCCTTTTCAGAAAGGAACAACAGAAGGGAGAGGCAGGAGATTGTGGGTCGTTTTCTCAAGGCTAAGATGCCACGGTACACAGTGTCCTTCTGTGACTTTTTCTCTATTCTTTCAATGTCCGTGCACTCAAAGAACACGACAGGCAGTTAAAAGCGTTTTCACTGCAGGCTAAATGAATGAAAAAGGGGAGGTAAGTTATCTCCGCTGAAGACGTGACTGAGGTCATGTGGACGGTTACATAACTAAAACAGATGTTGAATGGAGTCAAACATTCAAAAGAAAAGCATCACGGATGACGATGCACGCCACACACACACACACACACGCGCACTTGTGAATGGATGAAGCAAGCAGATTGAATGTGAAGCTAACTCTAATAGATGATACTAGCATCCTATGTAGAGAGAAAGAGAGGACACATTCAAATGGGAGATGTCTCAAGTGCTGGTGGAAAGAGAAAGACACTAGAAGCAGTGGTTCAAGATTTAAAGAAGTGATTGCAAAATTAAGTCTTATTCTATAGAAGTCTATGAGAAAATGACCCTACTTCTCTCTTGGCATACACCTCAGTAAGCATTTTATAATGAGTTCATGGATGTTGGGCTACTGGTATTATTTAAAAGTCTCTTTATAAAAGCTACATATAATCTGAAAGCACTGGTTCAACATTTAAACAACTGAATGCAAAAATAAGTCTGATTGTATAGAAGTCTATGAAAATATGACTCGATTTATTACCTCAGTGAAAGGTCCCATGTCATGTCTGGTTATTACCCGTCCCCTTGTGTGTTATGTAGCTTTTTCTGCATGTAAACGGTCTGCAGAGTCACAAACCCTCAAAGTACACCCTGTAGCGAGTAAAACTCTAACACAGAAAAGACCTGTCTATGCTGCCCCAGAACGCCTCGTTGGAGATTTCTCTTTTTCCATTGTTTACTTCTTGGGTATAGTGACGTATTTCGGGTATAGTGACGGCTCCGCAGATTGGTGCCGTTACGTTACGTCCACGGAGCCGTTACGTTTGGACCAATCCGCGGACTTCCTCACACACACACATGCACACACTCGACGGGACGTTGCGAGGCTCGCTGCTGCGTGGAGCGGGACAGTGTGAGCTGGCTGGGTTTGGCGAGACAGCGAGACACCGCGGAACTCAGCCTAAGCACACACACAAACTCCCAGCCAGACTGCGGGTGTGTGTGTGTGTGTTTCGGGCTGGGTGTCGCTGTGTCTCGCTGTCTCGCAGACGGCCACTGGGCTCACAGGGAGAGGGGGGGGGGGCAGGAGCTCCAACAAGCCGTTTAGGACAGAGAGTGAATACACATACTTTACAGAGATGCTGTATGAGAAACCAATGTGAGTTTGGAAAATTGCACAATTTAAATGTATTCTAGTAGACCTCAACAATGGAATTATGATCAGTAGAAATGGCCATGTCATGGGACCTTTAAGATTTTCATAATGAGTTTATGGGTGTGGGGAGTGATACTAACTTTATAAAAGGAACATTCATCATTTTCTAATGACATGCTTTGATTTAAAAGTCTACAAAGAAGCTACAGCTATCAATTAATGTAGTTGAGCACAATAGTTAATTTAGATAAATGGCATCTGAATGCGTCTGTGATTTGCTTTAATCACGTTGTATGCTTGCAGTTTTGTAGTAGTTTATTTTCTGTATTACTGTTGTCCTTGGGTTGGCTGGAGCTGCTTACATACTGTATATACTGATGAAATGACAAACTCTAAGTGTGTACAATGGAGATATTAAAAAGGCCAAGAGAAGGGATTTAAAGGGGACCTATCATGCAAAATGCACTTGTTGATGTCTTGTATACATAAAGATGTGTCCCCGGTGTGTCGGGGAACTCACGCAGCGTCAGAAAACAAAACCCTCTCTCTTTTCCTCCGTACCCAGATCTCCAAAAACGGGGGAACAACGGAGCTGATCCAGATTTGCGTCCGATATGACGTAATATCTGAAATGTGGACCCACGGCCCTATCAGAAAGTTGCTATCAGAAACAATGCCCGACTGTTTTGGACATAATATGGTCGGTGTCACATTAGCATCGCTAACACTCAGAGCTAACCTGTACTGGAGAGAGTATGTGTAAAAAAGCAAGAAATAAAAAAAGGAACTCACCTTGTGGTAAACCCGCAAGAGAAATAGCATTTGAGCTCCATACTGTTTCAGAAAGAATCCTTGAGCATTTAGCTGAGTATCTCGAATAATTCTGAGCAGGCACAAGCTCCCCCCCAGAATCATCCTTTCTCTAACAGGGCTGAAATAGAGGGATATGGGGCATGGCTAGAATGCATGATCTGTTTGGTATTTTGAGCAAAACACTTCATAGACATGTTTTTTATATATTTGTATATATCTGAGACCGATAATATATGCCTAAAAATAGCATAATAGGAGACCTTTAAATCACAGAGCTGTGTTGAAAACCAGAGGGGTGGCAATACGAGAGAAACAGATGAATAACTAAGCAATGGAAGGGAAGAGGGGGAGATGAAGAGGGAGTAACTGAGCAGAATGGATTTCAGCACCATGGATAGCCTCCAGAGCTCCGGCTGCTTTAATCAGACGCCAACAGACTAACCCTCTCTATCCAACGACTGCACACTCCACGCCACAAGCACCATCCTAAGAGCTTTCAGAAACCCAACGTGCTAATCATGCTTAGCAGCTTCTCTAGGTGTGATTGTTTTTCTCTCGCCCTCTCCCCCCTGAGAGAAGGGGAAAGAGACGCTGAGATGAATCAGGGAAACACTCACCTGCTGTTCTTGCGAGGAAGTGGCAAATCCTGGTGGAAAAAAAGAGAATGAGAAAGAGAGATCAGGTACAGAAATACACTTTCACATGAGAAAAGCTTGACATTAACACAACCAATGCTGAATAAAGTCACCAAAAACCTTTTAAGAGATTCTTCCTTCTTAAATTGGATATTTGACTTGAAAAAGGATGATGGGATTTTAGGGAAAATCTACATTCTCCACCTTGAAATGGGAAGCCTGTTTTTATCAAATTATATATCCATTTTTGAGGGGCAAATCTATTCTTATGGAGCTTGACAGGAGTAGCAGCAGTAGCTAGCTTTAGCCTTAGTGTTGTTCTTTTAAGTCACCATCAAATTATATTTAAAACTCCTTTTATTGGGCTCTTTTCTTCAAACCTTGTCAGCTGGAAAGCCCTAGAAAGTCAGCCAGAGATATAACATTTTAACTCATGGAGATAACGTTAGCATCGAAACATTAGCATCAATAATGAAGCTTACTAGCTAAAGCTGATCAAATCTGCTAGCAACAGTTGTCATCGCAGCTGATCAAATCTACGGTCTCCAGCTTGTAAAAGGCGCCATCTTTAAAATAAGCATTAGTTTTTTAGCTGTAATCTTCCCTTATGGACCTTGACAGGAGTACTGCAGTTGCCTCATTGTATTAGAATGATGTCTTGTCACCATCAAATTATATTTAAAACTCCTTTTACTTGGCTCTTTTCTTCAAACCTTGTCAGCTGGAAACCCTACAAAGTCAGCCAGAGATAACATTTTCAACCAACTCGTGGACATAACGTTAGCATCACATCAATAGCATCATTACTGTTGCTAACTAGCTAAAGCTGATCAAATCTGCTAGCGTCAGTTGTCTTTTCAGCTGATACAATCAAAAACTCCTTTTACTGGCCTCTTTTCTTCAAACCTTGTCAGCTGGAAACCCTACAAAGTCAGCCAGAGATAACATTTTCAACCAACTCGTGGAAATTAGCATCAATACTGAAGCTAACTAGTTAAAGCTGATCAAATCTGCTAGCGACAGTTGTCCTTTCAGCTGATCAAATCTAAGGTTTCCAGCTTGAAAAAGGTACCATCTTTAAAATAATAATTAGTTTTTTAGTGGTAATCTGTCCTTATGGAGCTTGGCAGGCAGCAGGGTGTGGCTGACTGAGCGGGTAATTACTACAACCTGAGCCCGGGGTTGTTAGCGGCCCCTGGGGGTTTTGGGCCCTGGAGATGCCCAGCTGGCTAACGAGGTAACACATGCAACTAGAATTTAAATTATCGTATGATGTATTTGCATCCATGTTTGTTTACAAACGAGCCAGGCTGTTCATTTCTGCCTCTGCACCCCCAGCTCTCTCTCCCCCCCCTTATTTCTCTCTCTTTTTCTATCCTCCCATCTCCTGAGTCCAGATGGACGGAGTAGATTGCGCAGCAACAGCAGACACTCTGTGCACAGAATAGAAAACAGCATGAGGCGAGCCAGATCTCATGCCAGCACAGCCTCTCTACAAAACCCTGCACACTGCGATAGAGAGGGATGGAGCAGGGTGTACACAAGGGTGGAGTAGAAGCTGAGAGAGAAGCGGGATCATGCCATCAGCCAAACCCTGGAGTATTCTGGGCTTCAACTTCTTACTTATAGTATATTCATTTAATGCTAATTCATATTTCTACCCCACTACAGTTCAGAGGTACATGGTGTACTTTTACTCCACTACATGTATTTAATCCCTTTAGTTACTTTCCAGATGTGGATGAATGATGTGAAATCTAACCAAGTGTTAAATCAGACTTTAGTTCCACCTGGAGTAAATTCTCAAGCTACCCTGCAGTATACAAAGCCATTCAAACTAGCTGCACCTTTACCAGCTTTGAGAACACTTTCATGATCAATCATTATAAAACATATTTTGAAATAGTCCAATCTGCAAAATGACTTATTTTACTTTTGGTACTTTAACTCTTTGTTGATGATAATACTTTTCTACTTTTACTGGAGTAACATTTTGAATGCAGGGCTTTTACTGTAACAGAGTATTCCTACACTCTGGTACTTCTACTTTTACTCAAGTACAAGATCTGAGACTGAGTACTTCTCCCACCTGTGCTCTGTGTAGTAAATGCTGTTTCAGATGTGAGCCATCACTACAGAGTATACAGCAGCAGATATAATTAATGCATTAGCCGCCTCACACCTTCTCCTGTCACACTGCTGGGTAATGCTGTTAGCGACGCATCGACCGCACGCTAACCACACTCAATGCAATTATTAGGTTAACCTTCAGATAAAGAGTGTGTGTGTGTGTGTGTGTGTGTGTGTGTGTGTGTGTGTGTGTGTGTGTGTGTGTGTGTGGACCTGCTGCTATTGATCCCCACTGAAGCACGAAATATGTATTATAGTGCCTGAAAGCTCTGTGCTACAAGGACAGGTCTGCAACTCAGCAGTTGAGCGTTTTTAGTTGCTGCTAGCCACCATACAGAAGGTTGACTCTATGACAACAATAACCTCCAGAGGATAAAGCCGAGGAGTGAGGCAACACATCACGAAACACTCATACGATAGGGAGAAAATAAAATAATTATCCTGCCTTCCTTATAATCCAGTCACAAGGCTATTCCACTGCATGTCCCGAGGGTTTTACGTGTTAACAGAGACAAATCCCTCCTCACAAGGACAGCTGAATATTCAACCTATTGATCCCTTTTCACTTCGTCCTCCATTGATCAGGCTAATTGACCCTGAGCCGTCAGAGCCGAGGAGACGATGACTTACAAGAGCGAGCGGCTTCAAGAGAGGCTTCCCCCTGATGAGCAGGGTTAACTAAACACATAAAACAGGAATAGACTTGACACAGCAGCCACAAACTCACAGTGTAAACACAGCCATATCAAACCCCATCATGTCACTCAGAATTAAATGTATTCTTTCATGTTTGCATTGCATAATAAACGGTTCAACAGCCAGGGTTTTAGAACTACTGAGCTCATTAGGCCAAAGTCCACCAAAGGAAAACAGGAGATTTTGAACAAACAACCTAAAGAATGTCTTAAATATTGATATATCAGGGCTGCCAACCCTCACGCATTGAGCGTGAGAGTCTGAGCTCCCATGAAAGTTATTTACTTTAACGAGGTAAATCAGCTAAAAGAAAACCAAAAGAAGTACGCATCGTAGCACCGCTCCGAGAGAGAGAGAGAGAGAGAGAGAGAGAGAGAGAGAGAGAGAGAGGAGAGAGAGAGAGAGAGAGAGAGAGAGAGAGAGAGAGAGAGAGAGAGAGAGAGAGAGAGAGAGAGAGAGAGCGCAGGTACCTGGCATTGTTGTTGTTATCTCAGTGGGTCTCAAACGGTTTGGACACCATTTATGTAAACAATTATTTCCGAGGCACGCGTTTATATGATCAGTATAAAACAATAAGAGAATAAATGAAAAATAGTTATGAAATACTATATGACAGTAAAACAAGAATACAGTTCACCTTTAGGTGAGTGATTTGTAAAATATCCATAAAGAAAAAGAAAATCTGTTTCATATGGATGTTGAGAGAGGTATCCATAGATCTCCTAATGTTGTTCTCAAAGTGCACCAGATTGATGCTTTTAACTTCAATATTTAAAAAAAAAATCCCCCTAGAGGATTTTAATCCCTTTCAAGTTATGTTTGTCAATTTTTTATGTAAATAGTTTGTACATGTTCAATACATTTGTAACACTGGACACAGCATTATGCTGCGTTCACACCGGACGCGATGCGCTGTTTGGGGGCGGCGCGATTACATGTAAAGTCAATGCAGAGACGTGGACAGGCGCGAATTCGCTCCGACGGCGCGCATGAAGCGGTGGACGCGGCGCGAATCACACGATTGAGGCGATTGAACGGTGCCGCGTTAAACGTGAGAGTTCAATTTTTTTCAACTTGAGCGTCAAATTCACGTGACGCGTTCTCGCGGAAGCCAATCAGCGGTGAGAATCTCAGCCGCCGTCACTGACGTTCAACCACACAACATCAGCCGTTAGCTGTTAGCAGTTAGCACACAGAGCTCACAGCTCCTCATATCTGTTCAGAAACTGGACAAAAGTTAAACAAGTACAAACCACAGACTGTCTGTGTCATGGTGAATACAGTCGCTGCTTTATTTATGTCTGTAGGCCGTTGTTGTGAGTGTGGAATGAGCATAGACAACGTTAGCTTAGCCTGGTCGATCCGATCTTCATTCAGAAAACAAGCATTTTAAAAGGTGTTTTGCCTGCCGTCTTGTCTGCAGACTTGTCAAAGCCTTAATTCATGGTTGTTACTAACCGGTATCAGTATGTTGTTACTTCGGCATCATTTAGAAACGTGTATTACAATTTAATCACGGTAAAATATGTTCATTTGTTGTAGTTGTAGCTCCCGAGCCAGCGCGTCTTGTTTGAATGATGCGAGTAAACACAGCTGGCAGCCGCGGTGAACCTCCAGCGTTTAGAGCGATGCGATAGGAGCGATTAGAGCGAAGCGAATAGTCGCATCGCGTCCGGTGTGAACGCAGCATAAGTGCTAGCGTTAGCTGGTGACCTAGCGTTAGCTGGTGACCTAGCGTTAGCTGGTGACCTAGCGTAGCATTTGCTATGCTAACAGTAGCCTACCTAGCTTATCAACTAAGCTAGTTGGCTGGCACTAGCATTAGCTGTCAACCTAGGGTTTGTTATGCTAACAGTACCTGGCCTTGCTCTTCCCCAGCTCGTCCAAATGGTCACTTCTGCCTAAAAAAAACATTTTAACGACTGCCTAAATGCTAAGAACAAGGCTTTAAATCACCACATGTACACTTTTCCATCTCCAGTATCTGGTGTTAGCTATGGCCTTGAGACACTAAGTATAAATGCATGTATTTGTGTATGTCTTCAGGAAGTGTTGTAGTCTTATAATAAACATTAGTTTTTTGCAGTCAATTAGGAGCTAAGCACACAAAGAAAATCAAAATTCATTAAACCCAGTGGTGCAGTGGAGCAGACTGACAGTTTATGAATCTGAATCCAGACCTGTGAACATCTGCTCCCTATCTGTCTGTCTGATGTCCCTCTGTGGGGCTCTTTAATGCTCAGGCATGTCTAGACAATAAAAAAGAAGCAGCCAGTTGGCACATTAAACAAAGTGCAGCCGTCCACCGGTGCCTGAAATAATAAATGGGCATGCTTCCATCTTCCCTTCTTCACATTATGTCTTTCCCTGCTTCACGGTTGCACACAGTAAACAGGTAAATGCAGAATTGTAAGTGAAAGTCTACGCTGTGCAATACTGTATACATCCCTGTGCTACTGTAGCTCAATTATTCAATTCTCATGTGATGTGGCCTTCATTAACCCAGTAACATTTCCATTAAAGTAGTCCTCTGTCACCCTGACTTTATTATAAGTCTTAGTAATCAGTGTCACGTTGTATCTGCCTGAATTTAACCGCCTAATCCTCCATTCCAGTTTAATCTGTTAAGGTGAGAAACTCAATTCCCAACTCCAATTTAGACTTTGTCAGCTGTCATTGTGGCAGGAGACCGATTTGCTCCTAAATCTACCTTTGTGACTCTCAGTGTTCCCGAAAATAAGTAGATACATAAGAAGACAATATAAGTCGAGACACTAAGGGCAAAAATTATGTTTAATGCACTGGTCAATTTTGACAATTTGGAGAATTTTGCCATTAAGTTTTTCCATTTGTGTTTGTAGATTTCCTAGAAATGTAGGCTCAGATAATGCCTCATTTAGATATTCAAACATAACATTTCAGAAAACAACAACAAATATTGTCTTAGTGCTAGTAGCTAGGTTTCCCATATTTACCTGTAGAGTCTTACATAAATAAATGGTATTTAACCCTCCTATTGTCTTCGTTTCCCCCCCTTACTTTGGTGTTCGCGGTCAAATTTGACCGGTCCTGTTTTAACTGCTATTACATTAACACAAAAACCATTAATCATCACTACATTTCATTTAACACCCTTTCAAACTGTACATATTGTATCAGACTACTGGTATACATGAAAAACTGCAGTAAATATACAAAGAATAGACACTGAACATGTATTGCGTGTGCCAGGTGTGATCCATGTGGGGGGATGGGCACATAAGAGCGGGAAATGTGTCAAATTGTGTGTGTGTGTTTGTGTGCCAGGTGTGATTCACATGGGGGGATGGGCACATAAGGGGGGGGGGACATCTAGTGTGTGTGTGTGTGTGTGTGTGTGTGTGTGTGTGTGTGTGTGTGTGTGTGTGTGTGTTTTATCTGATCCGGATGGTTACTAATTCCTTTTCTTTATGGCGGTCACACCATGGGTGTTACAAAGTTGACTAAATCATCCAAAATGCAATGAAAGTGGTGATCAGCAATTTTATATATTCAAATGTCTACTGTGAAGGATATCATAAAGCCTTAATGCAATCGAATGTAAAACAAAAAAGTTATGATTGATGAAAGTAGTAAATCGGTCAGATTTGACTCGAAGACAACAGGAGGGTTAAAGGCCGTTTCATAAAAACATATATATTTGTTTTAAACCTTGAATCTAATATGTCAAACAGAATGAATTTGCATTGTTCGATTTCTGATATGGAAATGTATGCCCATTAGCACATATTTAATAACATTTCAGAAGAATTTAACAATGCAATACAACAAATAATTGTCTTAATATAAGCAATCTGGGTAAAAACGTCATGGTGATTCATTTGATCCTATTAAACTGTAGTGTATCCTATTAATGAAATATTTCCTCGCTCTACACTCCTACTCCTACAACATATTCTGAAGCCTGATTTCTGTTTCTTAATTCTCCTGTGGTTTAATTAGTGTGTAAGAGCTCCACGCTTATTGCTCATTGCATGGCTGCACGACCCACGTCACAGCATGTAGAAATGTTGTGAAAAAAAAAACACCAGACTGACAAGCAGAGATGGGAGAAGTACTCAGATCTTGTACTTGAGTAAAAGTAGAAGTACTCCGATCTTGTACTTGAGTAAAAGTAGAAGTACTCAGATCTTGTACTTGAGTAAAAGTAGAAGTACTCCGATCTTGTACTTGAGTAAAAGTAGAAGTACTCAGATCTTGTACTTGAGTAAAAGTAGAAGTACTCAGATCTTGTACTTGAGTAAAAGTAGAAGTACTCCGATCTTGTACTTGAGTAAAAGTAGAAGTACTCAGATCTTGTACTTGAGTAAAAGTAGAAGTACTCCGATCTTGTACTTGAGTAAAAGTAGAAGTACTCCGATCTTGTGCTTGAGTAAAAGTAGAAGTACTCAGATCTTGTACTTGAGTAAAAGTAGAAGTACTCCGATCTTGTACTTGAGTAAAAGTAGAAGGACTCAGATCTTGTACTTGAGTAAAAGTAGAAGTACTCAGACCTTGTACTTGAGTAAAAGTAGAAGTCCAGAGTGTCGGAATACTCTGTTAAAAGTCCTGCATTCAAAATGTTCCTCAAGATAAGTAGAAAAGTATTATCATCAAAATATAGTGAAAGTAGCGACAGTAAAAGTAGTCATTGTGCAGATTGGTCCATTTCAGAATAATATATATGATATGTTTTATAATGATTGATCATGAAAGTGTTCTCAAAGCTGGTAAAGATGCAGCTAGTTTGAATGACTTTGTATACTGCAGGGTAGCTTGTGAATTTACTCCAGGTGGAACTCAAGTCTGATTTAACACTTGATTATATTTCACATCATTCATCCACATCTGTGAAGTAACTAAAGGTATTAAATACATGTAGTGGAGTAGAAGTACAATGTAGCATAACATGGACCTCAAAATTGTACTTAAGTGCAGTACTTGGGTAAATCTACTTAGGGACTTTACACCACTGCTGACAACACATGGGGGGGTTTCTATCACAAACACGACAAGCCCCCCGACTACAGCTTAGAAAGCAGCTTTCCGCGTTATTTCCTCGCCTGCTCTTTTTCTCAAGGTTCAGCTCCGTCCTCTGGGGGAGTGAGCTGCAGTTCGAGGCTTTTTAAAAATTGTCTGATCCACTTTAGTCCCAGGCTATTGCACTGACAGGAGTGTGTGTGTGTGTGTGTGTGTGTGTGTGTGTGTGTGTGTGTGTGTGTGTGTGTGTGTGTGTGTGTGTGTGTGTGTGTGTGTGTGTGTGTTTTTATGGTTGCCTCATGTTTCTAGTCACTCTCGATACATCATGGTAACACGCACAAAAACCTTAGGCAGAAATCTACAGAGATGAAAGGGATGAGGAAATTCAAGTTATTCATTGATCTGTCATCCATCCGTCTATATTTCTATATATCCATCCATACATGGATCGTCTGTCAAACATCCATCCACCTATCCATCATCCATCCATCTTTCCCTTTCTGTATTTCTCCATCCATATCTCCACCCATCCATCCAACATGTCAGTAAACCAGAGTCCAGCTCCTGGTACACGTTTCCTGCCATATAATGAACACTATAAAAATCATCCTTCTCTGTTTGTCCTTCAGCTCATCCTGCCTGCACTAAAGTAATAGAAAATCCCCAGTGATAATGGGATGGCATTAGCTGAGCTGCATGTCTGTAAAGCGTATTGCTGCTCTGTCGGGATGAGCCGTCCAGTCCAATCATTTCCTCGACACGCTGCCAGAGAGAAATGTCGGGGAGTGGGTTCCTGCAGACCAACAATAGGATCAATCAGAGACTGTCCCAGCTGCCAAGAGACGGTCATCATCTCCAGCAGAGACTGACAGCAGTGAGTCTGACGGAGGGAGAGGCTGATGAGTGTCATGCATACCAGATGGCCTGCTGCTATTTATATTTAGGAAGCTATTTATCTTATTTATGTGGACTCATGTGGACGTCATGGCCAATGACTGACGGTGAAAAGTCCAAGCAGAACTGACATAAAAATGTAATTTAGTATAATGTTGTTTGTAGACATATTTGGTGAAAACTAAAGGGTGTGTCTGAATCAATATATAGATTTGAAGGGGCTCTATTCTGCTCATGTTCAGGTGTATATCAGTATGTAGTGTCTCTACTTTAAAGAGTCCTCTCCTGCTGATGTTCAGGTGTATATCAGTATGTAGTGTCTCTACTTTAAAGAGTCCTCTCCTGCTGATGTCCAGGTGTATATCAGTATGTAGTGTCTCTACTTTAAAGAGTCCTCTCCTGCTGATGTTCAGGTGTATATCAATATGTAGTGTCTCTACTTTAAAGAGTCCTCTCCTGCTGATGTTCAGGTGTATATCAGTATGTAGTGTCTCTACTTTAAAGAGTCCTCTCCTGCTCATGTTCAGGTTCATATCAGTATGTAGTGTCTCTACTTTAAAGAGTCCTCTCCTGCTGATGTTCAGGTGTATATCAGTATGTAGTGTCTCTACTTTAAAGAGTCCTCTCCTGCTGATGTTCAGGTGTGTATCAGTATGTAGTGTCTCTACTTTAAAGAGTCCTCTCCTGCTGATGTTCAGGTGTATATCAGTATGTAGTGTCTCTACTTTAAAGAGTCCTCTCCTGCTGATGTTCAGGTGTATATCAGTATGTAGTGTCTCTACTTTAAAGAGTCCTCTCCTGCTGATGTTCAGGTGTATATCAGTATACAATATGTTTTAAAAACAACTTTATCCTTCTTAAAAAAGGTGAACCAAATGCACACTAGCTGCATTTTTATTTCAGTGTTTTATTTTATTGCAGTTTTCCTTACATGAAAGGCATATCATTTAATATTCAATCAATAATTTGGTTGCAATTTCGAGCAAGTTAATACACTTTATATAATTTTAAAATACTTGCTTTTTTATTTACACATGACAGAACATATTTGTGTGCCAGCGAGGCAAACAGAAATGTTGATTTGTCATGTTGAAGCAATGCATCATGGGAGTGTGACCCCTGACCCTGACTGCAGGGGAGTGGGGTGTGTCGCCATATGGTGCTGAGAAAATGATTGCAAGCGTGTGTGTGTGTGTGTGTGTGTGTGTGTGTGTGTGTGTGTGTGTGTGTGTGTGTGTCAGAGAGAAAGTGACAGTTGGGATGATGAGACCCAGGGGAGTGACAGGCAGTTAAATGGGACACAGAGAGCCAATCATACGTCAACACACACACACACACACACACAGAAATATAATGAAATGGGTAAAAAACTCCATGAATATAAAATGAATTCATAAACCTGTTCTGTACTTACATTTCCTCACTGCATTTAAATTGTGATTTAAAAACTATTGCGCACATTTTTATTGTATTTAGATTCCTATGATTGTATAATTTAGTTTTAGTTGTAGGTTGGAGTAATATAGTGAAATCTAACTTACTCTTTCTATTTTATGTTGTATATTCTTCAAATACTTTAATAATAATGTATATATTTTCTACTGTTGATTGACAAAATAAAATCCCAATTTCAGATGAATAATGTATATTAAATAAAATAAAATACTATATAACATAATGCAATATAATACAAGTCTGTGCGTTCCCTCCAGAGGATGTTTCTCTCCTAATGACATCACTATGTAACACTTGCTCTTCTATTGGCTAGCGCTCCAACACATTGTATGTGATAGGCTAAGGGGCGGGACATCTCTAAGCAGTTGACCAATCACAACAGAGCCGGCCAGCTAACCAATCAGAGCAGACTGGGCTCTGGTTTCAGACAGAGGGTGAAAAGAGGTGCTGCAGCACAGGCAGTATGAGAAAAATAAAGAGCTTTTTGAACATTAAAGCATGGAGACATGTCCCAGTAGAGACACTACATACTGATATACACCTGAACATCAGCAGGAGAGGACTCTTTAAAGTAGAGACACTACATACTGATATACACCTGAACATCAGCAGGAGAGGACTCTTAAAGTAGAGACACTACATACTGATATACACCTGAACATCAGCAGGAGAGGACTCTTTAAAGTAGAGACACTACATACTGATATACACCTGAACATCAGCAGGAGAGAACTCTTTAAAGTAGAGACACTACATACTGATATACACCTGAACATCAGCAGGAGAGGACTCTTTAAAGTAGAGACACTACATACTGATATACACCTGAACATCAGCAGGAGAGGACTCTTTAAAGTAGAGACACTACATACTGATATACACCTGAACATCAGCAGGAGAGGACTCTTTAAAGTAGAGACACTACATACTGATATACACCTGAACATCAGCAGGAGAGGACTCTTTAAAGTAGAGACACTACATACTGATATACACCTGAACATCAGCAGGAGAGACTCTTTAAAGTAGAGACACTACATACTGATATACACCTGAACATCAGCAGGAGAGGACTCTTTAAAGTAGAGACACTACATACTGATATACACCTGAACATCAGCAGGAGAGGACTCTTTAAAGTAGAGACACTACATACTGATATACACCTGAACATCAGCAGGAGAGGACTCTTTAAAGTAGAGACACTACATACTGATATACACCTGAACATCAGCAGGAGAGGACTCTTTAAAGTAGAGACACTACATACTGATATACACCTGAACATCAGCAGGAGAGAGGACTCTTTAAAGTAGAGACACTACATACTGATATACACCTGAACATCAGCAGGAGAGGACTCTTTAAAGTAGAGACACTACATACTGATATACACCTGAACATCAGCAGGAGAGGACTCTTTAAAGTAGAGACACTACATACTGATATACACCTGAACATCAGCAGGAAGAGGACTCTTTAAAGTAGAGGACACTACATACTGATATACCACCTGAACATCAGCAGGAGAGGACTCTTTAAAGTAGAGACACTACATACTGATATACACCTGAACATCAGCAGGAGAGGACTCTTTAAAGTAGAGACACTACATACTGATATACACCTGAACATCAGCAGGAGAGGACTCTTTAAAGTAGAGACACTACATACTGATATACACCTGAACATCAGCAGGAGAGGACTCTTTAAAGTAGAGATACTACATACTGATATACACCTGGACATCAGCAGGATATGTCCCCTTTAAATGGAAATACCCAAGTGAAGTACTACTTCCCAAACACAGACAGACACCTAATCATTCAGCTGGCGTCCCTTTATCTATAAAATTACTTTCTGAATCTGACTCTACGATGATTAATTCCCTCGCAGCTCCTGTCATACATCACAGCAGCGAGGCAGTGAGCGGGGGGGATGATGGGAAATGAAACACACCTCAGTACTAATCCAGAGTCCTTTATACCCTCTTCCTCTCTCTCTTTTCACGGTAATAGGGGTCAATTTACTCCTGAGCTGCAACTCGGCTGACAATTCTCCATATTTAGCCCCAATTTCTCCTCTCATAAAGCCCCTTTTGTGCTCCATCATGAAAGCATCCAGCAGGTACCGTCATATTCACACTGATATCCTGGAAAGACCACATGCAAAACGACCAAACAAAGGACGTATTTTCTCTGCCGCCTGAGCCAGTAGACACATTTCTCGTTATTATAGAGTAAGCGTTTGTCCAATGCTTTGAATTTAAAAACTGCGCCAATTGAAAATCTGCTCAAAGATTATAGGTTGAGAAACTATGGATATGCCTGACATGTTATTAGCATTATTGATATTATTTCTATTGTTAAATATGAACATACCAACAATGTCTCTGAACCCTATTTGAAATGTATTTATATTATTTATTATTATTATATATTTCTTTATTTTTTTATATTAATATTTCTCTTCTCGTGTTTTTTTCATTTTTTATATACACAACTAAAATACATTTAATCAATTTTTTTAAACGAAGAACTCTTATGTGCATGAGTCAATATTAAAACTAAATACAGCGTTTAATCACAAATGAAATGTATTTGATGATTGTAATGTTCTGTTAAATATCTGTTTATTCTCTTACTATCTGTTGACGTTGCACATGGAGCTGAAAACTCAAACTTGCATTGACAACAAACTACTATCATGTTGTATATTAAATAAAACAAATGCACCTGGCGCCTGCAGGCTGCTCATCTCTCACTCCACTGAACCACAGATTGATATGGAGGGTGGGGTTTGACCCGTGGTGGAGGGGCTGCTTCATAATGGATGAACGCAGTCATTGCAACACGTCATGTTATTATGCACGAACCACGATTCACTACACAACAGAGTCTGTGTGAGCTACACTAAATAACAATGCTTCATATTGATAACAGCAAAGCTAGAGTGTGAATATTAGACGTGTGTGATGTGGATTTGTGTAAAAAAAAGGGGGTCAAGACCTGAGACACACTGTAGGAGACACATCAGGAAACATACAGTGGGAATACCCTTTTATTTGTTGTCTCTGCAACTACAATTGTGCAATTAGAGCTGGCTTAATTTATCAATCAGGCTGTATATTAAATAACTAGGCAGCTATTTTAGTCATGTATTAATTTAACCATTCAGTGCATTTTTAGGCTTAAATGCTAAATATTACATGATTGCAGCTTTGCTTATGTGTGGGTGTTTCACTTTTTCCAGTTAGTAAGGTGAATATTTGTTGGCACGAAACAAAGAGAAGCAGTTGTATAACATCACTCAAGGTTCTGGAAAATAGCAATGTTCACTTCTCTCTGTATCCTGAGGTTTATCAGGTCAAAGATCTCGTTGAATATGCAGTTAAATAGTCAGCAGATGAATCGATTACATGTGGATCATGTAGATTAAAAAGCTAAATGTTATACTGTATGTCCTTTTCTTTACAGACAGATGGATCCATTCGTTCTTGACTAAGAGTGAATAAGCTACCTGCGCACATATTGCCATAATAAATACTGATACCTTACAGTAAAGTACATTGTTTTCACCTTGCACCAAAAGGATTTCCTATTGTATTGTTGAGCTAAAAACTAAAAATCACACAGACTTGAATACACAAATAAGCCTTTTTGCAATGAAAATGCAACTACTTTGAATAGTTTCAATGCATTTAGCGTCCCATTTTTATATATTTTAGTAGTAGTTCCTTCTATTATAGTGTATTGTGACTGTCTATTTTATATTGTGTGTTCTATAGATACTCTAAAGACATTTCTATTTCTATTGTTGATATGTAGATATTAACTGTTTGTATGCATGTCATTTTTAACTGTCTTGGTAGCATACTTTGGTAACAGCTGGAAACAATGGGACATTTAATATAAATAAGAGACATAATGCATTTAGTATCCTATGTGAGTATTTTATTAGTTGTATGTTGGTTTTGATGGTGTTTTCTAACTCATTCTGTCTATTTTCTACTGTGTTCTCTAAGGATACTCGTTAGACATGTATATTCTCTACAGTTAATTTGAACTAGCTTGTTAACATACCGCTGTAACACAACTATTTTCCAATTTGGAAAACCTAAATGGTCTTTGAATTTGTGGTCTACAGCTTAATAAGGTGTATTCTAAATGACTCTGTCTATTTCATATTGTATATTCTGGAGACACTCTAAAGGCATGCATATTGATAACTGTTAATATGTATACATGTATATCTGTATGTGATATTTACCTGCCTTGATAACATGCTACTGTAAGAAGACTATCTTAATGGTGTCTCTGGCCTTCAGATGGAAACAATGGGACATGTTTGTTTTAGGTTTTCTTTGTACAACCAGACACACACACACAACAGGGTGATGCTATGCAGCCCAACCAGCTCACCTGCAGCCTCCTGCGCCGGATTATCCCCGAATCATCCATGGTGAAATGAAGAGGGGGGGTTTCCTTTTACTAAAAAACAACCTCTTGACCCCTCGGTAATCTGGGGTTTGACCCTGCGTCCACACCCGAACTGCACACACTGCTGTCACGTAGAAGAAGCCCAGGAAAACACACACATGCCCAGCAGCAGACCCATTATATCTGGATGTTTTGTTTTTTTAAATAAATGTCTCTTCCTTCCAGCTCCACTTCAGATTTCAGGGTTGCCAGTCATGCTGCGGTGCGCAAAGCCTCTCCTCCCGGGGCATCCTTGACATTTTGCCAGACGTTTTATGGGCCCGTTTGAAGCAAATGCACACAAAACGTTTCATATACTACCAGCCGAAGTCAAGTCCTTCTGTTTATCCACAAGAAAATCCCCAGGAAACGTGAGATTAATCCCGCATTTGGCTCACAAAGGACGATGTGTCTCAAAGGAGGCGAAAAACAACCGAGGATTTCACACACTGCTGCGCCGGAATTGACGCTCCCCAGACGGGCTTTTTCTTGGAGATCGTCGCTCCGGCTGACATTGCTGCAAACACAACCAGGAGTAAAAACAGTGTGTTGCTGCCTTTGGTCCCTTTTTAAAAAATATGTTAAACTCGCATCTGTTTCATTCATGCACCCACTGCTCCTCCACTTCCTCAGGAACTGGAGAGCCACAGTAACGCGATATTTGTTCCCCGTCCTGGGATTCCCTGTCGCCCCTCCTCCTCTCCAGATGAAAGGAGGGAGGAACCAGCAGATACCTGGGATCAGTTAAAGGTCCCCTATTATACTGTTTCTCATCAATATATTACAGGTCTCAGATATATACAGAACATGTCTCTGATTGGCTGAAACACCAAACAGATCATTGCAGCATCCCATAATCCCCTCTGTTTCAGCCCTGTTTCCAAAGTGCTGATTCTCTGTCTGTTACTTTAGATTAAAATAAGGAGCCCCTCCCCACGCCCCTCTGAGAGATATTTGGTTACAAAGAACACAATGGTGCTCTAGGAGGAATTCAGTGTGATAAGGTGGTAACTAATGGTTTTCCTCAAGCCAAAACATCGTTATGACATCATAAAGTGGCCAAAAATCTGATCAGCTCATTTTCAGACAGGTTTTTATATAAATGGATCAGGACAAAAAGAGAGAGAATCTTTGTGCTGGAAACTTTCAGAGTCTCTTTCCACAGAGGGGACACATGTTGATGTAGAAGAGACATGAAGAAGAGGGGACACATGTTGAAGTAAATGAGAGAGGGGACACATGTGATGTAGAAGAGACATGAAAAAGAGGGGACACATGTTGATGTAGAAGAGACGTAGAAGAAGAGGGGACACATGTTGATGTAGAAGAGACATGAAGAAGAGGGGACACATGTTGATGTAGAAGAGACATGAAGAAGAGGGGACACATGTTGATGTAGAAGAGACATGAAGAAGAGGGGGACACATGTTGATGTAGAAGAGACATGAAGAAGAGGGGACACATGTTGATGTAGAAGAGACATGAAGAAGAGGGGACACATGTTGATGTAGAAGAGACATGAAGAAGAGGGGACACATGTTGATGTAGAAG
Source organism: Trematomus bernacchii (assembly GCF_902827165.1). Lineage (NCBI taxonomy): Eukaryota > Metazoa > Chordata > Actinopteri > Perciformes > Nototheniidae > Trematomus > Trematomus bernacchii. The sequence goes on along the minus strand of NW_022987581.1, from coordinate 1,772,399 downwards.
AGACATGAAGAAGAGGGGACACATGTTGATGTAGAAGAGACATGAAGAAGAGGGGACACATGTTGATGTAGAAGAGACATGAAGAAGAGGGGACACATGTTGATGTAGAAGAGACATGAAGAAGTGGATTTTGCATAATAGGTGACCTTTAAACATGGAGATAATAATGTTGATGTTATACCCTGAACATGGGTTGGGATAGTTCAAGGTCACATTAATGACATGCAAGCTTGTTATACAATGTGTGGATGGAGGCTGGTTGGAGCTTCAGCACCACAGACAGCGACATATACAGCAAGTCATTGATGGGAAAGTGCCCCAAATTACAGTAAAATGACACAAAAAAAAATGTTGATTTAATCAGAATCAGAATCAGAATCAGGTTTCTCACCAGGTAGGTTGACACGTACGAGGAATTTGACTTGTGGTGTCGTGGTGCATACAGTACATAAAAGTCAAACAAAAATGAAAAACACAGATAGCGAACTATTTTAAGAACACTATAATAACATTACAAAAAAATAAGAAAAAATATAGTAAAATAGAAAATAAAATAAAGCAGTATTTACATTGAAATAAAATGCAATAAAATGTAAAATATGTGCAGTAAGCAAACCAGATATTGCCATAATAACCACCATTACAAACATTCACTGCTTCTTGCTACGGTTTGAATGTATTCATAACACTAGCTTAATTAGGCTACTCAGCAAACGTAAAATGTATATATTTATATAACTGTTGTATAAATTGGGATGCTAATTCTGGCAAAAACCATGCTAAAAACAAAATGTACTTATTAAAAGATGAACTGCCAAATCTAGATTGACCATCATTTGATGTATATACATGTAATACATGATGTATTGAATAACGCTTAAAAAATAGCAATTGATAGCATAAACACATAAGGACATTTTTATTGGAGATAGTAAATGATGGTGCAACAAAATTGATATTAAGCAACCAGTCATGCCGCCATTAATTACACTGTAATCAGAGTTCTAATTGTATTGTAATATTATATTTTAACTGTACTATGTAATGTTTTATTGACCTGTACTTTAATCATGTTTTATAATTGTTTGTGTGATAGAGATTATGCAATGTTTTAAGTGTTTATTGATTGTTATGTACCTACCACCTGATGGAAATGAGCTATTAGCTAAGATCTGGCATAATTAATCTCTTCACTTTTCTGAGATTAATGTATTTGTATGCATGGTCCTTGTTTAAATAAATACTTAAAGGGGACCTATCATGCAAAATGCACTTGTTGATGTCTTGTATACATAAATATGTGTCCCCGGTGTGTCGGGGAACTCACGCAGCGTCAGAAAATAAAACCCTCTCTCTTTTCCTTCGTACCCAAATCTCTAAAAACGGGCTACAACGGAGCTGATCCAGATTGGCGTCCGATATGACGTAATATCTGAAATGTGGACCCACGGCCCTATCAGAAAGTTGCTATCAGAAACAATGCCCGACTGTTTTGGACGTAATATGGTCGGTGTTTAGATTAGCATCGCTAACACTCAGAGCTAACCTGTACTGGAGAGCATGTGTGTGAAGAAGCAGGAAATAAAAAGGAACTCACCTTGTGGTATAACCGACAAGAGAGAAAGCCTTTGAGCTCCATACTGTTTCAGAAATAATCCTTGATAATCCATGATATGGCGTTTCATCACGGCAGTATTTAGTTTAGACAGTAGCTGCCGGGTCCCACATGAGCTCAGCCCCCTCTTTTTTTATTTGTATCAATTCTTTTTTTTTTTTAAAGCTTTATACCAAATCAGCACTTTTGAAACAGGAAGTGAAATAGAGGGATATGAGGCATGGCTAGAATGGCTGATCTGTTTGGTATTTTGAGCAAAACACTTTATAGACATGTTTTTTATATATTTGTATATATCTGAGACCTATGCTATTGCCTAAAAATAGCATGATAGGTGACCTTTAAACAACAAGTCAGATATAAGGTATTTTCTCATAGACTTCTATACAATCTGCCTTTGTTTGTACATTTCATTTGAAACGCCCCCTGTTGGCCATAAGAAAGAATGCCAGTTATTCTGCATCAGCTTCCCCTGGAGGTTGTCCCTTGCTTTGGACATAAGCTAAAGGTTTCAAGGTTTCAAGGTTTCAAGGTTTCAAGGCTTTTATTGTCATGTGTACATAGCTACAGTGTAGATATGACAATGAAAATCTTAGGCTCCTCCAACAGTGCAACACAATAAAACAGATAAAATAGTGCAAGTAAATAAAATAGAATATAATAGAAACAGAATATGATAGAAACTGTGCAGAATAGTCTATATACAGTAATTGGAATATTGATGATATATGTGAGTTGCAAACAGATGAATGTTATATGTTCTAAACTAAGCTAAGATGTTTTCATGTACCTCTTGTGTAGCATATTTTCCTAAATAAAAGGTCTCACTGGGCAACACAGTGTTTCCACCCTTCAGAGTGACAGGCTGTGAGCCCTTTGACAGACCTGTATTACGATTTGCAGGGGATTAGGACTTTCACAGTTGTCCATGCAGCATATGGTCGGATCTGCCCACGCTGCCATGCCTTCATCAGAGCCAGAAACAGCAGGAGGTCTGCAGCAGAACCCGGCCCACGCTGACCCCCCCCCACAGGAAACGGGCAGGAAGGATCATGTTGGTCTGAGTTCAAATCACTGAGTAATGTTTTTGTAAAGGAAAGCCTGTCAGCAAATAGTTTCTCACTGACAAACAAAATGCCCTTTATTGAGATTAATACACAACATGTACAAAAGACAACATTTTTATAACTAAAAGTACATATTAGAAAGTACACAAGAAAAAGACCAAATTAGACAACAGCAATTACTTACAAAATATACAAAATGCAGAATACAGAATACATATGTAATTTAAAAAATAATACGACAAACAGAACCCAACCCTCCCTCCAGACATATAAACACAACCACCACACACACACACACACACCACAGCACCACACACCACACACACACACACACGCACACACACACACACACACCACACACACACACACACAGCACACACCACAGCAACTCACTCACTCTCTCACTTCACATACACTCACTCACATCACTCACTCACGCACTCAGGCACTCACTCACAGTAGGTATGGTAGGTAGGTAGGTATGTAGGTTAGGTAGGTGTAGGTATGTAGTAGGTATGTAGTTAGGTAGATGAAAAATATAATATCAACACACACACACACACACACACACACACACACACACACACACACACACACACACACAGCCACACACACATACACACACACACACACACACACATCACAACCCACTCACACACACAACACACACAATACACACACACACACACACACACGACACACACACACACACTCACACACTCACACACACACACACACACACACAACACACACCACACACACACACACAACACACACACACTCTCTCTCTCTCTCACATACACTCACTCTACTCACTCACTCACATCACTTCCTCACAGCACCATCCACTTCACAGTAGTTATGTAGTTATTTAGGTAGGTAGGTAGGTATTTATTAGATTAAAATATAATATCAACACACACACACACACACACACACACACACACACAACACACACACACACAGATACGCACGCACTCACAGGTAGGTAGGTAGGTAAAGGTAGGGTAGTGTAGGGTGAAAAATATAATATCAACAACCACACACACACACACACACACCACACACACACACACACACACACACACACACACACACACACACACACACACACACACACACAGGTGTTTCGCTGTTTGGTCAAGCGCTAACAAAATGCCCTTTTGACATCATTTTTTAAAGCTAGCTTTT
>NW_022987581.1:1741026-1761026 GCF_902827165.1 Trematomus bernacchii | reverse complement strand
TTGACGTCCACAAATAAGGACTGCGGCAGCGAGCATTGTGGGTAATCCTGGTGGATTCAGTGTGTGATTCTGATTCAAGAGGCTCCTCTGTATTAAGACATCCTGACAAATGGACAGCATAAGAGGATTGCCTCCATTCACTCAGGACGAAACACAGAAATCAATTAGAAACCCAATCTGTCTGAACATCCAGACATTTAAAGGGGCCAACATTTCAGGTTCATATCAGTATGTAGTGTCTCTACTTTAAAGAGTCCTCTTCTGCTGATGTTCAGGTGTATATCAGTATGTAGTGTCTCTACTTTAAAGAGTCCTCTCCTGCTGATGTTACAGGTGTATATCAGTATATAGTGTCTCTACTTTTAAAGAGTCCTCTCCTGCTGATGTTCAGGTGTATATCAGTATGTAGTGTCTCTACTTTAAAGGAGTCCTCTCCTGCTGATGTTCAGGTGTATATCAGTATGTAGTGTCTCTACTTTAAAGAGTCCTCTCCTGCTGATGTTTCAGGTGTATATCAGTATGTAGTTGTCTCTACTTTAAAGAGTCCTCTCCTGCTGATGTTCAGGTGTATATCAGTATGTAGTGTCTCTACTTTAAAGAGTCCTCTCCTGCTGATGTTCAGGTGTATATCAGTATGTAGTGTCTCTACTTTAAAGAGTCCTCTCCTGATGTTCAGGTGTATATCAGTATGTAGTGTTCTCTACTTTAAAAAGTCCTCTCCTGCTGATGTTCAGGTTGTATATCAGTATGTAGTGTCTCTACTTTAAAGAGTCCTCTCCTGCTGATGTTCAGGTGTATATCAGTATGTAGTGTCTCTACTTTAAAGAGTCCTCTCTGCTGATGTTCAGGTGTATATTAGTATGTAGTGTCTCTACTTTAAAGAGTCCTCTCCTGCTGATGTTCAGGTGTATATCAGTATGTAGTGTTCTCTACTTTAAAGAGTCCTCTCCAGCTGATGTTCAGGTGTATATCAGTATGTAGTGTCTCTACTTTAAAGAGTCCTCTCCTGCTGATGTTCAGGTGTATATCAGTATGTAGTGTCTCTACTTTAAAGAGTCCTCTCCTGCTGATGTTCAGGTGTATATCAGTATGTAGTGTCTCTACTTACAGAGTGCTCTCCTGCTGATGTTCAGGTGTAACAGTCTGTAGTGTCTCTACTTTAAAGAGTCCTCTCCTGCTGATGTTCAGGTGTATATCAGTATGTAGTGTCTCTACTTAAAGAGTCCTCTCCTGCTGATGTTTCAGGTTGTAATCAGTATGTAGTGTCTCTACTTTAAAGAGTCCTCTCCTGCTGATGTTCAGGTGTATATCAGTATGTAGTGTCTCTACTTTAAAGAGTCCTCTCCTGCTGATGTTCAGGTGTATATCAGTATGTAGTTGTCTCTACTTTAAAGAGTCCTCTCCTGCTGATGTTCAGGTGTATATCAGTATGTAGTGTCTCTAATTTAAAGAGTCCTCTCCTGCTGATGTTCAGGTGTATATCAGTATGTAGTTGGTCTCTACTTTAAAGAGTCCTCTCCTGCTGATGTTCAGGTGTATATCAGTATGTAGTGTATCTACTTTAAAGAGTCCTCTCCTGCTGATGTTCAGGTGTATATCAGTATGTAGTGTCTCTACTTTAAAGAGTCCTCTCCTGCTGATGTTCAGGTGTATATCAGTATGTAGTGTCTCTACTTTAAAGAGTCCTCTCCTGCTGATGTTCAGGTGTATATCAGTATGTAGTGTATCTACATGTCTCCATGCTTTAATGTTCAAAAAGCTCTTTATGTTTCTCATACTGCCTGTGCTGCAGCACCTCTTTTCACCCTCTGTCTGAAACCCTCCGTTCAATCTGAATTTACTTTAAAATAAAAAAATTCTATATTTTATCATTGCTTTGATAAAAAAGATGATTAATTTCCCCCTTTTAGAAGTGAAGATATAGTCATTTGTTCTGGGAATGTCATTTTCGAGCCTGAGACCTGAAAAACAGGCTCGGGGCTCAACTGGTTAAATTCAACAGGGCCCAGAACTGAACCCTGTGGAACCCCATATCAAGTTCATACCTCCTAAACAATTTAAAGAAGTTCCTCTTCTGTAAATATGATCAGTCCTGCACCAACTTCTAGTTAATCAAGCAGTCTATAGTCATGAAATGCTGCACTGTAAAGGAACAAGGACAAACAAAAGTATTGTCTGAGTAAATATTTCATCTTTAAGAAGAGCTGTCTCAGTTCTGTGATGTCAACTATATGATTTTACAGCTGAGATAATGTGTGTAAACCTTTATATATACAGTCTATGGTGTAAACAGTATGTTAAGCCTCCCTTTGCAGTGTGATTAATGAGTGGGTTCTTAAAGGGGTCTTCTTGGTTCAGGGCAATAAAACAATAGTGACCTTGAGCTGTTCCTTTGTGCTGTACCAGCTGATCTCAGAGAAGAAAGGATACAGAATACACTTACAGAAACTGTGTAGTATTGGTTATTATTACTTAGCTAAAGCAACAGAGAGATATCACAGTCAACAAAGACATGGAGAGGAGAACAAAGGCAGGAGTTATCAGAGTGAAGTGCTTTTAGAAGTTCTTTAATGAGAATGTATATTTTTCATATATTGTGGGTTTCAGTGTTTGAAAATGTAATTGGGTGCAGCATCAAAGCAGCAAAAGCTCCAACCAGTGTTTGTAATCCCTCAGACAGCTGATGAAAAGGAGCTACCTACACATCACAAAGACACACACAACTAAGCCTATTACAATGATGCACTACGGCCCTTCAAAAGTACACAACATAAAAAAAGTCGTACACAGCTGTGGCTTTTGCCCCATCTGATGCAACCGCCACTGACCTCCGACATGTCCACAAAATGCTCATGTGGTTAAAAATCAATCCCACCTGGAGTAAATCCACAAGCTACCCTGCAGTATACAAAGTCATTCAAACTAGCTGCACCTTTACCAGCTTTGAGAACACTTTCATGATCAATCTTATAAAAACATATCATATATATTATTCTGAAATGGACCAATTGCACAATGACTACTTTACTGTCGCTACTTTAACTATATTTGATGAGAATACTTTTCTACTTTTACTTGAGGAACATTTTGAATGCAGGACTTTTACTGTAACCGAGTATTCCTACACTCTGGTACTTCTACTTTTACTCAAGTACAAGATCGAGTACTTCTACTTTTACTCAAGTACAAGATCTGAGTACTTCTACTTTAGTACTTTCTACTTTTACTCAAGTACAAGATCTGAGTACTTCTACTTTTACTCAAGTACAAGATCTGCGTACTTCACTTTTTACTCAAGTACAAGGATCTGAGTACTTCTACTTTTACTCAAGTACAAGATCTGAGTACTTCTACTTTTACTCAAGAACAAGATCTGAGTACTTCTATTTTTACTCAAGTACAAGGTCTCAGATTCTGACTTTTACTCAAGTACAAGGTCTGAGTACTTCTACTTTTACTCAAGTACAAGATCTGAGTACTTCAACTTTTACTCAAGTACAAGATCTGAGTACTTCTACTTTTACTCAAGTACAAGATATGCGTACTTCTACTTTTACTCAAGTACAGGATCTGAGTACCTCTCCCACCTCTATATTTATACCAATATACTGTATACAGTAGCATTAAATACATTGAATAAAAACACTTATATAAACATAGAAAATGAACGTAAAACATCCAATAAAACATAAGATGAATACAAAATCTTTATTAAAACATTATGACATTTCAAAGTAAACATTTGCAGATTGTACACTAAAGTTCAATGTCCAATATAAGATAAAATAAAATTCAATGATATTATTTATAAAAACATGAGAGATGTGTACTCATTTAATAGTTTTTTACTAACATGTGCTTGCCTCTTTTATATACCAGCCTACTTATTGTATTTGCCTTTTATCTGCAGTGTCCTCTTTGCTGTAACAATGTACATGGCATCGCTCTGGGAAGTATAAAGGATTTTGTATTCTGAGTCTGAAGAAACTTGAATACTTATACTAAAAAAACCTGATGTGTAGCTGCTGCAGACAGTAAAAGTGTGTTTTCTTTATTGATCTGCACGCACTGAGGTGTCGTTTCAGAACACGAGTTATGGGACAAACACTGTCGCTATTTGTCGGGACATCTTTCTTCATCCATCCACAGGCGCTGAGCTGGAGCTCGTTATACAAACACGAATCTGTCTGAGCGCCTGTCTGGAAATATATCCTCCCAAAGGTGCAGCTCCACGTTGAGATGAGTCTCCCTTTATCCCCTCCTTAATGTCAAAATGCAAGGCGGAGAATTTTCCTCTGTATGAAGTGGTTTCTTCTTATATGAGCAGAGAGAAAATGAGACACTATAAAAAAAACATGCTCTATTTTCAAAAAAGCAATAATCCGGATATACGAGAGACGATGACAAAGACCACAATGTAGAGAAAGCAGCTGCTTGTAAGGTACATTTCTTCTGTGAACATGTTTTTTTACATACATATTAGTACAGTACAACTAAGAAAAGTATCATTTTTACAGGTACATTTGCAGCTCTTTTGCGAAAGTTAATATGTCCATTGCTGTAAAAGTACAAATAGCATATTTAGAGTTCTGTTCTCCATGAACTGACTAATTTTCGACTCAAATCAACGACAAAGAGAGTGACACAAACTGAAAAAAGGAGACAAAGAGACCTAGATATACATAAAACAACTAAGAAAAAGGGTAAAAACAACCACAAAGAGACTCAAAACCACTACAATACATTTAGAAATAACCACAGACGCATGCTTTTCTAGGATGAAACAACATAAACTCAATAATAAGATGGATCCTTGTTATTGATGGTAAAGACTGAGTAGGTGTAAATGCTTTGGATGCAGTTCTGCCATCTGACCACAGGGTGGAGAACTGGGACTTCCTCACTACTTCTTTGATTTTCCAACAACAAACCACAGGATCAATGGAGATTAGATGTGTGTCTGCCACCTCGACAACACAATACATTACTGAAAACAATACTATGCATTGAACAAAATAGACACAAGAGATACAGGACTGAGATCTCATGTAATAAACAGTTATGTACTTACATGTAATTGTCTATATGTGAATCAGCCGATTGTAACAGAAAAATGACTTTAAAAAAAAATACATGTTTGTTAGAAAGGCAAGTAACAGTGAAATATTTAGTACTTTTCATGTTAACCAATTGGACAAAAAGGTCACAATAGTAGCTTTTACATACAACATTAAGATTTAATTGGCAAGAGTAATCCAGTCAGGTTAAATTACTGTACGCTAGCATCTCACTTTGGCTTATATCAAGTTATTTTTCAACAAAAAAAACAGTTATTGTTCCTGTTTGTTTGCTCTGCAAACTCAGTCTCCTGGTGACATTTGAAAGATGTCTTCTTAGAAGAAACCCTAATTAACAATACCAAGAATTTGGTATTTTATCAGTGACATTTCTGTCAACTGAAAGGGCAAATGAATTCGACCCTTTCAGTAAATACTTGCTGTAGTGGGTTCTGTTTCAAAGTAATATAAACTACCACTGACTGGAAAATAATGTCAACAACTGGATAGCATTTGAGCTACGTGTTTTACCACATTAGCCGAACAAAGCCACTGAAAGGCATGGAGGAAAATAAGTATGTTTTTCAGGGCCCATAACAAATATAAAATGTTAAAAACCATTAAGATCATTTAATAGAATTATATATTTATCACATTTACATTTAGCTTACCAGTTCTGCCGTTTATTTGTTACTCTTAGCTAGGTCTTTAAATTGTTTATCTGTTGCTTTAAGTAATTTATGTATGTTTATCTATTACTGTAACTATTCGCTGTTTACCCAATCACTTGTTATTACCACATTTTAACCGGCATCCTTAAGCTTATTATTCTAATTGTTATCAGCCACTTCAAGCTAACTATTAGCTGTTTATTCGTCACTCTAAGCTAACTGTTTTCACCGTTTATTTGTAGTTTTAACTTGCTATCATCGCCGTTAGGCTATAACGTCAAGCTAACTGTTTTGGCTGTTTATCTGTTGCGTTAAGCTAACTGTTTTTATCGTCTTTTCTGTACACTTTAGCTAACTAGTTCCCTTACTTTTAGATAAACTGTTACTGGGTACTGTTACTTTAGCTAAGTATTTTAACCATTTATACATTACTATTAGCCATAGCCGCGGGAAGTCATTTTACTTAGGGGGTGCGGCGAATTATCAAGGGAGGCGGGGACGGGGGGCTCAGTTGAGGCTCCCTCCGCAAGATGCGGCCCCCTCCGCAAGATGCGGCCCCCTCCGCGAGGTGAGGCCCCACGCAGTCTACGTGATCTGCATGTAGGAGGGTACTATGAGCTAACGATTTGCGTACTCTCTTTACCTTGCTAACGTGTTTACACAAAGTATACTCAAGCTCAGCGTCCACAGCAAGTCGTAACCTCAACTTAAAAGATAGCAAGGTTCATTTAATCAATAAGAGGTTGAATAAGTGTCCTCTGGGCTACATTATAGGCTAACCCTGGTGTGGAAATCACTGCAGTATAAGCCTACAAAATCTCTCTTTCTGTCATAAAGAGTTTCTTATTTGCTTGCGTACAGGATTGACCAGGTCAGCAGAACAACACACTCATAAGACTCCAGCAGGCAGAGATGAACGTCTGTTAATGAGTGGACTGTGTGACTGTTTGCCAGCTGAGATCCAGCCTAAAGGCCCGACAGCAGTGACCCAGCCCTGTTAAAATGAGAACGAAAACAAAGGGTACACAGAGAGCAGCGATGGCCGGCTTTGTCCTCTCTCCGTTTCCCCCGAATAGCTCTTACACCAAAGGATATCGTTGTATCTCCTTCCTCCTCTATTACCAGATGGAGAGCTATTTTTCTGCCACCCGCTCCCCTGCTCTCACCCCCAGAAAATAAAGTGCTCTGTGGTGACGACCCTCAGCGGTTATGAACGGTTCTGACAACAGGGACCACATTTCCTCCTTCAAAACGTTCAGTAGGAATCTGTGGGAGCATTGCATCTGTTACGTTTACTTTAGATAACTGTTTATATACCATTAATTCCTTACTTTTTGGCTAACTATTCTCAGTTTCAGTTTCATTCATCTCTTAGGCAACTTTAAGCTAACGATGCTACGTGTTTATCCGTAACTATATCAAGTCTTTAGCAGTTACCTTTAGCTCACAACTTTGACTGTTTAGTGAGTACTTTAAGATAACTATTTAAACCATTTGTTCCTTACTAGATAACTGTGGGTTTATCCTTTGCTTTAAAGCTAACGATTTCAACCATTTAATATTTCCTTTTAGCTAACTATTTTAGCTGTTTATCTATTTATTTAAGATAACTACTTTTAGAGTTAATCCGTTACTTTCAGCTAACTATGTTAACATACATTTACGTCCCTTTGGCAACATCAACCCTTAGGCTAACGATGTTACCTCTATATCCGTATCTCTTAGCTAACCAGTTTACCTGTTTGGCAGTTATTTTTAGCTAACTATTTGTATTGTTTACCCGTAACTTTGTATCTGTTACTTTAGGCTAACTATTTTATTCACAAAACTTGTATATTACTATTATACCATTCAACCCTTAAGCTATTTTAAGCTAACGTTTTATCCGTCACAGTGGACCTATCATGCTATATTTAATGATATATTGTAGGGCCCATACCTATATAAGGTATTTATACGTTTCTGTTTTCAAAATACCAAACAGATCATGCATTTTAGCCATGCCTCATTTTGCTCTATGTGCTGTTTGCTGTCTACGGGTCTGATTCTGTGAGCTGCAGCTGACCACGCCCCCCTGCAGGAGAGGGGAGCCGTGCTCTGATCAAGTCAAGAGGGGGAGAAAAAGAGATCTCCGTCCTCCGTGTTTTATTATATAGAGTCGTTATTCATTTGTTTTAAAGCTCAATAAATAACAAAGAAGACCTTTGACCGGCACTTTTCTAATTTTGTCCGGAAGATTTAAACTTTAACGGACATCTTGACCGGCGAAAGAAACTGAAACTGAAACTCTGCCGCACGGTCCCCTCGTTCCTTGGAAGAGGCGGAGAGGTGGGTGTTTGTCATCTGCTGGTGGACTAACCGGAGAGAATTACAGTGCTTGCCTCGACGGGGACGGATTGCATTGAATTAAAGCAGCGGGAGCAAACGCTTGCCTCGGGGAGGGAGAAAAAAAGCCACAGCGGAGAATAAACAGAAGAGTAACCATGGTAACTATGGGCGGGAAGTCTTCTTCGCTGCTTTTGTGGCAGACTACAGCGCCACTTACAGGCCTGGCATATGTACTACAGCGTCTCCAGCGCTTTCGAGCGGCAATAGAGTGGCGAAGTCCCTCCCCTTCCGGTGGACCTCCATGGGACCTTATTTCGGGAAAATTATGTATTGAAGTCAATGGAGAGAGAAAGATTATCTTTCGATCCCGTTTGAATTGTGCCACGAATTACACATATGATTTTTGTCAATTTAAAAGATAATTTTGCAAGTCAAAAAAAAAAAAATGTGTCGTAAAACTGTGAAGTAACACATTTGTTTGTGTGAAACGCTCAATGAACTACATCTCTGGTCAACAACACTCGTCACCAAGATGGCCGTCACTACTGTCTTGTCAACAAAACGATTGACTGCCCTCACTATCACCACAATGAAACACGTCCTGAAGAATGTCATTCAAAGCTGCCTGCCTGCCTTCCTTTGATTCTCTCTGAACTGCCTGGTCGTTTAATGTTTAATGTCAACCATTTGTGCAGATAGCATGAAGTAGAGAAGATCGCTAGCGTTAGCATTAGCATTTCTCCCCCCGGGCTTAAATTGTGTATTATAGAATGATCACACCGGTGTGACAGTACTCTTCAAAGGGTTCACGAAATATGACTACTACTCTTACTGTTTAACATTTTGGGTTACTTAATGTTACTTCATGTTAAGGCTAATACAAATGACAAGGCTGTAATGCTAACTAACGTGCTAGCTACTAGCTAGCTTGATCCAGACACTCCTAGTCCTTTCATCAGACGGGAAGCGAAAGAACGAGCAAGACCCATTGCTGGTATGATAACAACCTGGTACTAAGCACACAGGCATATTGTTAAAGTTATCTTATCTTAGCCAGCGCCATATAGATAGATTATATCTATATGGCGCTGATCTTAGTGGAGGAAAACAATTGTGACATCACTTACGCGACTCTGGGATTTGTAGTCTTTCTAGTTGCGTATTTTTCATAGTCTTATATTTCAACAGTTTATGACAAACTGTGACTTTTTTGACATGGAAATGATTTTTAAGATTGACAAACATCATATGTGTAATTCATTGGCACAATTCAAACGGGATCGAAAGATAAGTTTTCTCTCTCCATTGACTTCAATACATTATTTTCCGAAATAAGGTCCCATGGGGCGGAAGTAGATGGCGTGACTTCGCCACTCTATGGCCGGCCGTGGGCCCAACCCCACATTCCCCTGATAGGTGGAGAGTTGGCCCAAATAGCCGTAGCGCCACTTCTGTGACGTCATAGAAGTGTTCAAATCTGGATCAGTTTTTATCAGATCCGTGCAGCCCCCCTTTTTTAGAGATTTGGGTATGGAGGAAAATAGAGAGGGTTGTGTTTTCTGACACTTGGTGAGTTCCCTGGAACACCGGGGACACATATTCATGTATAAAAGACGTACAAAAGTGCATTTGCATGATAAGGTCCCCTTTAAAGATAACTCTTTTAAACTGTTTAATATTTCACAACTTTAGCTAACTATTTTAGCTGTTGATTCTTAGCTTTTAGCTTACTATTTTAACTGTTAATAATTTACTTTAAACTAACTTTTAAACCTTTTATCTGTTATCTTATAGGCTAACTAGTTGACTCATGTTTCTGTTACTATCCAACTATTCATATCCTTTTAGCTAACTATGAGCTAACTATTTAAAATGATTATCCGTTACTGTTAGCATAGTATTTCACCTATTTGTTTATACCTTTAAGCTAACTATTTTAACCGTTTATTTTTACTTTTATCCAACTATTTCAATCCTTTAGCTAACTATAAGCTAACTATTTTAATGATTATCCGTTACTGTTAGCATACTATTTTACCATTTATTTGTACTTTTATCCAACTATTTCAATCCTCAGCTTACTTGAGACAATTGCATCTGAACTCAATCTGTGTGTAAATGTGATGGCCAATCTGTCTTCTTTCCTTCCTGTCCCGGCATGCTTTTGTTGCCAAAACCAATCATGTCTATGGCATGTTACCAATTTCACAGCCTTAGTTTTAGGCGGATGAATCTAGGCCACCGCAAGACATTCTCCATCTGCTATTCTGTGGCCAAAAGACTTGGGGAGGTCAGAGAGAGAGAGAGAGAGAGAGAGAGAGAGAGAGAGAGAGAGAGAGAGAGAGAGAGAGACAGAGAGAGTATAGAGATAGAGAGATAGAGAGAGAGAGACAGACAGAGGGAGGGATTAGCCTGGTACAACCAGGTCCAGAGCGAGTTGAGATTAAAAGCCAGGAGCAGTAAATACACTCATCGTGGAAAAACACACAGACTGACATGATTTTCCATACAAACCCCCACTCAGACTATAAGCGTATATCTCCGTCATTCAACATGTTATTCCACCAAATTGAAAGAATAATCAACATTATTTCAAGAAATTACATGTTTTCGTTTGCATGGCTTGCATTACATGCATTATACTTTTGAAAAAAACATCCATAACATTCATCTGTTTGCAATTTATATATATATCAATATTCCAATTACTTGTATATAGACTATTCTGCACAATTTCTATTATATTCAATTGTATTGTATTTACTTGCACTTGTATCTGTTGCACTGTTGGAGGAGCCTGTGACCTAAGCATTTCATTGTCATAACTACACTGTTGCTATGCACAAATGACAAGAAAAGCCTTGAATCTTGATCTGTTTTTAGCCCACATATACTGTAAAGGCTATATCATTGTAACATTCAGTGTTTCTATTCCACTGTATTTACTGTTACATTCTGTTGTATTTCCTTTCGACTTTGCATGCATAGTTTACCTGTTTTTTCCACCAAATTGAAAGAATAATCAACATTATTTCAGAGATTGCAAGTTTCTTGCATTACATATGATACACATCTGTTTTTAGCGCACATATCTAAAGGCTATATCATTGAAACACCTATTGTATTCTACTGTATGTCATGTTACATTCTGTTGTATTTCATTCGATTTCGCATGCATAGTTTACTTGTTTTTCCTATGTATTTTTCCTTTTATGTCAAGTATATTGTTCGTTGCATTGTCGGAGGAGACTGGTTTCAAAATGTTCATTGCAAGAACAACGCCTTAGCTATTGTGCATATGACGAATAAAGCCTTGAATCTTGAATCCTCAATCCACAATAAAAGCATTTTAGTTTACTTATTCCTGCATCTTACTTGCACCATTATCTACTGAAGTGCTTATTGTTATCTCATGTCTTCTTTCTTTTTATGATAATAATATGCTGCATTGTTGGAAGAGCTTAGGATTTAGCTAGCGTACATATGATAAGAAAAGCCTTTGAATCTGATGTCTTTCAATCCTATTCACGCACTTAACTTGGAACAAAATGTCCCTCGCTCTTTTTGGATTGGATTTCTTTGCAAGTCTTTAGTATGTTGCATTGCTGGAAGACAACAGATTCCCATTGCCAAAACTCTGTAGCTATTGTGCACATGACATATAAAGCCTTTGAATCCTGAACCAAGGTCACCAGCTCCTGGGATGTGAAAAAAAAAAGGTCATCTATAAAAATACTCCGAAGTGCCTTTATGATTACAGTTTTTTGCAGAACGCAGCAGTTTCGTCGGTGTTTTGTTCTGCAGAGATTTGTGTTCCCTGTCCTCAGCACATCATGCAGTATAAGCTATTAAATCTCAGCTCTGCTAACCCTGTCATGTGGAAAAAGCCCTGACCCTCAGACTGGGGGTGACTGAGGAGAGGGTGAGGACAGGTGTGACTCAGCAGCACCTGAGCACGATCAAGGGCAACACATCCTTTTATATTGCACTGTTTATATGTAGTGCATGGGCTTTGGAAGGAAGGCTGTCAACAAGGAGGATTTGGTCAACATCTCAGGGGGGGATTAGGAAGGAGGGAGTCTTTTCTATGTGTGCAAAAAGGGGGAGGGAGATAGAGAGAGGACTTCCCAGCATGGGGGGAGAGAGAGGGAGGGGGTGAGTTGCCTCGTTCGAAAGGGACTGAAATGTCCTTCATATAAACCGGTGACAAAGTGGCGAGCAGCGGCCACACAGACAGCAGGAGACCGAGCACCGAGCAGCCGCTAGATCCGCAGCGACACACCGGGGAGAAACACCCGAGAGGAAGCAACTAATCCGGAGCATTCATCACAACACCGACAGGTAACAATAATAAATGCACGACGATTTGAACAGTTTTATTCGACAGCTTGTCAGACGTATTATCACATTTCGAATGATCTTTATTAACAGGTGTATACGAGGACAGTGCGTTAACATAATGTGTTGCTACGGATGAAACAACAAGTGCTTTACAGTCAAATTTAAAACTCATTAATAAGCAACACCAGACTCCATCGAAAAAAGAGAGTTTTTTTTACACCTGCGTGTTTTCTACTTGGTAACATGTTTACATATACATAAAAGTTATTGTTGTGTTGTAAATAATAACGCTTAAATAAATGTACGTTATCATTTTGGAAATACGAAGAAGTTGCTTTTTTAGTTTTAATTTTCAAGGTTAAGCGAGCTGATTTTTTGGGTGGAATATTGTATACAAAAATACATTTGAATTACCTCGAAGTAGCATTAGATACGGTTTAAAACTGGAAGGTGAAAGTAGTGTAATGCACCATTTGTATTTTTGTTTATTTAGCGTATATCTCGGATTATTTAATGTATTTGTTATTTTTTGTTGGAGTTTTTCCTCCTGATTTTGTGAGGTTTATATATTATATACATATTTTTCCATATATGTATGACTATATAACGTAGAGGATAGTCACCTTATTTTTCCTGAATATATGAAATGCATCCTCTATCTTTGTTGTGAGAAATCTGGGCTTCACTGGACTCTTTTATTGATTTTATTGAACTTTTATTCCAGAAATTACGTATTTTTTCTCGAAAATACATGATTTTCTTACATCTAAGAATTGTGTATTTGTTGTGTTCAATCAGGGCTACATCAAATTATTTTATTCATTTATTTTGCTATTTTTTCAAGTATTTTCTCATGATTTTATAACAGCTAAGAATATTATCTATTTCTCCTTAAATGTCTGAAACACATCCCATATCTTTGTTGTGTCAAATCAAGGACTATACTAACTGGACTATTTCTTATTTATGTTTATTTATTTACGGGAATTTGTGACTTCAAGTGTATCTCACAGATATATAACGTTATAACCCCATCATGTGTGTTCTCCTGTAGTGTGTGAAATGTGTCGTATATCCTTGTTGTGTAGATTCAGAGCAACGTGTCCAGGTCCATTCAGCCAGATTTGTTTAATTCTGGTTATCGAGGCTACACATCGGCCATCCGCTTGTCAGATTAAACAACTACGCATTTGTGCACGGTGCTCCAGTCTCACCTAATTAGACTCAGCCTCTACTGGGTCACCACATGCAGAGCTCACACGGAGATAAACAGCCTGTAAACCTGAAGACTGAGGCGTGAGAATAACCCAGATTAGGATTTTACATCCAACGTGTTTTAAAAAAAAATCGTGTACAGGTAGCTACACTACAGTAGGTAGTTCTTCTTTGGATGTCATATATGTGTTCTATTAAACAGGCAATCATCCCTACATTAATGGGAATGCAGGTTAATAAAAGTAAACTCAATTAACCAAATAATTTATTTTATAGTATGTTTTTTTTCTTTTTATAAAAGCCAAAACTAACATCTATTTAATTTATTTAATTTTTTATTTAATTTTTTATTTATTCTTTAACTGTTTTGTCTTTTCTTGTCAACTTCCAGAGGTGGAAAAAGTAGTAATACACAAAAAAAATACTCACGTTAAAGTTCTGCAATTAAAATGTTGAGCCTCAATTTAACAAAAGTTATTGACGTCAAAATATACATAAAGTACCAAAGGATACAAGTTATTTATTTTTAGTATTTGCTAAATATCTGAATCTGTAAAGTGACTAAAGCTGTCAGATAATGCATTAAAATGAAAATACTTAGTGAAGAACAAGTACCTCAAAATTGTACTTAAGTACAGTACTTTAAATGCACTTCAATATTTCAGTCAGGTGAGAATATGCTGTTTCTAATCTGCCTCTGTCCATTGTGCTGAACTCTTTTCCAGACCTGTGATTGGCTGTAGAGATGGGTGTCACCTCTCGTCCACTGCTATTGGCTGGAGCTTATCTGTTGGCCGCTCTGATTGGTGGAGCCCACTCAGAGGGGGTGTGTCTTCAAGACGCTAAGCACAAGGCCACGCCCAGTCCAGAGCCCAACCTGACGGAGTGTGGGCTGTACGCTGACAGTGAGTGGATTTACAGAGCCTTTAAGTACTTATACTTCTCTGTAAAAGTACTCCATTACAAGTAAAAGTACCGCATTGAGAATGGTAGGCTACTTAAGTACATATATTAACAAAATATTAGATATATTAATATAAAAGTAGTCTACTCTAAGCAGAAACATATAATAAAAAATAGTCAAATACATTAAATAAATAATTAGAAGCAGAACATTTTCACTTTTGAGGAGTTGTCTTAATACAAAAATCAGATATTATCAAAATACTTTTTAAGGTGTACTAAAATATAATGTGTGCTAGTTTAATCAACATCATAATATCATTTATTTTACAAATATTTTATATGTTATGTGTGTAGAAATCAGAATTTCTGGAGAAACTAATGATTGATCTGTAAAGTACTTAAAAAATACTTAAGTGCAGTCACCTTAAATGTGTATTTTAGTATAGTACTTGACTACATGTACTTAGTAACAGCTCACCCCTGGAAACACTGCATGTTTGATGGTGTAAAGAAAGACACCCTGTGGTGATAATATCTCCCGACTGACTGCATGTGTTTCCTGTGGTTGACAGACAGCTGCTGCACAGAAGAAGACATTCCGGACGTCTCCCATGTTCCCTCGGCTCTCAACAAGAACAAACCCTGGGACAAGTGCGGTCCTCTGAGCTCTGAGTGAGTGTCACAGCCTCTGATTAACACTGATTTCTATTAACATCCATCACATCACTATCTGTAAACACACAAAGGATTATGGCGATTGAAAAAACATTGAGATTAAATCTGTCTGTGATCAAGATTAAGACGTGCTTTATTTATCCCAAATTCATTTATTCAGTCTTGTGTTATTCTACTTTACATTTCACACATAGGCCCACAATACACATATGCACAAACAATACCTGTACACATGCATACATAAAGTAAAAGGGCTGCAAATGGTTCAGCTACTGGGAGAAGTTGGGGACTCGATGCCTTGCTCAAAGACACCTCATTAGTGCCTAGCAGGAAAACTTTACAGCTACCATTTCGCACTTTGTACATGGTCCGAACGGGAGTTGAACCAATGACGCTTCGCTTTCCAAGACAAGTCCCTACAGACTGAGCTTCGACCGCCAAATATGATATTAACAGAGCTACACTCCATTGGATAGTTGTTCCAATGAAGACAAGCTAATACAAAGCATAACAAAACTAACATCAACGACTTTAGAGTGGTGCAGTGATGACGTACCCAACGTTAGCGTTATGCTATAAATATCACGGTCACATGACTTCACGCCACCACCGCTAAGCTAAAGGTGGCTAATGTTGGGCTATAAAGGAACTACAGCACGGTCACATGACTTCACGTCACCACCGCTAAGCTAAAGGCGGTTAATGTTGGGCTATAAAGGAACTACAGCACGGTCACATGACCTCACGTCACCACCGCTAAGCTAAAGGCAGCTAATGTTGGGCTATAAAGGAACTACAGCACGGTCACATGACTTCACGCCACCACCGCTAAGCTAAAGGTGGCTAATAGAGTGCCACAGTGACGCGTCCTAAAACCCGGAAGTAAGTTAGCATTTTACCACTTCCGGTTCCTTCGATAAAAAACCAATGCAATTTCTCCATAGGATTTTGGAAAATAGCTTGAAATAAGGTCTGTGGTTGACACAAATTGAAGAGACAGATCACGTTTTGTTCAGCCAGATAATATCCACATGTCTACCCTACTTTTATAATTTTATAATCATAAATCTTATCGATAGATTTATGATCGCGTTTTAGGACGCATCACTGTGGCACTCTATGTTGGGCTATAAAGGAACTACAGCACGGTCACATGACTTCACATCACCACCGCTAAGCTAAAGGCGGCTAATGTTGGGCGTGATGACGTTTAGTTATCTCATTTAGACACTTGTTAGCAACCGCTTTTTTTAAATCCACCAGTGGGGGATTTACTGACGTGTTTTATGTGGTAGAAAAAAAATCTCTTCAGCTTGTGTTAACCACAGACCTTAAAAAAACCCATTGACTTCCAGAAAAGGGAACCCAAATGACCAAAATACTGACTCATTTCCCATTTGTACGACTCATTCCTGCATCACCTTTAACTGCCTTGGGACCATTTCCACTCCGTCATCCCTCCCAGGGTCAATGAAGGTTTAAACACTGATGTCATAATGTTAGTACTAACCCCCCCCCCCCCCCCCCCCCCTTCTCTCTTTAGGTGTGAAGGTTTCCTGAAGCGAGTGTCATGTTTCTACCGCTGCTCTCCGGACGCCGCGCGCTGGCCTCACCCTCAGAGACGCTCCTACATCCAGGCGGTGCCGCTCTGCCACAGCTTCTGCAGGGACTGGTGAGGCTGCCAAAACACATTTATATAATATATAATGAAGCTAATTACCCATGGTCCCTAGGCCTAGCCATTCGTTAATGTTAGAAAAATCTCACTGGTCACCGGCTTGAGCTTCAATCTCAGGATCCATGTGTTTCTGATCCTCTCCAGAATGGAAGTAGTCATCACATACAGAGCATCAACTAGTTCCTGAACAGTGTCCTTCACATGCTGATATCCAAGAGAGGGAGTTACACAGTCACAAGATGGAGGAATAGAAAGCAGTATTCAATGTTTACTTCAGATTAGCTCCACGTCAGAAATGATCATGCTTGTCATATGTCTATCTCCATAGAGGCTGAATCATCATGTTAATCACATAGCTATCATATGCCTAAAACAGTCCTGATGCTCTTCTAGGTAATCATACATCCTGTCATGTACACAGCTACAGTTGGGATACCTTTGTTATCATGTGTACTCTCATATTGGAAGAGGACATTCAGTGTTTTCCCAACACTGCCAAAACACATTTCGAATCACATCTAAATCAAGATCGGTATCTGTCCCCGTTCACCTATAAGCGCTGTCAGGAGAGAGATTACGGCTCGGTGTAACGGCGTTCTGTGCTCAGACAGAGTGTCCCATTAACAGCATAATGGCTCAGGGAAGGCCAAGGTTACATATATTAGTCCTGTTTTACAAAGTAGGGTACAACAATGTACAGCAGCAAAGGGGATTCCTGTCAACATGAGAAACTGTTTCATATCATGGTTGCCTTGTTGCAGGGGTTGTTGTCATGAAAAAAATATGAGAACTGCCTTTTATACTATCTTTTTGTTTACAATGAACACATTTAGGAGCGCTTCAGCAGCCTTGAGTTTGAGATGATTGATACCACTTTTCTGTTGGTACAATAGACTGTTCTTAGATGGGGACTTCATAGTTAGTGTGACGTCATTCATTGGTTTTTAGTGTTGTCTTTTGAAGTCTTGAATTTGGCATTTTAGCTGGCATTTTGTTTATTTAAGTGACAATAGTTGTCTTAGCTGGTACAAGCTAAAGCTAGCGCTACCTAGCTAGTATGGTTAGCAAGGTTTAGTCACAAAGACACATACTTAAAACAAAATGTAGATTACTAGCTGAGTCCTTAACATATTTCTTTTGTAGGCTACTACTGAACAAATGCCTACTTAAAGGTGGGGTAGGTAATTCACTTCAGAAACACTTGTTGTTATATTCCATGGAATGCTCGTAACATCCCGATAGCAATGAATATATAAAATGCTTTGACAATAAATACATTAAAAAATGTCATCTGTGGAAGTCGTGGCGCTGTAAAAAGCACGACCAATCATCTGAGCCGGCCCGGCTAAAATAACTGGATGGCCTACCTGCCTGTCAGCCTTCCATCTCGTGCACAAACTTATCTCGTGCCCTCATTGGTCATGTGCGCGTTCGTGTGTGTTGGAGGAGGGGCTCGATAAGGAAGTCTGAAGGAAGGGGCAGATTTTTTCCGGTTGTGTATTTTCAAATTCTAGCGCACTCGAGCTGGTTTCTCCATTCTTACCTACCCTACCTTTAACTATGTTAACTAGTTGTTTTTAAACTTTGGTTTTCGTAGGGATTAATCTCGAAGGATATGAAATGTTTACTAAATATTAAATAAAGTGAGATTCAGAGGGGCTGGCAGGTGGATTTTGTTAATCTTGCACGGAGTTCGGCTTGCTTTTGGATCCCCATGTTGGAAACATGGGGATCCATGCTTAGCTTAGCTTAGCTTAGCTTAGCTTAGCTTAGCTTAGCTTAAAGACTGGAAGTCTTTAAGCTAAGCTAAGCTAACTGTCGCTTAATATTTGGCATATGAACTAATTCTGCATAAAAGCTGCACCCCAGTTCTTTGGTAGACAACCAGAATCTCAGGAATACATCTTACAATGTGAGATTTACAGTTGAGTGTTTTGCCATTATTTAATTTAGAGATTTGCCGTGTGTTTCTTCAGGTTTGACGCCTGCCGGATGGACATGACGTGCGCTCGTAACTGGGCCAGAGACCCCCGGGGACAGAACTGCACTGGAACCTGTGTGTCCTATCAGCAGGTGAGCTGTGATTGGTTGCTTACATAACATGGACCCTTGTGTTTGTCATCAGTAGAAATCAGACATTTTGAGTGTTTGTGTGCCACATGGCTTTCTGGGGGATATTTCCATCTCTTCAGCACTTCTAAAACGTGAAATGGCATTACATTTAGACGAGAAAGTCACGTTCCCCCGAGAATATAAGGCAATTAGTTCAAATGTATCATACACCTTCTTTTTATGACCATATGCAGAGGAGGAAGAAGTACTCAGGTCTTGTACTTGAGTAAAAGTAGAAGTACTCATATCGTGTACTTGAGTAAAAGTAGAAGTACTCAGATCTTGTACTTGAGTAAAAGTAGAAGTACTCATATCGTGTACTTGAGTAAAAGTAGAAGTACTCAGACCTTGTACTTGAGTAAAAGTAGAAGTACTCAGATCTTGTACTTGAGTAAAAGTAGAAGTACTCAGATCTTGTACTTGAGTAAAAGTAGAAGTACCAGAGTGTAGGAATACTACAGTAAAAGTCCTGCATTCAAAATGTTCCTCAAGTAAAAGTAGAAAAGTATTCTCATCAAAATATAGTGAAAGTAGCGACAGTAAAAGTAGTCATTGTGCAGATTGGTCCATTTCAGAATAATATATATGATATGTTTTATAATGATTGATCATTAAAGTGTTCTCAAAGCTGGTAAAGGTGCAGCTAGTTTGAATGACTTTGTATACTGCAGGGGTAGCTTGTGAATTTACTCCAGGTGGAACTAAAGTCTGATTTAACACTTGATTATATTTCACATCATTCATCCACATCTGTGAAGTAACTAAAGGTATTAAATACATGTAGTGGAGTAAACGTACACCATGTACTTCTGAACTGTAGTGGAGTAGAAGTACAACGTAGCATAAAATGGTATCTAAAAATTATACTTAAGTACTGTACTTGAGTAAATGTACTTAGTTACTTCCCGGCTCTGACCACATGCTGCAATAATAATGACATTTCCACCAGTTGTACTTTGTCTAAAGTGTTAATCATAGACTGTATAAAATAAGTGGTAATGCCATTGTTTGAGTGTT
>NW_022987581.1:1676026-1738526 GCF_902827165.1 Trematomus bernacchii | reverse complement strand
AAGTAATGTCAACATAGTACTTGAGTTATATTCGGCACCTATTTCATTTGTAAAAGCCTCTCGAAACGCAGAATTGAAGCTTTACATTTAAATGAGATAATCCACAGATTCACGATGAGTTGAGAAATCCTCATTAAACCTTTTTTTAAATCTTGACTCATGAATATCTCACCCTAAATATAGGAACAAAACGCAGGTGCTGTAGAATAAAAATATGCACCGATACTGGGGAGGATCTGTGAATGCTGACTGCCGTAGGTGTCTATTTGCATAGAAACAAGCTAATGCATTGACACACACACACACACACACACACACACACACACACACACACACACACACACACACACACACACACACACACACACACACACACACACACACACACACACACACACACACACACACACACACACACACACACACACACATACATACACCCCCTCTGGCACAGCGTCTCTCTCTGTCTTTGTACTCGATGGTAACATTATTTGCAAGCCAAGGTCTGATTTATCTCAGCGTTAGACGCTCTTTGTGCTCAGGGTTTTGAGGGAATGAATGCACAGAGCGGCCATGGAGGTTACACTGAAAGAGCTTTTTAAATTAACATGTGTGTCAAACGACAAGGTGTGCACAGGTGACTAACTCGTATCTCCTTTCAAAGTAGCTGCTTGTCATTTTTCCATGAATTTCCAAAGCAATGTCAGGCATTGAAGCCACTAAACATGACAATAGGTCTTATTTCCATTGATTTCTTTAAACAAAATGTCAGAAAATGCACTTTTTAAGCCTCTAAAATTATGAAGAATCCTACTTTTGTCTGTGTTGTATCATTTGAATATAAATACATGACAATTTGTTGAATTTCCATTCCTTTTTTAGCACAAAAATATCAGAAAATGCAGTTTTTTTAAGCCGCTAAAATTATGAAAAATCCTACTTTTTACAGTTTTATATCATATGAAAGTAAATGTGTGACCATACATGACAGTATGTCTTTAAAGATTGCATAACATGTTGTTTTCGGCCTCTCAAATATAGGCAATTCCTTATTTTTCTTTCTACAGTACTGCTGGTTTATATACATATTTTGGGATTTCAGAGGGATAGGACAAGACGTTTAAAGACCTAAATCTCCTTGTACTTTAAGGAACAGTTTTCAAAATGTTCTGCCAAACTAAGTGATCGATTGATTTAGTAATCAGCATTAATTAATCAACAATTAAAATACTTACTCAGTATATCATAGCTGAACATCTGGGTAATTTCACATCCAGTCTCATAAATCTAATAAATCGACTATTTGTAATATTCTTATTTTGACCCCACGAGTCATTACAATAGACTTTGATATAAATACATTTACTGTCAGTGTCCTCTCTGGTTTCTGTTTCCCTGTCACACCGGCTCGAATGCGTCAGGTTTCTGAACACAGAGGCGTGGAATTGAATCAGATAAAGATGGAAAGGACAAGATAGAGCCTCAGGAAATTTCAGCCTCTCACTTATTCGATCACACCCTGTCGTCTGAAGACACTTTAGCCTGTACAGAATTAGCTTTTGGCAGCAAACCGTGTGTGCCTGGGGCCAGCGTAAGTGTGTGTGTGTGTGTGTGTGTGTGTGTGTGTGTGTGTGTGTGTGTGTGTGTGTGTGTGTGTGTGTGTGTGTGTGTGTGTGTGTGTGTGTGTGTGTGTGTGTGTGAGGTTGCTTGCGATAAGACTCAAGCAGCAGACGGAGAGTAGTGTTTTAGCTGTTTCTTCTCAGTCCTAATCCCCCGACAGACTGGAGGATGAAGGGAAGCTGACGTTAGGAAGAAGTACACATAGGAGGAGTTGCAGAGAATACACTGAATAAGAGAGATAAATAAATAGTAAGTGGAGGAATAAGCAGGAAAATAAAGATTTAGTGGAAGTTAAGGGGACAAAATGCGAAGTACACATAGGTGGAATTTCCTTCGGTGTATAATGGTGCATACATAAACAAAGTGAGAACTTTTATACAATTTAAAAAACAAAAATAAATGTTAACAAGAAGTATAAATAGACAAAAAAGAAAGTGCAATAAAAATAGGATAAATTACTTAACAAATGTAATCATATATGTGCAGTACTTACTTGAATATTCATATTAAATCGTAAATAATACTTCTACTCAACTCCATTTTGAAAGGAAAGTATTGTGGTTTTGCTGCACTGCATTTATTTGCACACTTATACTCAGAGGTGGGAGAAGTACTCAGATCTTGTACTTGAGTAAAAGTAAAAGTACTCAGATCTTGTACTT
This sequence comes from Trematomus bernacchii, assembly GCF_902827165.1. Classification (NCBI taxonomy): domain Eukaryota; kingdom Metazoa; phylum Chordata; class Actinopteri; order Perciformes; family Nototheniidae; genus Trematomus; species Trematomus bernacchii. The sequence goes on along the minus strand of NW_022987581.1, from coordinate 1,736,244 downwards.
AGTAAAAGTAGAAGTACTCAGATCTTGTACTTGAGTAAAAGTAGAAGTACTCAGATCTTGTACTTGAGTAAAAGTAGAAGTACTCAGATCTTGTACTTGAGTAAAAGTAGAAGTACTCAGACCTTGTACTTGAGTAAAAGTAGAAGTACCAGAGTGTAGGAATACTCTGTTTCAGTAAAAGTCCTGCATTCAAAATGTTCCTCAAGTAAAAGTATAAAAGTATTATCATCAAAATATAGTGAAAGTAGCGACAGTAAAAGTAGTCATTGTGCAGATTGGTCCATTTCAGAATAATATATATGATATGTTTTATAATGATTGATCATGAAAGTGTTCTCAAAGCTGGTAAAGGTGCAGCTAGTTTGAATGACTTTGTATACTGCAGGGTAGCTTGTGGATTTACTCCAGGTGGAACTAAAGTCTGATTTAACACTTGATTATATTTCACACCATTCATCCACATCTGTAAAGTAACTAAAGGTATTAAATACATGTAGTGGAGTAAAAGTACAAAGTAGCATAAAATGAATATACTCAAGTAAAGTATAAGTATCTCAAAATTGTACTTAAGTACAGTACTCGAGTAAATGTACTTACTCTTACTTCACACCTCTACTTGTACTGTTATGTTTACATATAAAACACATGATATGCTGATTGTTAAGGAATAATTCTTCTAGATATCTAACCTTTTACTCTGACATGTGTTATCTCCTTTAAGGAAAGGCCTTGGTGCCATATGTGTTGTTGTCACCAGTGTGTGACCGGTCAACTTGACTGGCACGCAGGGTAATTGTTGTGAGAACACTGAAGCACTTCTTTATCGGTGTTTGTGGGCTCTAGGATGTGAAATCCTTGAGGCCATGAGCGTCGGACGCAGATGATTCAGTGTTTAGTCTACTCCTTCAGAGATGTTGATTTCTCTCTGTGAACCAGTTAAAAGGTCTAGCATAGAGAGAGGTTCTTCAGAATTGACGTGGCAACTCTACCGTGTAGTCAGAACCTCTGACTCTTTGATTTGTGATGTGAATCCTCCGGCCGAATACTCTGAATAAACCCATCAGTGTTTGACATCAAAGCTCCAACTCTCACTGTGTCTCCTTCCTGAGTCGGTGACTCCATGCATTACTACACAGAAGTTTCCTCCACACTGATGATATGCTACAGTACCCTAACTAATCAGGTTTTACAAGTGGAATAGAGAATGTGCAGTATATCAGAATGTCAAAGTGCAGAGACAGTGACTTAATGACTGCTCATGAGGCTGTCACTAGGTAAAGAAAAAGGAGCTTAACACTCAAAACTTCAGTGTGTGTGTCACTGAAACTTCACGAATAAGCTTCCTCAACTTTGTAGTCTTCTACGACATTCACAGCTGCAGCTCGAATGTTGAATTGTGATTTGTTGTCTGCAGCGTTGTGCCATATCCCTTGTAATCCCCATACTTGTCTTATTAGAGAGGGGGATTTGTCACGCTCCAGAAACTGTAGCGCTAATGTCAGCGGTAATTGAAGTTTGTCCTCAAAGTAAAACTTCATAAGGACTTCTGTGAATATCCGTCAGATAGCTACACAAAAGAGGCTGAGCGTGACCTTTCCGATTAGTTTAGTCTGTCTTGCCAGATTTGTTGTTCTACCGTAAAAAACGACACAAAGATGTCTTTCAGATACCAGTGTGTGATGTCCAAGGTCATCGTGTGTTATAATTTCCTCTCGAGGCCGAGGAGAGGAACAAAAGCAGCTGCCAGGTGCCGGCAGGCCGCTCTAACACCTGGCAGAGGGCCGTTTGAAATAGGCCAGAGTCAATGGAGTGGTGTGGTCCTAAACCTGGAAGGGAGTTAGCATTTGAGCTATTCCAGGTTCGCTACTCTTAAATTCAATGGTTTTATTAATTAGTTTTCTGTTGTAAGCCTGAAATAAGGTCTGTGGTTAACACAAGCTGAAGAGATTTTACCGTTTTGTTCTACGACATTAAATACATCAGTAAATACCCCACTGGTGATTTTAAAAACAGAGGTTGCTAACAAGTGTCTAAATGAGACGATTAAACGCCATCACGCCCAACATTAGCCACCTTTAGCTTAGCGGTGGTGACGTGAAGTCATGTGACCGTGCTGTAGTTCCTTTATAGCCCAACATTAGCCACCTTTAGCTTAGCGGTGGTGACGCGAAGTCATGTGACCGTGCTGTAGTTCCTTTATAGCCCAACATTAGCCACCTTTAGCTTAGCGGTGGTGACGTGAAGTCATGTGACCGTGCTGTAGTTCCTTTACAGCCCAACATTAGCCTCCTTTAGCTTAGCGGTGGTGACGTGAAGTCATGTGACCGTGCTGTAGTTCCTTTATAGCCCAACATTAGCCGCCTTTAGCTTAGCGGTGGTGACGTGAAGTCATGTGACCGTGCTGTAGTTCCTTTACAGCCCAACATTAGCCTCCTTTAGCTTAGCGGTGGTGACGTGAAGTCATGTGACCGTGCTGTAGTTCCTTTATAGCCCAACATTAGCCTCCTTTAGCTTAGTGGTGGTGACGTGAAGTCATGTGACCGTGCTGTAGTTCCTTTATAGCCCAACATTAGCCACCTTTAGCTTAGCGGTGGTGACGTGAAGTCATGTGACCGTGCTGTAGTTCCTTTATAGCCCAACATTAGCCACCTTTAGCTTAGCGGTGGTGACGTGAAGTCATGTGACCGTGCTGTAGTTCCTTTATAGCCCAACATTAGCCACCTTTAGCTTAGCGGTGGTGACGTGAAGTCATGTGACCGTGCTGTAGTTCCTTTATAGCCCAACATTAGCCACCTTTAGCTTAGCGGTGGTGACGTGAAGTCATGTGACCGTGCTGTAGTTCCTTTATAGCCCAACATTAGCCGCCTTTAGCTTAGCGGTGGTGACGTGAAGTCATGTGACCGTGCTGTAGTTCCTTTATAGCCCAACATTAGCCGCCTTTAGCTTAGCGGTGGTGACAACCAAAAACACAATAAGAAAACCATTGACTTCCCAACCCAGTCTCACGGCATTTCGTGTTATTAGTCACGAAATTAATTTAATCTATTGATTCGTGTTCACCAACACGATTTTCACCTTTTTTTCGTGTCACACAGAACGATTTTAAATGCAATGTATTTCTATTGGTAGTGTGTTTCGTGCCTGCAACACGTCTTTTTGTCCGGTCGGGTCTTGGAAGACCAGAAGCTGTGTGGTTCATAAAAACATGTTCTTACTCAATATCTTACCCTAAGCCTAACCCTATCCCTTTTATTTGAAATTGTATAATGTCTGAGTTTTTTTGCCGTCAGTGAGGAAAAGAAATGGCTCAGAGCCTCAGAATACTGACATCTGTATTTTATGTCATCTTCTTTTCCTTCTAATTTGTTATTATTTGGTGCAGGCACGAAACATACTACCAATATAAATACATTGCTTCTAAAATCGTTCTGTGTCAGAATACTGAAATCTGTATTTTTTTTAATGTCTTTTTCCTTCTAATTTGTTATTATTTACATTGCTTTTAAAATCGTTCTGTGTGACACGAAAAAAATGGCGAAATCGTGTTGGTGAACACGAATCAATAGATTAATTTCGTGACTATAACACGAAATGCCGTGAGACTGTGTTGGACTTCCACACAAGATAAGCGGAAGCTAACTCATTTCCACGTTTAAAAAATAATTTCTGCACAACTCCGCCAGCCATTCATTCGTTGCTTGATGTTCAATTGTCTTCACTTCCAATTAATATATCCTTTGTGTTTCTTTGTATATAGATGTACCAGCACGGCAGGGACCTGTGTGAGAGTCTGTGGGGCGACGCCTTCCTGTCGGTGGAGGACGAGCCTGAAGACGCAGGAGAAACTGGAGGTGAAGGTGAAGGCGGGCGTCCGTGCGGCTGCCTGACCCTCAGCCCCTCAGATAAAGATGTGATGGCCGCCCTCAGGGCTCAGCAGGACGACCCCGAGGAGCTGGACACCACCAAGACGGGCCTGCCTCAATACCGCGCCCCGTGCCAGACCAAGCTGCCCCCCCAGGCCCGAGGGAACAGGAAGGGGAACTCGGTGCTGCGCAAACGCTCACTGGTGGTCGACGACGTGGAGGGGAGTGGAAGCGGCTTGTAGAGAAAGAGAGATATATATATAGGGATTACTGTGTATCGATCTGTCTCTAGAAAATGGAGTCGCTCCTCTAACTAACTCATAGACACACACTGTCCTCATCGTTCTACATTTAATCAATGGTTTTAAATAACATCTGGTGTAGGATAGACACTAACAACCAGGATTTTCAGCCAGGATTTAAAACCATTAAAGGTGCGTTCACACCGGATGCTAAGCTAATATTAGCATCGCTTTGACCATTTGTGTTTACTAACGTCACTCAAACTAGACGCGGTGGCGAGGAGGCGGGGCTTATCTCCATGTAGATACCAACAACAACAAGATAAACATACATACGTAATACACATATCAAAGAGATGTAACTACATATACAACACAGTCTCACGGCATTTCGTGTTATAGTCACGAAATTAATCTATTGATTCGTGTTCACCAACATGATTTCGCCATTTTTTTCGTGTCACACAGAACGATTTTAAAAGCAATGTAAATAATAACAAATTAGAAGGAAAAAGACATTTTAAAAAATACAGATTTCAGTATTCTGACACAGAACGATTTTAGAAGCAATGTATTTATATTGGTAGTATGTCTCGTGCCTGCACCAAATAATAACAAATTAGAAGGAAAAAAAGATGACATAAAATACAGATGTCAGTATTCTGAGGCTCTGAGCCATTTCTTTTCCTCACTGACGGCAAAAAAACTCAGACATTATACAATTTAAAATAAGAGGGATAGGGTTAGGCTTAGGGTAAGATATTGAGTAAGAACATGTTTTTATGAACCACACTGCTTCCGGTCTTCCAAGACCCGACCGGACAAAAAGACGTGTTGCAGGCACGAAACATACTACCAATAGAAATACATTGCATTTAAAATCGTGTTGGTGAACACGAATCAATAGATTAAATTAATTTTGTGACTATAACACGAAATGCCGTGAGACTGGGTTGACATATACACACTTACACACACAAAAAGGCACACACTCACTTTCACAAACACACACACACATTCTGATGGACAGACTAACAGAAACACACTCACCCACGCACGCAAACAGACATACACTTACAGTAAATACTAGATAGGACACACACACACACACACTGAGAGAGACACACACACACACACACACACACACACACACACACACACACACACACACACACACACACACACACACACACACTGAGAGAGACACACACACACACACACACACACACACACACACACACACACACACACACACACACACACACACACACACTGATTAGTAAAAACCATGAATTAATGCTTTGGCTTTTATTTAAATGCTTGTTTTCTGAATGGAGATCGATCATGCTAGGCTAAGCTAAGCTAACGCTGTCGCTGCTCCGTCCACACTCACAATAACGTTATACTGACATAAATAAAGCAGTGAATTCATTCACCATGCCATAGACAGTCTGTAAGTTAATAAACACTGATATTTGTCCAGTTTCTGAACAGATATGAGGAGCTGTGATCTCTCTGTGTGCCGTCGCCCAGAGCTAACGGCTAACGTTTTGGTTTTCTGATTCAACGTCAGTGATGACAGGCGGAGATTCTCAACGCTGATTGGCTTTTGCAAGACGTGTCAAGTCCAAAAAATAGAAATATTCCCGTCTATCCGCGTCTTTGCATTGACCTTACATGTAATCAGGGCCGGACTGGGACTAAAAATCAGCCCGGGACTCTCTCGACCGGCCCACCTCGGTACCGCAAGTAAATACCGCTAGTAAATTGTACATGTAATCGCGACACTCCAAAAATTAACTTTGCATCCGGTGTGAACGCAGCTTAAAGGCTGATTTAAAGGCAAAATCCTGCAAGGGCTCTCACTTCAAAAAGTAATATATTGATAACATCCCACTATAGCTAACCCTAACCCTAAAAAAATTAGGATTTTATCGTTCAAAAGTCAGGTATTTTATCAGCTCGGCTCAGTTCATGATGCACGCGGGAAGTCGTACAGTATTAGTGCATGAATCAAACATCATTACCCAGAAGGCTTCACACTACAGTATTGTAAACATTACTCACCTCCCTGCTTCTCTTTTCATCATCTAGGTGACTTTAATGTGCACTAGTCAAATGTTAAATGCAGATGTGTTGTGATGCTGTATCGTGCGGTCTACATGTCATAGTGTAAGAAAAGGTAATGATAATAATGAATGTAGCTTCTAACTCAGATTACTGGCCTGAGCGTAAAGGGATCTGGAACGATAATGACTACGGAGAGTTGATACCTGAGGGTCGGTTTAATATTCAGAGTGAATCCGCAGCGGCAGGATAGGTTGTCGTATATCACCCGTGTACTGTGGATGTCTTCTTTTTTTTATTACTTCATGTATATCTAGAGCGAGGCACTGTTAGATGTAAATGTTTTGTAAAATAAAAAGGGATTTTTGGTTTTATGGACAGTTTGCTGAAACCGGTGTTTCCGTGCTTTACGTTCTCAATAAAGACAATATTTCTAAATGCCAAACCTGAGTCTGTCATCGTTCTTAAGGGCTGCAAAACAATAAGATTTGATGCATTGAAGGAGATTTATCCTAGAATTCATGATCTCTGAAGGACCAGATCTTAAATGTAGGACTATTTGGGATTAGGTTTACACATCAGATGTTATGTAAGACTATTTAAATAACGTTTACTGTAAGAGCAACATAACATAATCAATTTAAGAGGTACAATTAAACCAGCATGTTAGTTAATATCACTATTTGGTTATGTAAACAAACCAAATAGAGGTGTTAGAGTCCTAATCTTCCAAACAGCTGTTTTCAGTGAGAACATATCCAATATATAATCTTACTAAACTAATATTTACACAGTTCTTCATTACTTTTGCAAATGTTTTTAACTATTTATCCATTACTTTTATGTTACGGGTTAATCCCCTCCTTTTAGCAAACTATTCACAGTGTTTATCCATTGCTTTAAAGGTGGGGTAGGTAATTCACTTCAGAAACACTTTTTGTTATATTCCATGGAATGCTCTTAACATCCCGATAGCAATGAATACATTAAATGCTTTGACAATAAATACATAAAAAAATGTCATCTGTGGAAGCTGTAGTACTGTAAAAAACATGACCAATCATCTGAGCCGGCCCGGCTAAAATAACTGGATGGCCTACCTGCCTGTCAGCCTTCCATCTGTGCACAGACTTATCTCGTGCCCTCATTGGTCATGTGCGCGTTTGTGTGTGTTGGAGGAGGGGCTCTGTAAGGAAGGGGCAGATTTTTTGCGGTTGTGTACTTTCAAATTCTAGCGCACTCGAGCTGGTTTCTCCTTTCTTACCTACCCTGCCTTTAAGCTAACTATGCTAACTTTTGTCATCTTTTATCAAACTATTTTAACCATCCATCCATTACACTCGATGTTTTACTCCATAACACTATGTAAATACATTATATAATACATTTAAAACCTATATACAATATACAATCTCGCTAGTGGTAGCTTTTTGCAGTTCCAGACCATTTCAAATGGGGGGTATTTAGGGGTATCAAATATGAAATGCTCATTTAAATACCACTGACACCCTAGCCAAGGTTTGGTTCTTTATAATAATAATAATAATAATAATGATAATGATATTAAATGTTATTTATATAGCGCTTTTTCTGGTGCTCAAAGGGCTTATTATTTATAAGACTAACAGAAGCCTGGACACTTCCAGTGTAAACATATATATATGTACAATTTGTTTTACATAATGAGCAAACACATCTGCCACAGTTGGGGGGTCAACAGATGCAGGTTTAATAGTACGACTTTTTAACCGCCGTTCTGATTCACTGGTGTTATTTTATGTGTGGTTTCATTAGGGAACATCTGGAAACAGAGTGTACTGTTTCTTTATCAGAGACAGAAGTTGCCTTATTTAGAAATGTTACTGTAGTCCTATCTTCAAAGCCTGACCCCCTGCTGAGCAGAACTTCCCTGCATCAGAAACCTCAAAGCTCTGGAAATAGAAACAGCTCTGTGTTCTCCTCCTGCTATGCCACGAGTGGAAACACTGAAACTCAACTATTATGTTTCCAATAATGAATCCAAATGTGATGTTTTGAGGCTGACAACAATGTATTTGGACTCTCTGCTCCTGGAAACTCATGAAATCAGATATCAACACTCCATGATGTCATGCAGAGAAACAGAGGTGTAAAGTAACTAAGTAAATGTACTCGTGTACTTTACATAAGTACAATTTTGAGGTACTTGTACTTTACTTGAATATTTCCATTTCATACTACTTTGTACTTCTACTCCCCTACACTTCAGAGGTACATGGTGTGCTTTTACTCCACTACATGTATTTAATACCTTTAGTTACTTTACAGATGTGGATGAATGATGTGAAATATAATCAAGTGTTAAATCAGACTTTAGTTCCACCTGGAGTAAATTCACAAGCTACCCTGCAGTATACAAAGTCATTCAAACTAGCTGCACCTTTACCAGCTTTGAGAACACTTTAATGATCAATCATTATAAAACATATCATATATATTATTCTGAAATGGACCAATCTGCACAATGACTACTTTTACTGTCGCTACTTTCACTATATTTTGATGATAATACTTTTCTACTTTTACTTGAGGAACATTTTGAATGCAGGACTTTTACTGTAACAGAGTATTCCTACACTCTGGTACTTCTACTTTTACTCAAGTACAAGATCTGAGTACTTCTACTTTTACTTAAGTACACGATCTGAGTACTTCTACTTTTACTCAAGTACAATATCTGAATACTTCTACTTTTACTCAAGAACAAGATCTGAGTACTTCTACTTTTACTCAAGTACAAGATCTGAGTACTTCTACTTTGACTCAAGTACAAGATCTGAGTACTTCTACTTTTACTCAAGTACAATACCTGAATATTTCTACTTTTACTCAAGTACACGACCTGAATACTTCTACTTTTACTCAAGTACACCATCTGAGTACTTCTACTTTTACTCAAGTACACCATCTGAGTACTTCTACTTTTACTCAAGTACACCATCTGAGTACTTCTACTTTTACTCAAGTACAAGACCTGAGTACTTCTCCCACCTCTGCTGAGAAACATCTGACCCCAGTGTCTTAAGAAGTTCACGTCCTCCTCTGTCAGCTCCAAATGTTCTGATTCAGAACGACATCAGCTGTCAATCACGCTCGCCCTTTCCTGACCATCGCTTCAAGGCTGAAGTCAAATGATGTTATATCTAAATCAATATATGGACTATTTATTTAAACACTGTCAAAGTCTGGTTCTAGTATTATGTTGACATTTTGGACCCTTTGGTTCTGTTCGGGTTAAATTGAGAAGGGACATTGGTGGGGTTTTAAGGAATACAGAAATACACAATCCCTAACATATTGCCTTTATCTCAATTCCAAACAAATTAGATAACATATATGATTTATGTCTGCAAATACTCTCTGCTAGATCACATTTAACTGACAGCAAGTCTTCTGAATCCAGCGATTAGACCGTTCCCATTAACCCCGAACCAGTAATACAGTTTAAATAACCAACAATGTTTACTCCAAATAATATAATAATATAATAATATAACTTTAAAATAATGTCATTAAAAGAGACTAACATGTGGATTTGACTCATGAACACATCTTGTTAATGTTCCTCAGGTGAGCAGTGTGTGCCCTCTGCAGGTGAAACTGCAGAGGGCACACACTGTTAGTTATGTTACGTGTGTCCTATATGCTATGTACTGTAAGTGTATGTCTGTTTGCGTGCGTGGGTGAGTGTGTTTCTGTGAGTCTGTCCATCAGAATGTGTGTTTGTGTTTGTGTCAGTGAGTGTGTGCCTTTTTATGTGTGTATATGTATTTTTGAGTGTGTGCATTTCTGTGTGTCTGTTTGTGTCTCTGTGCGTTTCTTTTTGTGTTTCTTTTAGTGTGTGAGCATGTGAATGTGTGTGTGTTAGTTAGTAGTTCTGCATGTGTGTGTGTGTGTGTGCGTGCGTGCGTGCGTGCGTGCATGCGTGCGTGCGTGCGTGCGTGGTTATGTCCGTAATGAACTTGTGTGTTGATGATGTTAACATCGTGTCCTCTCAGAAAGTCATCATCACAGCAGATGTCAGAGTACACACACACACACACACACACACACACACACACACACACACACACACACACACACACACACACACACACACACACACACACACACACACACACACACACACACACACACACACACACACACACACACACTGTACCTCAGAGGAGGAGGTTATCTTTTTCATTTGTTTCAGTTTTATTCCAGTTTTGTCTTATAAAGGCCAAGGTCTGTCTGAAACTAATTTTAACACAGATTAATTTATCGTTTTAATTTGTTACTGCAAGGAAAACATGTGACCTTCAAACTCTTCAAAACACACATGTCTTTGGGTTTCTCTTACTAACTTATTCTCTCGTACACCCACTTTCCTTGGACTACTATTTCCACTGCATGTCTTTCTATATAGAGTGTGTTTTAAGTGCTCCATTCTTACGTAGCAGCGTTCATTTGGCATTGTGACGGTTAGTTACATAATAATGCTTGTGGAATACCGTAACATACATTGTATTTTAGTAAATGAATCATGATATAGATCTAACATTTTGTGTATGTTTAAGTCTGTATTTTGAGGTATAACATGTGTAAAATGTGTATAACTTAATAGTAAAGATATTCTGTTCTATCTGCCAGTATGCGTGAAGTCTTGAGCTTTCTAGATTTAATTCAATGAGCTCTAGCAAATTAGCTAAGCAAGTGCATGGTTTTATATAATCAAGAACAAATCTGCTTTTCATTGAAATGTTATTTATCAGGTTACTCACTAACTCTGAATGTGGTAAAGATATGTTCCTTAATGTTTATGTGTATTTTAAGCGAAATTGAATCATATGTATAAGTGATTGAGCAACATTTTATTTTTTAAATGTGATACGCTATAAATAAATGTATTTTTGTTAATAATTTCCTATTGTGCACACACACACACACACACACACACACACACACACACACACACACACACACACACACACACACACACACACACACACACACACACACACACACACACACACACACATACACCCCCCAGTTTTCACTCAGCTGTTTACTAGCAGCATGTCATGTGGTATTTTTTTTTTTATCGTTTATTTGGCAGGGACATTTCACATTAATGAACACTTAAAACAATAAATGTGCCAAGCGTAAATATGCCGGATTTAGCTTTGAGCTCATTTCCATCCGCAGTCCCTCACATAAAACATTTAAGAAAATGACATTTACAAACATAGCAAAAACAAATACATGAAATGCAAAAAGTGCAAAAGAGCAAGAGCAGCATACACAAGTATTTATGACATGGTGATACAATATAGCAGCAACGATACCTAAAGTGCAAGAGGAGATACCCCTGTGTTAAAGTGCATTTAGCGGTGATTGCACGTCTGTTTGTTTCTCAACCATTCTTTGAGTTGACCTTTGAAACTATTGAGAGTGGGACAATCCCGTATCTCAGTTGGGAGGCTGTTCCACAAAGAGCTGCCTTTAATGGAGAGGACATTTTGTGCAAAAGTGGTCCGTCTGCGGTGGACTTCACAGTCTCCTCTGGTTTCTGACCTAGTGCAGCGTCCAGTGTGTTTTTTGTGGATGAATTCCCCTAAGGGATGGGGGGGCAGTCCATGTAAACATTTATAAACTGTGTGTTAAATACATGTAGTGAAGTACAATATTTGCTGCCAAAATGTAGTGGAGTAGAAGTATTAAGTAGCCTCAAATGGAAATACTTAAGTAGAGTACATGTACCTCAAAATGTACTTAATTATATTACTTGAGTCAATATACTAAGTTACTTTCCACAACTGCTGGGAAGTCACCAACATTTGCCAATTTATCTGTTTGTTTTGCTTTTTCATAAAGATTTCTTACTTGACCAGCCTTTTTTATTTTATTTTAAAGGTCCCATGTCATGGCCATTTCTACTTTCATACAAAGGGTGCAATAGTGGGTGTCAACATACAACTATATATATATATAGGTGTAAACAAAGGATCCAAGTTGTAATTATATTCAACTGAAATAAAGTTCCTCTCTCTTGTGCCCACTCAGGTGTCTGTGCCCACTCAGGTGTCTGTGCCCACTCAGGTGTCTGTGCCCACTCAGGTGTCTGTGCCCACTCAGGTGTCTGTGCCCACTCAGGTGTCTGTGCCCACTCAGGTGTCTGTGCCCACTCAGGTCGTAACGTTAGATCTGCTGAATGACACAACCATTTGATCAACGATATCATTATTTTCAAGGGCTTTAATGCATGATCGGAATGACTATTCTTTCAATTATTGTCAACATAGTTTTATTATTAACATTAATATTTTATGATTAACATTTTTGAGATCCTGAGGCCCAGGTCTAACGAGACCCCCTCCCGTTTATTCTATGGCATTCTCGTTTAACTCAGTACCCTCCCATTGGTTGTCTCAGTTAGATTGTCTCAGTTAGATTGTCTCAGTTAGATGACGTGTTATTTAGCGGGCGGGCGTTTTAACTGTCAATTCATTAGTGGTGCAAGGATGACGTATTTTTACTGTACTCAAATGTTGTATCAGTTTTACCTAATTTGGAAATTATTGGCGATACTCTTAAGAATAACAAATCTATTAATGCTTCCCTGAAATCCCACATTTTTCACAATTTTAACAGAGGCTTATTTCCTCAAGTGACCGATTTAGACACTTTATCTGTAATGGAAAAATCTTATTTTATAAAATGGCCTATTTCCCCTAAAGCAAAAGAAACTCATTTTAAAATTGTTCATAAAATCTACCCGGTTTCTACTTTTTTAAATTCAAGATTTAAATTTGAAGTGGAATCATGTTCCTTTTGTAATTTATCTGATGAATCGTTGGAACATTTATTTTTCTCATGCCCTTTTTCTGAATTGTTTTGGTCGAATGTGAGAGATTGGTTGTTACTTAAATTAACAAATATTCCGGCCTTCAAAATATATCACATTTTATATTATATTGATAATTTGGACTCTCCCATTTCTGATTTGGTAAATATAATTATTATTTTGGGTAAATACCATTTATATTGTAGTAAATGGAGAGGAGGCAAGCCCTCCTTTCCCTGTTTCATAAATGAGTTCAAGTCCTTTTTTCTGTCCCTTAGAAAAATACAATCTTGGAACCTGTCTATAAAGATTTGCAATGACATTTCCAAATGGCTCTTATTGGATGTATTATTTATGTTTTTTTTTGTCTTATTGTGAATGAATGTCTTGAACTTATAAGTTGATGATATCCTCACCGAGCTTTTGTATGTTTACATTTTTTTTCAATAAAACATTTATAAAAAAAAAAGTTTAAAAAAAAAAGGATGACGTATTTTATCCGGTAAGTAAGCTGCTGGTTCCCTCGACAAAAAAGCAACGGGATTTCTCCATAGGATTTTGGAAAATAGCTCAAAATAAGGTCTGTGGAAAACGAACCTGTTTGATAAATGCACGTTTTGTTCAGCCGGATAATCTCCACATGTCTACCCTACTTTTATAATTTTCGAATCATGAATCTAATCGCCAGAGGCAAAAAAAAAAATTCGCGGGTCCGCTCAGTGAAACAAAAAACTTCGTCGTAAAATGAGTAATGAAATCTCCACAAACGATTTATCAAAGCATATATTTAATTAACTGCATTTCTATAAACCTTTTCAAAACATAGATGTTCCACTTATTACATAACAACAACAAAATAAAATGATGGTAAGATATTGTTTTTCGATTTCCAACAGATCGTTTGAGGAACTTTGGGAAATTCAAGACTGGACTTACCTTATGACTATGGCTCAATCATGCACTTTGGAATGTAAGTAATAATTAAATGTAGATAACTCAATATATAATAATTTTGTTTATGAATTATGATGTTAAATGTCTATGTTTAGGTTTGCATACTCTCAGGATGGCTCCCCAACCATCATTCCTATAAACAACCAGAACAGCAAGGACATAAAGCTGGGCCAGGTATCATCTCTCAGCCGCATTGACAAGATGAAAATCAACAAGCTTTATAAGTGTGGTAAGTACCAAACATCCTTACCAAACCTAGTAATTAAACATATTGCTAAACGGGCAGATATTTCCAATCACTTTTTTTAAAAATAACAACGAAACATGGAGGAACACAAGTCTGCGTTTAACCGTCCCGCTGCCTCCTTGTGCTGCAGAGATTTCATGAGGTTTTCCTTCTATAAAACAGCTGCGGGCAGCAGATACTGTGAGTGTCACGGACATGAATTCATAGATCAAGGCAGACTGGTGCACACACTCTCCTGTTTTGCCAATCCGGTGCTTAAACAAATATAGCTCGACACCCCTGGCCGAAATGTCCTTAAAATGAAGTCCGAGTTCGACATTTTAATTCATGTCCTGCCTAGATGTATATGTATTGAATATCTGTAATAACTTAACACGTTATGCTTTTTTCTAACGACGCGACTGGCAACACTTAAATACAAAAACGTAAGAAATAACAAGTTTAAGTGAAGTTTGCGAGCAGAAACGTGAACCTTAACCACTGGAGTCTAAAGGAAAACCCTAGATCTACACCCGAGGACAATAAAGTCAAAAAGTCCATATGTGATCAGGTCTTGTTGTAGTTTAAGAGATAAAGAGATTAGAGGGAAAGATTTGAACACAGAGGCTCCACTCTGCAGCTGCAATACCACCAGCGGCCACGGCGGCGCTGTTCGCCTGAATAAAATCTTTGAAAAATCATATAAAATCATAAAAATCTTTAAAAATATGGCAATATAGAACGCTTCACGAATTTGCGTGTCATCCTTGCGCAGGGGCCATGCTAATCTTCTCTGTATCGTTCCAATTTTAGTATATGTGCTACCGTAGTAACACAATAACAACCAGTATCTGAGGGGTTAATATAGGTCTCTGAGCAAGAGAATCTTTGTCTTGGGGTAGCAGAACACATACAGCTAAAAGGGAGCAAAACACTGGCTTTAAATGGCTTTAAAAGGGCAGAAAACACAGCATATGGAGGTCTGAATGCTAATGCTGTGAGTCTGGTACCTTAAAAGACTCATCAGGACCGGCTCTGACCCACGTTAGGTCCAGTCTGACCTGCTGAGGAACTGCTAGAGCTCATGGGAACTTTATGCAGAGCGCTTTCACGTCACACAGCCAGATCTACTCTCCCCTCCTCCTCCATTCATTCCACAGAGGCAGACGGGGGTGGGGGAGGCACACGGACACCCACATGTCTTCTGTTCTTCCACTCAGACGGTCACGGCAGCAACAACCTCCTCTGATCCACACAGACGGATGATTTCAGCTCCAGGCGTCAGGCAGAGGACTCCCGGAGCTGCTGATCTGCTGCTAGATCAAGCCTGAGCGGAAAGAGAGACACAGTTTGGGTGAATTTCACAACCAGAAACAAGCCTGAAAACAGAAGCTGTGTATAAAGAAATCAAGCAGGAGTAGAAGAAGAAGAAGGAACAATGTGGAGGAAACAGCTGAAGCTTCATGTATTTGATCATGTTGTAGCACAGCTTCATTCTTTTAGAGGCGTTAGAAGGGAATAGGAAGTGATGTTTGGTCTGCGTGTGCAACATCTGCCTTGAATGGAGTACACTGAAACACATACAGACAGGACACATGTACACATTTACAGTTTAACTAACAAGGTTCCTGAAAACATTGTCAAGATATGTTTGTACAACTGATCTGACTTTTATTTAAGTGAATAAACTCTAAAATGTTATAGTTTCTTCCTGCTTCCTGCTACTTCCTGTTTACATTCAAAAAATGCCCGTGCAGTTTCACAAACTCACCACCAGGTGTCAGCCTGAGACCAGTCAGTGGAGAGAAAAATTATGTATTGAAGTCAATGGAGAGAGAAAAATTATCTTTCGATCCCGTTTGAATTGTGCCACGAATTACACATGATGTTTGTCAATTTAAAAGATAATTTTGCAAGTTAAAAAAAACGTTTTGCCGTAAAACTGTGAAGTAAGACTTTTTTGTGTGAAACCCATAGACTGTATGTGAAACCGCTCAATGAACTACATCTCTGGTCTCGCACAACAACATACGTCACCAAGATGGCCGTCACTACCCTCACTATCACCACAGTGACGCGTCCTAAAACCCGGATGTAAACTCTTTCCGGTTCCTTCGTCAAAAACGCAATGCAATTTCTCCATAGGATTTTGGAAAATAGCTCGAAATAAGGTCTGTAGTTGACACACATTTAAGAAACGGATCACGTTTTGTTCAGCCGGATAATATCCACATGTCTACACTACTTTTATAATTTTCGAATCATATATCTACTCGCCAGAAGCAAAATGCTAACGTTATGCTATAAACGAACTACAACAGGGTCACTGCTTCAACGTCACGCCAACTTAAGATCCATATTAAAAACTACAGATTCTAAATGGTACAGGTTGAAGCGTTTGTTTTAACAGTTTGCAGGAGGCAGGCACTTGCTTTCAAGCAGAACAGGGCAAACAAACTTAGCGGGAGTGTTTACGTTTTCGGTGTAATGACGTACAACGTCCTCGACAACTTCTATAGTCCTATTCAGCCACTTGTTAACAACCATCGTTTTTCAGACACGTCAACGCTGATAAAAATGACAAGGCTGTAATGCTAACTAACGTGCTTGCTACTAGCTAGGTAGCTAACTTGATCCAGCCACTCCTGGTCCTTTCATCAGACGGGAAGCGAAATAACGAGCAAGACCCATTGCTGGTATGATTACAGCCTGGTACAAAGCACACAGGCATCTTGTTAAAGTTATCTAATGGCGCGTTTCCACTACAGCGCGGAGCACGGTTTAAGAGGGCTGTGACGTCAGCGGCCCGTCTTTGGTTGCGTTTCCACTTGGCCTAGTACCGGCCGGCGGGTCCTAATTCACAGTTTTTCTGGCCTCATAAAATCGTGGGTCTAGGGCCAGAGACAACGAGGCTGAGTCGGGCTGAGTATGCTAAACTAGAGAGAGAATCGCTGGCAAGGGGGCTACAACTACAACAAGATGGACATATTTGACCGTGATTTAATTGTAATACACGTTTCAAAATGATGCCGAAGTAACAACATACTGATACCGGTTAGTAAAAACCATGAATTAATGCTTTGACAAGTCTGCAGACAGACGGCAGGGGAAAAACCTTTTAAAATGCGTGTTTTCTAAATGGAGATTGGCTAAGCTAAAGCAGTATATGCTCCGACCGTCCACACTCACAACAACGGCCTATACAGACATAAATAAAGCAGCGACTGTATTCGCCATGACACAGGCAGTCTGTGGTTTGTACTTGTTTAACTTTTGTCTAGTTTCTGAACAGATATGAGGAGCTGTGAGCTCTGAGTGCTAACAGCTAACGGCTGTGTTGTTTTTCTGGGGTTCTCATTGAAGATGACGTCGCGGCTCCGCCTACACTGCGTTACTATAGATACTACCCCAGTTCCTAAACTGTAATGGAAATGCGCCATAAAGTGAGCCAGTCCTAACGAGGCCTAGCCATACCGAGCGAGGCTGAGCGAGGCCGTGTAGTGGAAACGCGCCATTAGCTATCTCTTATATTTAGTGGAGGAAAACAATTATGACATCACTTACGCGACTCTGGGATTTGTAGTCTTTTCTAGTTGCGTATTTTTCATAGTATTATATTTCAACAGTTTTACGACAAACTGTGACTTTTTTTACATGGAAATGATTTTTTAAGATTGACAAACATCATATGTGTAATTCATGGCACAATTCAAACGGGATCGAAAGATACGTTTTCTCTCCCCATTGACATTGATAATTTTTCCGAAATAAGGTCCCATGGGGCGGAAGTAGAAGGGCGGGACTTCGCCTCTATACTGTTTAAAACAAGAGAAGCAACCCTTAAAATTGAAATGTCTATTATGTGCATTATGTATTGTTTCAACAGTATTACATCCACGAAACATTTCCAGTAAACAGAAGTACACAGCGGTACAAAGAAGTACACAGCAGTACACAGATGTACACAACAGTATACAGTAGTACACAGCATTACACAGCAGTATACAGCAGTGCACAGCAGTATACAGCAGTACAGTGTGTGTGAATACATCATAAAGGAGTGTATATTTCTTTTAATGCTGTCTGAATGCCAATTTACTAGTTTGTGTTGCTTTAAATCACAGACAAATACCCAGTGATTAAGTATTCCTACCACATGGTAACAAATATATATTACAAGGTCATGTTGTGCTTTGGAAATGTGACATACAAGTCAAAGTAAGTCTGTGTAATAAGCAAAAGAAGTAAAACTGTTAAATGTGATAAATAATTTTAAAAAACACCCAAATAAATTGTAATTATTCATAATAAATAAGATTTAAATGTAGATGTCACTTATGTATCTCTCAGTCAGATAGTTGATGCTGTTCCTGTATTTACTACAACATATTATATTTGATAAATTATTGTGTTTTTTATACTGTATTTGCAAAGTTAAAAATAATACATCATTTTTAATCCGTCTGAAACTAGTGATGGTACAGTAAGAAGCTCTGATGGCAGCGGAGAGGTGGGAGGAATATTCATGATTCTAGAGAACTGTGTGTGTGTGTTTCTCTGTGTGTGTATGTTTCTGTGTGTGTGTGGAAGGGTCTTGTGTAGAGGAAACCAAACCCCCCCGATCAGTGATGTACGTCAGCGTCAGCATCACAGATGTTCCCACAGACACTCTGTGGGCCGAGTGTGTGGAGAGCCTGTTTTTGGAGTGTGTGTGTGTGTGTGTGTGTGTGTGTGTGTGTGTGTGTGTGTGTGATCAGAATATGTAGAATAGAGTATGTGGGCCTGTGTGAGTAGATGGAGACACGAAGTTGTGTTTAAAGTGTTCCTGAGTAGGAGCTGTACATAAGAGTGTGTGAGTACAGGAGAAGTGTTACACACACATCTATTAATATGTTACAATAAAAGCAACAAGTAATGAAATAAAAATAATTCAGGTTTCAGAAATCCCCTGAAATATTAACTTCCGTAGACCATGTAATGATAATAATAATAACACAATAATAATATGAAATTCTGCTAGATAAATAGAATAATTCGACTATAATATAATTTTAAATAAATAAACTTCTGCACATTATTTACTATAATAATTACAGTTTGTATGATACTAATATACTATAATATATGTTAATGTCATTATGAATCTTACAGCCCACAGTGCAGTTGATTGTTATCCTGAATATCAAAGCCTTGATCGAAGCCCAAATATCTGTGGACTTTGGCAAAAACAGGCAGTGAGATATTTGACGTACATCCCCTAAAATGTAGGTTTCTTGATAAAAAAAAGAGGAACTGGTGTGGGTGTGTTTCCATGTCCAAACGGCACAAGATAGAGGAGTTGTTATTGATGGAAATTCTGTTATTTTAAATATGTGTCAGACAAAATGAGGTCAAAGCCTTCCTCTCAGAAACATCCTGAGGTGAGAGAGGAAACCACAGCCGGTGTCTGAAGTGGTTTTAAAGAAACTCAGAGTGTGTTTACTTCACGTCACACACTGATCACACACTGAGCACACACTGATCACACACACTGATCTCACACTGAGCACACACTGATCTCACACTGATCACACACACACTGATCACACACTGATCTCATACTGATCACACACTGATCTCACACTTAGCACACACTGATCTCACACTGATCACACACACACACACTGATCTCACACTGAGCACACACTGATCACACACTGATCTCACACTGATCACACACTGATCACACACTGATCACACACACACACACTGATCTCACACTGAGCACACACTGATCACACACTGATCTCACACTGATCACACACTGAGCACACACTGATCACACACACACACACTGATCTCACACTGAGCACACACTGATCACACACTGATCTCACACTGATCACACACTGATCACACACTGATCTCACAGAAATCCCCTCTCAGTTTTTTTATAGACATTAGATTCTGCACGACTCCTCTCCGGGTCAAAGGTTAAAAAAAGGGATGGTAACGGTACTCAGATCCTATATTTCAGTAACAACAAATTTGTGTAGAAATATTCTGTGAAGGAAATTGTCTGCATTTAAAATATTACGTGAACTGAAATTACATAAAATTATAATTTTATAATAACACTTGTTTTACTCTGCAGAGTACTAAAGCTGGCAGACAAATTCAGTGGAGTAAAAATAACAACAATTACCCTCAGACATGGAGTAAAAGATGCATTTCAATGGAAATACCAGTGGGGCCCATTAAACATGAAGTGACCCCTAACAGCGTGACTCATCAGGTCTACTTAACGCGGGACTTTCCCCCCAAACAATCGCTCTTGAGCCCCACATATCTGGCTCTGATGCATCCACTGAAGAATGTTGGCAGTGTCCATCCACACACACACACACACGCACGCACACACACACACACGCACGCACACACACACACACACACACACACATTACTGCTGCTCTGCCAGGCGGTGTGGCATCTCCAAACGCCCCCGAAATTCCCGAAGCCAATGTCACTTCCTGTTCCGATTATACTGACACCTCAAATATGTAACGTTGACGCGTGAGTGGCAGCGACAGGTTGCAACCAACGTATTTAGGAATGTGATTATGGATCTAAATCATTCATTTAGGCCTTTATAAAAAAGCTGTTTCATAATTCAAATGTGTTTTAAATGATTCCATCACTGAGAAAACCGCTTCCTGTTGTCAGTGGTGGAAGTATCAATCAAATGTATTAATTAAAGAGTCCTCTCCCGCTGATGTTGAGGTGTATATCAGTATGTAGTGTCTCTACTTTAAAGAGTCCTCTCCTGCTGATGTTCAGGTGTATATCAGTATGTAGTGTCTCTACTTTAAAGAGTCCTCTCCTGCTGATGTTCAGGTGTATATCAGTATGTAGTGTCTCTACTTTAAAGAGTCCTCTCCTGCTGATGTTCAGGTGTATATCAGTATGTAGTGTCTCTACTTTAAAGAGTCCTCTCCTGATGATGTTCAGGTGTATATCAGTATGTAGTGTCTCTACTTTAAAGAGTCCTCTCCTGCTGATGTTCAGGTGTATATCAGTATGTAGTGTCTCTACTTTAAAGAGTCCTCTCCTGATGATGTTCAGGTGTATATCAGTATGTAGTGTCTCTACTTTAAAGAGTCCTCTCCTGATGATGTTCAGGTGTATATCAGTATGTAGTGTCTCTACTTTAAAGAGTCCTCTCCTGCTGATGTTCAGGTGTATATCAGTATGTAGTGTCTCTACTTTAAAGAGTCCTCTCCTAGCAATATTTGCTATTGTGCTCACACACATACACACAAAACTAGCAGCTAAAGCGAGAGTAAAAAGCGCAATATTTGCTTACAAACTGTAGAGTAAAAGTTGCATGAATTAGCATAAAATGTAAATACTCAAATGTAATACAAGTACTTAAAACGTGTACTTAAAGATGGGGTAGGTAATTTTGGAGAAACCAGCTCGAGTGCGCTAGAATTTGAAAATACACAACCGGAACAAATCTGCCACTTCCTTACAGAGCCCCTCCTCTAACACACTCAAACGTACCTACCCCACCTTTAAGTAGGCCTAAAGTACTTGAGTAAATGTACTAATACATTTCAACTCTGCCCTGAATTACCCTTATATCAGATGTGAATCATGACAAGAGTTTTAAACCATCATGTTATTGTTTTATCTACTTTAGGTTGCTTTAATTATAATTGGTATTAGCTAATAATCTGAAAATGTTAAGTAAGTAAAGCTGTAAAACATACATGTAGTGGAGTAAAAATACAATGAAAGTAACCTACGAGTTAGCATTACAAGTTAATACTCAAGTAAAATACAAGTACTTCAAACTTGTAAGGAGGCTTTCAGTCAAATGTACTTTATTACATTTGACACTGACCTGCATGACCCTTATATCACATGTGATTCATGATAAGAGTTTGAACCGCTCACGTTATTGTTTTTATCTACTTCATTGTGCTTTAAAACTTTAAATTATGTTCCATCCTGATAACACTGCTGCACTTTGCTCCATTCCTGTGTGACAGGTTGTAAAAAGTTGCATAATAAGAGGAAATTCCGCCAAACCTTATCGATCCACCAGCAGAGATGAAACTACTTTGCATTACCTGGGCGGGGGTTCCCGGAAATTCTCCCACGTGATGTGACGACGTGTGTTTTTACCAACATGCCCTTATTTGGACATGCCTGTGCGTAACCAGGAAATGCGTATACGTATTACGTTCTGTGCGTAAAAAACCCAGAACGTGCGTTCCTCACTGGGAGCCATGGCAACTGTTAACAATACACAGTGGTGGAAAGTAACTAAGTACATTTACTAATGTATTGTAAATAAATACAAATGTTAGATACTTGTACTATATGTGAGTATTTATATGTTCTGCTAATTTATACGTTTATTTCACTACGTCTAAAAGGTAAATATTGTACTTTAGTTGTAAATTCACATTACTTATGATAGGCCTATAATGAAAATCGTATACATTAAATTATATCTGCAGTACATCTACAAGCTACCTAGTTGCATATAAAGTACTTCAATGTAATAATAACATGTAAATATAAAAATATAATATATTTGCTGTTTTCTATTCTAATACTTTTGGACTTTGACTTAGCCTAATTTTGAATGCCAGACTTATACTTGGAATTGAGTATTTCTACTTTAAATATAGCAAAAGTACTTCTTCCATCTCTTTAGAAACGAGAGGGGAAAACCGTGTTTATCCTGGTTATGTGTTGCATGTTTATACTCTCTTAAAATGATATAAAAATCAAAACACTCCACAACTTCCGGTTCATTTTTGAGACACTTTACTTAAATACACATCACAAATAAAAAAAGGACAGTGTAAACATTGGACATCATCAGTTTGTCTGGATCAACCGGACAAACACAAATAATTTACACAATGAATAAACGCAGCATTGCAGCATGACAATAAAAAGGTAGGCTACAAATAAAAAATACAATAACGATTCCCATTTTTCTACCATTAGTAAACCCGCAGAGCTCAGTCTGGATGCTGAAAGGTGCTTTCAGCGATGTCCAGCATCCGGAAGTACCATTTCAAATCAGTCTTTTTTCACCATAAAGAGCCTGTGATGATGCCAGTGCTGGGCATCTCCAGTGTTATCACTTCTCAGTCATTTTTAAGTCTTTTATGTGTTTTAAAACGCCTCCAATGTGCTTGAGAGCATCAGTTGGCAACATCTCACATGCGCCAGGAGTAAAGTCTTTTTTGTGTGTTTTGAAACGCCTCAAAGTCTTATGTTGTGTTTTTAAAACGCCTCCAATTTGCTTGTGAGCATCAGCTGGCAGCCACTGCTCACGTGCGTCAGGACTTTTTGTTTGAGATGGGCCACCTGGTCCCGGAGCACCGAGGCCGTGTTGGAGAGCCCATGGTTGTCGTTCTTCAGCCCCTTCACCTTATCCTCCAGCCGGGAGATGCGCTCCAGCTTTCGCCGCCGACACTTGGTTGCAGCCAGTCGGTTACGCAGCTTCTTGCGCTCCGCCTTGATGCGCTCCTGCGTCTCCAAATTGATGGGGGACATTGGAGGCGATCCGTCGCTGCTGAGGAAATCTGGAACAATCTGAGGCTCCTCTTTCAGAGCCACCAGCCTCTGCGGGTGATGGAGGGACTGGTGCTGCTGGAAAGCCTGGCTCTGCTGGTGGGGAGGCAGGTAGCTGATGGTGGCTGTTGGGTAGCTTGGCGCGGATGTGGAGAGGCTTGTGTTCGGGCAGTATGCATTCAGGGTGGTGTAGATAGGAGGCTCCGGCTGTAAAGTGGACCCAAAAATACTAGAGGCCGCCGGGGAGCATGTAGTGACTCCCCCGGCTCCGATGGACACATTTGGAGGAGGCATTTGGTTCATTTTGTGCAGCTCATCCAAAGCTTTCACAAATCCATCCGCGAAGCCCTCCTGCTCATCCGTGATGCCTCTGTTGTAGAAGTACTGACCCGGGGTCGGGGTTGTGATCACCCCGTTACTGTTCTGGATGATGAGCCTCTCCAGCTCCGGGGATGCGAGCTTCAGGGACCCCCCGTCGTGGTGGTGGTGTCCCCTTCCTTGGTACGGGTCTATCTCCGCCCTCAGGTGGGACTTCAGGCTGCGATAGGGCTCTGTCAAGTTCATATTCTGCTTTAACAGCTTGTAGTCATGCATTGCCGCGTCTGACTGGCCGTAAGCAGACAGATACGAGTCGTCATGATAGAAAGGCTGTTCCATCTTTGTAGACATTAAAGGAAACGTGAGCTTACCAGCTGCGTAATCACACTCTGCAACAAATGTCAGCAGAGAAAGCGGGCATCCACTCCTTTTAACAGTGTCCCACAAGCGAAATAGGATTAAAAAAACCCTCCAAAAAGTCCAGTAAACTTGTGTGGTAAAGTCTCAGTGCTGCTCCTGGGAGGGAAAGTATCTCCTGTTAGTTGTGCAGCTCTTGGTGCTTGTTGAGGTGTGTTCAGAGGGTTCAATTCGTGCCTATTTATATAGCCACACACACGCGTCTGCTGCTAGGGCTGAGCTGCGCTGTGATTGGTCCGGAGGCTCCGTTGGCCACGCCCACTATAGTGACGCTGATGCCGGGAAGAGGCGACTGTAAACAAGCCTGTAGGCATGGGAGCAGAAACCCTGCTGCCATGTGAAGAAAGGAGGAGAAAACTTGCACTTTCTGTGGAGTAAACACTTTATTCATAACTGTAAGTGTTTAAAGGTAAAGCCATGTGAATGTAAAGGCTGTATTTGACTTTACACAGCGTAGTTTTCAATAAAAATATTAAGTCCCATGCAACACCAAATATCTTGACATAAAAATGGAAATAAAAATAAACCGAAAATATAGATAGCATAAATGTACAATTAAAATAAATTAAAAATAAGATTTATTTTCACATTTTTCTTGATAATTGGACTTATTTATGCTATGATTGAATCCTGTATAATACATTTAAATACATAAATTGAAGAGCAACATTCATAGTAGATTTGCAAGTCTTTATAGGTTGGATAACACTTGATAAGCGACGAGATGTCAATATCATTTTGCATCAAACATTTATTCATTCATCCATGTTACATCATAACAAAAACGAGGCTATTATATGTTTGAGTTGGATCTAACTTAACTAGTATTACATAAAGTACACATCAGCCCCTCTACCAACTGATATTAGCCCCATTAGATATGAATTATAGCCTTCACAATCAAACTCCGGTCTCATTATTATGACCCTTCCTCCGGAGGAAGTCCTCATGCCTTATAAGGGCACGGTGACGTCACAGTTCCTCTCCGGGAGAACCGGGAAGCCACGCCCCCCTGGGCCCCTTTCCAGGAGCAGTCCAACTCCTGTTCAAACCATGAGAGTAATAAACTACTGAATGGGAGAGAGGGGCTTTCTGTCTCTGCAGGGGGGGGGGGGGGGATTGAGTTTAGACATCTTTTACTTTTAATTAAGTAATTATTCAATAAAATACAAATATTTATAAAAAAATATGAAGTTAAAGTTAGGTTCCAATAAAAGATTAAATAAAATAAAATCAATAAAAAGATTGATATAAACAATGGAACATTTGCAGTGTCTACTACATTTTTTAAATATGAAATTATGTTTTTATATTTTTTACTAGCAATGTTAACAACAAAATACGATTATTTTCCTGTGTTGCAAAAAGAAATTGAATATGCTATTAATGTTAATGTTTTATTGTTCTACATTACCTTGACTGGATGCCTCATTGTTTTGTAATGCCCCAAAACAGACTTGAGTGACACATATCACTGAAGCAGAACACACACAAACACACACACACACACACACACACACACACACACACACACAGTTTCCTGACAGGTTTGTGAGGTGCTGCTGAAGGAGCTCTGCTTTGATCGTGAATGAGGAAATAGAGGAAACCGTCCAACACAAACTCAGTTAATAATCTCCAACAGGAAGATTCCTGCTCAGGAGATTACCCTTTAGATCTATAAAGAATGTATATAGAGAGGTGCAGGAATGAGTCCTAAAAAACAGAAATGAGTTAAAATTTCAGCACTTCTTGTTCGGAAGTCAATGGTTTTCTGAATGTGTTGTTTGTAAAGCACTTTGAATTGCCTTGTGTTGAAAGGTGCTATATAAATAAACGTGCCTTGCCTTGTTGTTAGCCTGAAGTAAGCTTGTTTGACACAGAGATTATTTTGTGCAATATTCCAAAATCCAATGGTAAAAACCCATTGGCTTTGTGTGGAGGGAACCAGAGATATGCTCTTGACCTAACAATCAACATCGGCACCTCTGTTGTTTCCCCGACTCAGACTGCAAGGAATCTGGGTGTGACCCTAGATAACAACCTGTCCTTCACTGCAAACATCGCTGCCACAACCCGCTGCTGCAGATACACGCTTTACAACATCAGGAGGATACGTCCCCTCCTGACCCAGGAAGCGACGCAGCTTCTGGTCCAGGCTCTCGTCATCTCACGTCTAGACTACTGCAACTCCCTCCTGGCTGGTCTACCTGCATGTGCCATCCGACCTCTGCAGCTCATCCAGAATGCAGCGGCTCGTCTGGTCTTCAACCTTCCTACATTCTCCCACACCACACCGCTCCTCCGCTCCCTTCACTGGCTTCCAGTAACTGCTAGAATCCACTTCAAGACACTGGTACTAGCGTACCATGCAGTGAATGGATCTGGCCCTTCCTACATCCAGGACATGGTTAAACCATACACCCCAGCACGTGCACTCCACTCTGCATCAGCCAAACGGCTCGCTGCACCCGCACTGCGAGGGGGACCCAAGTTCCCATCAGCAAAAACACGTGGGTTTGCTATCCTGGCTCCAAAATGGTGGAATGAGCTCCCCATTGACATCAGGACAGCAGAAAGCTTACACATCTTCCGGCGCAGACTAAAAACCCATCTCTTTCGACTCCACTTCGAGCGATAGAATTACTATCAAAGCACTTATATACTAACAAAGGACTGGCTTATCTAAAGCCAGTTGAGTAGCACTTGAAATGTTTTGGCTCTATGAAACCTGATGTACTTATATGATTCTGTTTTCTTCTAGTTTGTATCTTCTTGGTCGAATGCACTTATTGTAAGTCGCTTTGGATAAAAGCGTCAGCTAAATGCAATGTAATGTAACTTCTAGGTTGGCCTACAAAAATACATCATACGTTTACCCTTCATTTTCTCTACAGGTATAATAATTACAGTTTATTTTCTGACAGCACAGAGAAAGAAAATGTGATTCCTTCTCAGCTGTGCACCTGTTTCAGCTCTGGAGAAGTGAACCTTTGTCTCCTGTTTGTAATTCTTCCAACGCCCACACACACACACACACACACACACACACACACACACACACACACACACACACACACACACAAACAAAACAAGTCCGGTAGGATGCTTTGCTTCAGCGAGTGATCTATCCTCCGGCTGCACCTGAAGGATGATCAGGAAACACATGAATAACAAGTGTGTTATTTACCGATGGAGACTGGAGACAAGGCCGGATTAGATTACATACGATACAACTGACTGATCAAATATATAAACTCGTCAAAGATCAGAGGTTACTAACAGTGCTGGAGTGTAACAGTACATTCACTCAAGTTCTTAAGTACAATTTTGAGGTTGTTATGCTACTTAATACTTCTTCTCCATTACATTTTGGAAGCCAATATTGTGCTATAATGCAGGACTTTTACTTTTAACAGAGTACTTTTCCAAATGAGTATTTCTACTTTGCTTAAATCTGAGTATTTCTTCCACCTCTGGTTACTCCTAAAATGGATAAGCTGGGTATTGAATGTACAAAAGTAGATATTTTAACCATAATTGTCATATTATGAAATAGTTAATGCTACTTGGATGGCAAAAGGTGGATGTCTGTACCATTATTAATTACATTTAGCTATTTAAACTGTTATCTATTACATGAATTGAACTATTTAAACTGATGTATGGATGGAAGCCCACAGGGGACTTTATTAAGATGTAAACTTGAAACTGAAAATGCAACACCAAACTAGCCTTATATTTATCCACCTAAGTATGTGTTATTTGAGTAAAAATTAAAATGAAAATGGTAGAGTATACAGTATATTGCCTTTTCATTTTGACCTACATGTGAATACCTAACTTAGCCTTCAGTGAAAGCCCATCTGTTCCTAATAAAGACGGGCCTTCATAAGCGGACGGACAGATTTCATTTTCATTTTCAGTTTGACATGTTTGCTATATTAAAAGCGAGGGACTGGTAGCGTTTAGTTATTGCATTTGAATATAATATATCCACTGTAAAGCAGGTTAAGTCTTTAAAAATAAAATGTTGAATACCATTATTAAATGATCAATAATAAATAAAAATTATTGTACTTGAGTAAAAGTAGAAGTACTCAGGTCTTGTACTTGAGTAAAAGTACAAGTACTCAGGTCTTGTACTTGAGTAAAAGTAGAAGTACTCAGATCATGTACTTGAGTAAAAGTAGAAGTACTCAGATCTTGTACTTGAGTAAAAGTAGAAGTACTCAGATCTTGTACTTGAGTAAAAGTAGAAGTACTCAGATCTTGTACTTGAGTAAAAGTAGAAGTACTCATATCTTGTTCTTGAGTAAAAGTAGAAGTACTCAGATCTTGTTCTTGAGTAAAAGTAGAAGTACCAGAGTGTAGGAATACTCTGTTTCAGTAAAAGTCCTGCATTCAAAATGTTCCTCAAGTGAAAGTAGAAAAGTATTATCATCAAAATATAGTGAGAGTAGCGACAGTAAAAGTAGTCATTGTGCAGATTGGTCCATTTCAGAATAATATATATGATATGTTTTATAATGATTGATCATGAAAGTGTTATCAAAGCTGGTAAAGGTGCAGCTAGTTTGAATGACTTTGTATACTGCAGGGTAGCTTGTGAATTTACTCCAGGTGGAACTAAAGTTTGATTTAACACTTGATTACATTTCACACCATTCATCCACATCTGTGAAGTAACTAAAGGTATTAAATACATGTAGTGGAGTAAAAGTACACCATGTACCTCTGAACTGTAGTGGAGTAGAAGTACACAGTAGCATGAAATGAAAATACTCAAGTAGAGTACAAGTATCTCAGAATTGTACCCAAGTACAGTACTTCAGTAAATGCACTTAGTTACTTCCCACCTCTGACTATGGACTAATTCCTCATATCAACACATTTTAAATAATCTGGTTTATCTCTTTAAGGCAGAATGAAAGACCTCAAAGACGCTCTGATGTGAAACCTGTCATATAGCATTATTCACGCTGATGACTGACAGGCCTCGAGTCAATGGAGCATCTCTGATTATGAAGCTCGTGAACTTTATCCTTTAAACTGACGGCACATAAAGGTTAAATGAAGCTGTCGGTAGCATCAGCCGCCCGAGTGTTAATGGATTAACATCAGCAGTATGAAACTCAGGGACAGTTTTATCCCGCAGGCCAAATGTCAAAAAAAGTGTCTTTACTTACATCTGTTTACAGTCCACAGGTTTATATATTATTACAGCATGTTATTTCTACTTTCATTTTTACATTTACCTAGTTTTATTCCTGCAATTTACTCACACCAGTTGATCACTTGCAGTATTTTATTGCACCTCGTTATGTCTTAAAGGTCCCATGTCATGGCCATTTCTACTGATCATATTTCCATTGTTGAGGTGTGACAGCACTATATAAATAGTAAAGTTATACGTGTGTGTTTTTGTCACAGTTTAAGTAACATACTACTATACTGTGGTGGGGGAAAGTAGCCACAATTAATTTTATTGTGTTAACTGAGCACTCTGTGGTGATTTGCTACAGTGATCGATCATTGCTAGCTAGCTAACAGCGGCTACTTCCAGTGAGAGCACATTACATTACATTACATGTTACTTGTTAGACGCTTCTATCCAAAGCGACTTACATACTCAATACTGTGGAGCAGGGGTGTCAAACTCAAATACACAGTGGGCCAAAATAAAAAAATGGGTACTAGTCGAGGGCCGGACTGGTTCAATGTTTATTGCAGAACTTATTGAAATGAACTTATTGCACATATTAAACCTGGAATGAACAAAGCTTAAATTATTGCCTATAAAAACAACATTAAACATTAAATAATCAGTTGCATTCATTTCTTATGGCTCTATCTGCAGAGTCATTTCTTATGATTACATTTCTCCACAGGCCGACAACAGCTTCAACAAAACTATTTCCCTCAAAGAACAAACCAAACATGCCCTGCTGTCTCAAGAAAGAAAGTGCAGAAGGAAACATCCATGTAAACTCAGTGTGCTGCTCTGTGGTGCTAGCTCAAGCCAGATACTTGGCATCTCATCTTGGGTGCAAGTTCATCAATGTTTGGGGTCAGGCTCTGAGCTGAGGAGACCCTCAGGATTGAGTGAAGGTGTGCGTGCAATATACCGGCGGGCCAGATCTAATAGTAATTACAAATTATCCTGCGGGCCGAAATGAAATCCACCAAGGGCCTGATTTGGCCCCCGGGCCTTGAGTTTGAGACAATGTGCTGTAGACAATCACCACAGGAGCAATTTGGGGTGAAGTGTCTTGCCCAAGGACACAACGACATGCTGACTGCAGTGGGGTTTGAACCTGTGACCCCCTGATCAGAACAACAACAACGCACAACCCACTGCGCCACACACCTCCCCACAGAAGCCATGTGTGATTTTAGACAACGCTACCTGGTCAAATGTAACATTGTTCACATTGTACAGATGGCCTTTTACTAAGGAAATCTGAAATGGCACAGCACGATAGAGGAGGGATCGCTTGCTCAAGACAGACGTGCAAAAGATGTCTTGGGTAAAGATTAATAACGTTAAAGTGGACCTATCATGCTATATTTAAATGATATATATAGGTCCCCTTTAAAGTATATTAAAGGCATTGATCCAAGTGGATGCAGTTTCAAATCTGTTCAATTTACGCACCTCTATTTCCCCCTAATAAAGGGTAAACTGGCCCAAAAATAATCCTTAAAAATACGAGAAGGTCCCAGGAAGATGTCAACACCTTAATGCAGTGGATGAAAACAGCATCATGTGATGTTGACGAGGACGCCGCTGATGAAGATGATGTAAACCATGATGGATCTCTCTATTTATAGCCCCACAGTGACCACAGTCACAGAGCAGCAGCCATGAGAGACCCCATTATGTCCGGATGAAGGAGTCAGCTCTGTCAGGACTTTACAAAACAAACCCACCGAGACTCTGTTTCTGCTGAGTGGGAGTTTGGGGGAGGGATGAAGGTCAGAGACTCTGAAGGGGAGGAGGGGGCTCGGGGCTTTGACCTCTGCATGACCCCTGAGTCACGGAGAAAACCAAAAGGCTTTCTGGAGAAATCTGCTGCTGTAAGAGGAGGACAGAAGCAGAGTGTGTGAGGAGGAGGAGGGGACGCACAATGGGACGGTTTGAGAGGAGGAGGTGAGGAGAGCATAAGCACTTTATTGTGAAAAGACGGCTTTGTTAGGAGAAATCTATAGGGGGGAGAAATTAGGGGGATTTCCCTGTGTGTAGTAGTGGAAGAAACACAGATATTTAACTTAAAGGTCACCTATTATACTCTTTTCAACAATATATTATAGTTCTCAGATATATACAAAACATGTCTCTGAAGTATTTGTCTGAAACACCAAACAGATCATTGCAGCATTACCCATAATCCCCTCTGTTTCAGCCCTGTTTCAAAAGTGCTGATTCTGTGTCTGTCGCTTTAAATGCTAATGAGCTGCTGCTGGCCACGCCCCTCTGAGAGATTATTGGTTTTAAAAAATAACACAATGGTGCTCTAAGAGGAGATTCAGGTGATAAGGGGGGGGGGGGGGGGTTACCTTGGTTGCTGATTGGATAATGGTCACACAAGCCAAAACAACATTGTGACATCATAAAGTGGCCAAAATCTGATCAGCTCATTTTCAGACAGGTTTTTATAAAAATGGATCAGGACAAAAAGAGAGAGAATCTTTTTTCCTGAAACTTTCAGAGTCTCTTTACACAGAGGGGACACATGTTGATGTAGAAGAGACATGAAGAAGAGGGGACACATGTTGATGAAGAAGAGACATGAAGAAGAGGGGACACATGTTGATGTAGAAGAGACATGAAGAAGAGGGGACACATGTTGATGTAGAAGAGACATGGAGAAGAGGGGACACATGTTGATGTAGAAGAGACATGGAGAAGAGGGGACACATGTTGATGTAGAAGAGACATGAAGAAGAGGGGACACATGGTGATGTAGAAGAGACATGAAGAAGAGGGGACACATGTTGATGTAGAAGAGACATGAAGAAGAGGGGACACATGTTGATGTAGAAGAGACATGAAGAAGTGGATTTTGCATAGTAGGTGACCTTAAGGAAAAGCAGCAATACTAAATAAAGAAAATGCCTGCACTCAAAGTACTTGTTATGCGTAATGTCCCATATCAGAATCATACATATAAAACTACTGGATTATGGTTATTGATGTTAATGTGTTGATCACAGATGGTTTTTAACGTACAATGACTTCTGCTACCACAATGACAAATGCTAAATTAGTTAGTAGGTAGTTCTTTAATGCATTCCCTCTACTTGTAATGTTACACAGTGGCTTATAGTGGTTTTACTCTAGAGGAGGAATGTGCTCATGCTTCTACCACTGTTTTTATAAATTCATTTTTCAGCACCAGAGACGTGGGAGAGGATAAAAACACAGAATATTTCTCACCGCCTCCCTTCCTGCAGATGTTCACATTGTGGTCAAAATACTCCGCCCTTAGAGAGATACGTGCTCACACTCACACACGCACGCACGCACGCACGCACGCACGCACACACACACACACGTGTTGCTTCAACTTACGGTACACTGTGTGCTTCCACCCTCAGGCCTTGCCTTTCCCAAACTCACCCCGGAAACAGAGCAGGTAGAACTCAGTGTGCTTTGGATCTGCTCCAGGTGATCCCGGCTCTGTTTGAACCCAGTCTGCTGCCAAACACACACACACACACACACACACACACACACACACACACACACACACACAACAACAAGCACAGAGGAATAAAAGCAGAAGCAGTTTTTGTTCTTGACTCTAAATCTAAACAGACTCACAGACAGGTGACTAATGAAGATGTGACTCAGACGTGGGACTCACATTTTCCCCAAATCTTAAACTTGATATCTGAATATCTAATCTTGTTCTAATATTTCCCTGCTCTGTGACTTTCTTGTATTTTATACCTGTCGCTTGGATTGTTTTTATTTTACTCTCTTGGCTTTTACATTTTTTTTTATGTCATTGTCTAAAGTGTTTCTGTTGCACTATGCCTTCACGGTTTCAATGTTCTTTATTTTGTATTGTAAAGCACTTTAAATTGCCTGATGTTGAAATGTGCTCCATAAATATAATTGCCTTTCATTAAAGTGTTTAAACTTATCAAACCGCCTGAAGAGCTGTATCCGCCTTAATTAATAAAAGCCCGGGTACAAAGGGCTTTTCACATAAAAACAGAACAAATTTAATTCACACAGAGAATGAAATGAACTACAAATAAGCAGCAGCTGAACATTTGTGATTATCCTGCTGAACAAAATGTGTAAGTTTAACAAACGTTTGTTCACCACAGAGGGTACTTTCTGCAGTAATCCAAAATCAAATGGGAAAATCCCATTTGATTTTTGTTGAGGGAACCAGCGAAATGCTGACTTCCGATTAAACAATAGAAATACATCCTCCCTTCACCACTCTATTCACACATCAATTCCTCTTATTGTGTTTATGTACGCTCCATCATACACCTAAGCAAATTCCTTGCATGTGTCGGGCAAAAATCTGATTTTATTCCTGAGAAAAAGAATTATAACACATCTGTCTTCACAACTCTCCCTGGTTGGGTAACATGTTTTTCGACTAACATTTGGCAGCATGGCACGGTGCCACCTCCATGTTCCCGTAAACACTCTGGACCCTATAGTGCTGCCAAAATGTCACTGGCCTTGTGGTCAACTTCCACCACAACGCTGAATAAAACCTGCAGCAGATCAGCAGCTGCACAGAGAATAGACTTTACAAGGGAGGTGGTAAAGTGGAGGCATAACACCCAACACTGCCAGGAACTGTTGTTTTTCCTCTGTTTATTCATATTCCCATGGATACTGAGAAAGGCAGGGAATTAAAATACCATGGCAATTATCTGACATTATGATGGAGACCCTCAGAGTGGTGATTTCAGTCTTTACGTATAGGGTATGTTTTTGTTCATAAAAGCAGAAATACTTAGTGTGTGGAGTTTCACAAAGAACATTTATTCGAGTACTTTATTTAGGTACTATTTTGACATTAATTTACTTGAGTATGTACATTTTTTACTACTCATACAGCTACTCCAGTACATTTTTACATTACATGTTACTTGTTAGATGCTTTTCAGAGGAAAATAATGTTCTCTTTACTCCACTACATTTATTTAAAGTGGTCCTTATGGATTGATTGCTATGACATTTTGTACAGACATGCATGAAGGTTTTTACTGTAGATCAGTAGCCTTGAGACATTGACAGAATAGTGTAGCGCAGGGCTTCTCAAACTCCGGACCAAGGTCCGGATCCGGACCGAACTGCAAATCAATCCGGACCGAACCCTGTGTCCCATTATAAAAAAATTAATTAAATTTTTTTTTTTTTTTTAATTCTGATTCTGATAAATTAATGTACATCATTGTGTACGCGCGTCTTGTGTCTGACGCATTGTGAGAATGAACGTGCATATATATTTACTTGTGTGCGCGAGCGTGACAC
This sequence comes from Trematomus bernacchii, assembly GCF_902827165.1. Classification (NCBI taxonomy): domain Eukaryota; kingdom Metazoa; phylum Chordata; class Actinopteri; order Perciformes; family Nototheniidae; genus Trematomus; species Trematomus bernacchii. Next base: position 1,701,200 of record NW_022987581.1, on the reverse strand, counting down.
GCATTGCAGACCGCAAGTTAACCGCAAGTTTACCTTGACTTTCTAATGCTTCTAATGCCTTTTTTGCCGAGGTTCAAGGTATTGGCTACAGACAAACAGTGCCATTTCTCCCACTAGTTCATGTGTGTGTATACAGGGGCGCCGTTTGCCGACAGGCAAGGCAGGCAAGGCAGGCAAGTGCTTGGACCAGAAGTGGGCCCCCAAAGAAGGTAGATTAAGAAGGTCCACAGCAACGACAACATGAAACATCCTTTAATTTACTGCAACGACATGCATAGAGCGCCGTAAGAAACTGCTTCTTAATTTCAGTTTCGTTTCTCCGCTCCGGGGGGGGGTACTTTACTGGCATTGATCCGGACCAGTGACCTTGTATAAAGTTCACAAGTGGACCTTTAATTAAAAAGTTTGAGTACCCCTGGTGTAGCGTATATGGATAGTCTTTATATGTAGTGCACAGTACTATAGGGACCAATAACTTAGGAAAGGATAAGTCTTCATTATATTACCGCTACCCTTGGCAATATCTGTGTGACATATAGTATAACAGCTGTTATGCACCATAAAATCCATGCTGACAAAAAAACGACTTCGCTGTTTCCAAGCAAAGTCGAATCCTTTCATCATTCTGAAGTAAAAAACGGACTTGTCACTAAGAGACTTGTAACCTCAGCCGTGTCACAGCCTCTTGCTCTCTTCTTTATGAGAAAAAGAGGGGGATAACGGGGTAAAAACGCATGTTGGGCATCATCATGGTCTCATGCATGGTCATGCTAACGGGCGGGTCTCCTTTATGAGGTCCATCCTGCTCAGTGTACCTGAAACTCTCCTCCAGGAGCTGTGAGGTACCAACATGAGCTCCAGGGGGGCAGCCTCACCACCCTATGACTTTTCCTTAACCTCAGTAAAACATATCATGGAGTTAGAGAGGCCCTATCAAGCTACTTGTGGTTTTCCCTTTCCTGTAGTAGTGTGTTATTTAGGTTTTTAGTGCATGTAAATGGTCTGCAAAGTCTAAAATCCCTCCAGTGTTTCTCCCCCACACCTGGGTCACTATGTGCCACTCACACTCCTATTGGCTAGCGCTCCAACACATTATACGTGATAGGCTAAGGGGCGGGACATCTCTAAGTTGTTGACTAATCACAACAGAGCCGGCCAGCTAACCAATCAGAGCACACTGGGCTCTGGTTTCAGACAGAGGGTGAAAAGAGGTGCTGCAGCACAGGCAGTATGAGAAAAAATAAAGAGCTTTTTGAACATTAAAGCATGGAGACATGTCCCAGTAGAGACACTACATACTGATATACACCTGAACATCAGCAGGAGAGGACTCTTTAAAGTAGAGACACTACATACTGATATACACCTGAACATCAGCAGGAGAGGACTCTTTAAAGTAGAGACACTACATACTGATATACACCTGAACATCAGCAGGAGAGGACTCTTTAAAGTAGAGACACTACATACTGATATACACCTGAACATCAGCAGGAGAGGACTCTTTAAAGTAGAGACACTACATACTGATATACACCTGAACATCAGCAGGAGAGGACTCTTTAAAGTAGAGACACTACATACTGATATACACCTGAACATCAGCAGGAGAGGACTCTTTAAAGTAGAGACACTACATACTGATATACACCTGAACATCAGCAGGAGAGGACTCTTTAAAGTAGAGACACTACATACTGATATACACCTGAACATCAGCAGGAGAGGACTCTTTAAAGTAGAGACACTACATACTGATATACACCTGAACATCAGCAGGAGAGGACTCTTTAAAGTAGAGACACTACATACTGATATACACCTGAACATCAGCAGGAGAGGACTCTTTAAAGTAGAGACACTACATACTGATATACACCTGAACATCAGCAGGAGAGGACTCTTTAAAGTAGAGACACTACATACTGATATACACCTGAACATCAGCAGGAGAGGACTCTTTAAAGTAGAGACACTACATACTGATATACACCTGAACATCAGCAGGAGAGGACTCTTTAAAGTAGAGACACTACATACTGATATACACCTGAACATCAGCAGGAGAGGACTCTTTAAAGTAGAGACACTACATACTGATATACACCTGAACATCAGCAGGAGAGGGCCCTGGTCCAGTGTTTCCTAAGCTAAAGGACATAATAAAGGAAGTGTTGAAGCTTCTAGAGAATTCAAACAGCTCTTATCACAGCTCAGAGACTCATTTCACTCAGTTGGGATCCTTCCTAAGCAAAGAAGACATTCAACCGTAACCTGCTAGTCTGACAGTAAGGGTCACTGATGTTAGAGCCAGAGGTTGACATGTTTGGCTTCATTCAACCCGTGTTTCGCTTCTTCGTCTCCCCTCCTCCTATTTTGGCTTGTGCTCTGTTGGTCTGCCTGCAGTGCGGGAACATGTAATCATGGTAATGAATGCAGAATGCGCTCTTAATGACGGCGCCCAATTCAGAGTTATAAGTTAAAAAGCCAGAGAGCCTGTAGCGCAAGAGGACATTTAGCAAAGCAGAGGGGGAGGCGGGGGTGAGGGTGTTGTGGCATGAGAGAACAATTAGCTCCAGATCTTCCCTCTGTGTGTGTGTGTGTGTGTGTGTGTGTGTGTGTTTGTTTGTGTGTGTGTGTGTGTGTGTGTGTGTGTGCATGTGTGTGTGTGTGTGTGTGTGCATGTGCGTGTGTGTGTGTGTGTGTGTGTGTGTGTGTGTGTGTGTGTGTGTGTGTGTGTGTGTGTGTGTGTGTGTGTGTGTGTTCTGTCTCAGGGGAGGAGGGCAGGGATGCGAGATAGGAGGCATTTGATCTGCACATTTTGAAAATGGCAAATAAATAGAGTTGTATTGATGACGTTTTTATGTAGGCCAACTTCGAAGTTAGCATCGCAAGAGTTCCCTTGACAAAAAGCCAATGGGAATTTTGGATTTTCCATAGAACAAAAATAACTGCTTCTTCACTGGATTTTCAGGGGATCTCCCACCATTATGCCAAGCCAACCAATTGTGATGTCCGCCTCAAAAAGAGTGGTGCAATTATGAGGTTTTCTTTTGTAGGTCGACCCAGAAGTTAGCATCACAAGGGTTTCTTAGACAAAAAGCCAATGGGATTTCTCCATGTGATTTTGGATTATTGCTGAAAATAATCTCTGTGGCAAACAGACGTTTATATACTTACATGTTTTGTTCAGCAGGATAATCTCCACATATTAACACCACCTTGTGATTTTTGAAGCGTAAATGCAATCTCCAGAAATAGAAAGCTAATGTTGGGCTATAAAAGAACTACGGCACGGTCACATAACTTCACGTCACCACTGCTAAGCTAAAGGTGGCTAATATTGGGCTATAAAAGAACTACAGCACGGTCACATGACTTCACGTCACCACCGCTAAGCTAAAGGCGGCTAACGTTGGGCTATAAAGGAACTACAGCACGGTCACATGACTTCACGTCACCACTGCTAAGCTAAAGGTGACTAATGTTGGGCTATAAAGGAACTACAGCACGGTCACATGACTTCACGTCACCACTGCTAAGCTAAAGGCGGCTAATGTTGGGCTATAAAGGAACTACAGCACGGTCACATGACTTCACGTCACCACCACTAAGCTAAAGGTGGCTAATGTTGGGCTATAGAGGAACTACAGCACGGTCACATGACTTCACGTCACCACTGCTAAGCTAAAGGTGACTAATGTTGGGCTATAAAGGAACTACAGCACGGTCACATGACTTCACGTCACCACTGCTAAGCTAAAGGCGGCTAATGTTGGGCTATAAAGGAACTACAGCACGGTCACATGACTTCACGTCACCACCACTAAGCTAAAGGTGGCTAATGTTGGGCTATAGAGGAACTACAGCACGGTCACATGACTTCACGTCACCACTGCTAAGCTAAAGGTGGCTAATGTTGGGCTATAGAGGAACTACAGCACGGTCACATGACTTCACGTCACCACTGCTAAGCTAAAGGCGGCTAATGTTGGGCTATAAAGGAACTACAGCACGGTCACATGAGTTCACGTCACCGCCGCTAAGCTAAAGGAGGCTAATGTTGGCCGTGATGGCATTTAGTCGTCTCATTTAGACACTTGTTAGAACGTAGAACACAACTTTACAGTCTATTTTCAGCTTGTGTTAACCACAGACCTTATTTCAGGCAAACAACACAAATCTATTGACTTCCAGACAAGGGAACTGGAAGTGGTAAAATGCTAACTCCTACCTAAGTTTCAGGTTTCATTCCTGCACCACTTTATACTGCATGTTTTCTTCTCTCCACTACAAGTCTGCACATTTGATCCCAGTGTCGGCTGCCAAGCTACTTCGACATTTCCTTTGAGTGGGTTTCCTCAGTTATGGTTTGGCTCAGTCTCTCAGCCGCAGAAGTGTGTTTCCTTTTCTGGTTTCTCCATCTGCCACATGGTGAAAACATGGCTTTATCAAAACAAAATGCCTCAAGAGAATTCATGATCAGGGACTTTTAGGATCATAAAAATCATAGTTTCCCGTCTTTGGGAGATTCTTGCCACCACAGGCCAATGTGAAAGCATCTGCAACCCATCTCCAATTCTTTATCAGAGATCTGAGTGTAAACAATCACACATGGTCTGAGAAACTCCTCTTTTCCTCTCCGCCTGTCTGCAGTCTGTTTCTTAATGTGCTGAGTCTCATCCTCAGTGTCTGCTCCACTTCCTGGTTTCCCACCGAGTCAGAGTCCAAATAAATCCAGGGGAAACTTTGAAGGGCAGGTCGTCATAGTGGAGGTACCAGGGAATCCCTTCAGGCGAAGCCCACAGGAAGTGAGCTGGCACAATTTCATTAGGGCCAAATATTCGTAATACAACTTCTGTATCAGTGCGTAACGTCATTAAGGTCCAAAAACACTTTTTCCCATTGACTTACATTGGGAAAGAGACGTCTGTAAGGTAAATCAACTTCCCAGAACAAACACTTTAAAAGCCCTTATTAGAATCAATAGCTACTAAAAGCTATACAAAGCTCTAAAAGCCAAATCTACAGGTTGTTTTTGGATAGCGTGGTGCAGTTAAGAGTCCTTTAACCCGGGAATGAGTCAGCATTTTACCCCTTCCAGTTCTCTCGTCCTGAAGTCAATGGTTTTCTGGATGTGTTTTGGATTGTTAGCCTGAAATAAGGTCTGTGGTTAACACAAGCTGAAGAGATTTAAACGCTACATACTGATATACACCTGAACATCAGCAGGAGAGAACTCTTTAAAGTAGAGACACTACATACTGATATACACCTGAACATCAGCAGGAGAGGACTCTTTAAAGTGGATACACTACATACTGATATACACCTGAACATCAGCAGGAGAGGACTCTTTAAAGTAGAGACACTACATACTGATATACACCTGAACATCAGCAGGAGAGGACTCTTTAAAGTGGATACACTACATACTGATATACACCTGAACATCATCAGGAGAGGACTCTTTAAAGTAGAGACACTACATACTGATATACACCTGAACATCATCAGGAGAGGACTCTTTAAAGTAGAGACACTACATACTGATATACACCTGAACATCAGCAGGAGAGGACTCTTTAAAGTAGAGGCACTACATACTGATATACACCTGAACATCAGCAGGAGAGGACTCTTTAAAGTAGAGACACTACATACTGATATACACCTGAACATCAGCAGGAGAGGACTCTTTAAAGTAGAGACACTACATACTGATATACACCTGAACATCAGCAGGAGAGGACTCTTTAAAGTAGAGACACTACATACTGATATACACCTGAACATCAGCAGGAGAGGACTCTTTAAAGTAGAGACACTACATACTGATATACACCAGAACATCAGCAGGAGAGGACTCTTTAAAGTAGAGACACTACATACTGATATACACCTGAACATCAGCAGGAGAGGACTCTTTAAAGTAGAGACACTACATACTGATATACACCTGAACATCAGCAGGAGAGGACTCTTTAAAGTAGAGACACTACATACTGATATACACCTGAACATCAGCAGGAGAGGACTCTTTAAAGTAGAGACACTACATACTGATATACACCTGAACATCAGCAGGAGAGGACTCTTTAAAGTAGAGACACTACATACTGATATACACCTGAACATCAGCAGGAGAGGACTCTTTAAAGTAGAGACACTACATACTGATATACACCTGAACATCAGCAGGAGAGGACTCTTTAAAGTAGAGACACTACATACTGATATACACCAGAACATCAGCAGGAGAGGACTCTTTAAAGTAGAGACACTACATACTGATATACACCTGAACATCAGCAGGAGAGGACTCTTTAAAGTAGAGACACTACATACTGATATACACCTGAACATCAGCAGGAGAGGACTCTTTAAAGTAGAGACACTACATACTGATATACACCTGAACATCAGCAGGAGAGGACTCTTTAAAGTAGAGACACTACATACTGATATACACCTGAACATCAGCAGGAGAGGACTCTTTAAGTTAATTACTTTTACTTAAGTATGATTTTGGATGTTGGGTTTTTACTAGATGAGTACTTCTACCAACTAACACATGTAATCCTGTGACTGAAATCCAGTGGGATTTTCTGAGGTTAGAGATAGTTCAGAGGAAAAGGTGCAGAGCCAGCATTTTCCGGGGGCAAACACTCACATGCAAGTATTTCTGTCAACATAAAAAGACCACAGATTCTCTGGATTTGTCTGCGTCGGCAACTCTTGCTACAGTAAGCCTCGGGGAGACTTTTGCGTGATCCTGAAACTGAGCGCCATTCCCAACGAATGAAAACAGGCCTGGACACGGACGCCCTCGGGTGAATCAGTGTAAAAAACCAAATGTTTAAAAAAAACATCCAACTCCCACATATCTCATCCCCGACACTCACAGTCTTACTCACATATGTAAATTTGCTGTGAACACACACACACACACACACACACACACACACACACACACACACACACACACACACACACACACACACACACACACACACACACAAACACACACACACACACACACACACACACACACACACACATACACACACACACACACACACAACACACATACACACACACACACACACACACACACACACACACACACACACACACACACACACACACACACTACTTTTACTTGAGTAACATTTTGATTGAAGGACTTTTACTGAAACAGAGTATTCCTACACTCTGGTACTTCTACTTTTACTCAAGTACAAGATCTGAGTACTTCTACTTTTACTCAAGTACAAGATCTGAGTACTTCTACTTTTACTCAAGTACAAGATCTGAGTACTTCTAGTTCTTTCAGACGTGTTTTTCACCTCAGCTGACAGTTACTGTTTTCCTCTGGGACGATGATCCCGTGCAGAATGACACCGATGTTAGCATTTAGTGTGCAGGTCGTGCAGGGTGGAGACAACCACAGGCAGCACAATTAGCATTTTGCGGTCTGCTAATTACCTCACATTTAATGGAGTTTACCTTAAGTAGTGCGTTAAGGAAGCTCGGCTCCAAATATAGACTGACTACGGGCAATTTAAGAGTCTTGTTTGGTCACAAATTACTCTTTAATTGTTTGCACAGCAGAGTTGTTTACAAGTCTTGCAAAACGGAAAACTTGGAGGACGTCAAAAGTGTGAGATAACACAGAGAACGTGCCATATTTAAAGTAACGGTGCGTCTACACAGCAGCGTTAAAAAAATCTTGAAACGCTTCTGCCCATTCACTTTGAATGGGGTGACGTCACTTTCCCTCACTTTTCGCCGAAATGCATTGTGGGCAGGCGAGCGGAGATTTTCAGGATTTTCAGGATTCAAAGTTGAACAATGTTCAACTTTTGAGGCTGAGGTGGAAGCGTCAGCCAATCAAATCCTGTGTATGCAAATCTGACAGTTCAAGCTCTAGCCAATCAAACAGCGTGTATGCTGGGAGAGAAATACCGCAGGTCATTTCCTCATATTCCAAAAAATGGAGGAGAAATTAGCGGTAGCGAATCAATCACCCGGTGCTTTATGACCAGACCTACCGGGATATAAACCGGAGGAGCCAGGCATGGAGGGAGGTGGCAGAGACAGTGGTAGGTTTTCGCCTGTTTTGGGGAGTTTATATCCAGTTTACTTCGGGCTTTTTTGCTTCGTATGTCGCGGGCGGGAGATTCATGTGATTGGTTGTTCGCAAAAAATCCCCAAGCTTCAGATACGCCCACCTCCAAGATTTTTTTAACGCTGCTGTGTAGACGTACCGTAACAGTTTGACTTTTTGAGGAAAAATGACGGTGGCACTTTCAAAAACTATTCAAAATTAAAATACACAAATGTACCAAAACACATGCAAATGAAGAAACATCTTCACCAGCTTGAGGAAACATGCGGAGCGTTTACTAAAAGCTGCATAAATGAAACGCTGTGAGAAGCTCAAAACATAACGGAAATCAGGGGACACTCTCTTAACTGTAAGTGTTTGTCATTATATCTGAAACGACTAGGTTAGCTACATTAGCTAGCTAGCTACATTAGCTAGCTAGCTTACAACACCTGCAGTAATAGAGAGGTGAAGTCCTGCCCATCTACTTCGGACCCATGGGACCTTATAGAGAGGCGAAGTCCCTCCCCTTCCGGTGGGACCCATGGGACCTTATTTCGGAAAAAGTTTGTATTGAAGTCAATGGAGAGAGAAAGATTATCTTTTGATCCTGTTTGAATTGTGCCATGAATTACACATATGATGTTTGTCAATCTTAAAAAATTATTTCCATGTCAAAAAAGTCACAGTTTGTCGTAAAACTGTTGAAATATAAGACTATGAAAAATACACAACTAGAAAGACTACAAATCCCAGAATCCCTGTCCTGCATGCTGGCTCTTAGGAACCGACTAACTCCCCTTGTGTGTATGTACAGCTCTCAACATGCCCAGACTTGGAGTGATTTTCACCTCTTTTAATACTTTTCACCTCATTCTGAAAGAAAGAAGTGAAATGTGCCAACGTGACGGCCGTCATGGTGTGTGGTGCGAGACGAGAGATGTAGTTCATTGAGCGGTTTCACACAAAAAAAGTGTTACTTCATAGTTTTACGACACGTTTTTATTTTTTTGACTTGCAAAATTATCTTTTAAATTGACAAACATCATATGTGTGATTCGTGGCACAATTCGGGGATCGAAAGATAATCTTTCTCTCCCCATTGACTTTTTCCAAAAATAAGGTCCCATGGAGCTCCCCCGGAAAGGGAGGGACTTCGCCTCTCTATGTCAGAATGAGTCATGTGATCACATTGTTAAAATAAGCCCATCAAACATTTTAGGTAAGTTTCCAACTTTAGACAGTTTTCCAGCTTTATAATCCTGAACGTCACCAAGCGCTCCATCCCAGCTGTGTGCGTCACTTTTTAGTGTCCCCTGGTCTCCCAGCTGTGTGCGTCACTTTTTAGTGTCCCCTGGTCTCCCAGCTGTGTGCGTCACTTTTTAGTGTCCCCTGGTCTCCCAGCTGTGTGCGTCACTCTTTAGTGTCCCCTGGTCTCCCAGCTGTGTGTGTCACTTTTTAGTGTCCCCTGGTCTCTCAGCTATGTGCGTCACTTGTTAGTGTCCCCTGGTTTCTGTTGTGTTTTGGACCGCTGTAGAGGGTTTGCACGAGTCGGCCACCGTACAACAGCTATCAAAACACAGGAAATCAATAACTTGTGTATCATCAGCAGCTTCAGATAGTTTCCCCTGAAGAACAAACAACATGTCCGCCCTTCACATCTCACTCTGAGAGTTTGGACTTAGTCATCTTCACAGCGCCTGTCAAACAGTTCACTGCTTTGTCATTCCTCTCCGCCGTGTCACTTATTATCGCCTCCACCTCCGAGAGAAGGACAAGTTGCTGTATTTCTGCAGAGCGGTGTGCATTTTGTGGACATATTATTTTTCTACTATGTAATTATTTACTTTTTACATCCAGTATAAATAAAATTAAAATAAAAAAACATACTTATTGTATGCCTTGAATCTGTTTCTTTTTTTATTGCCCAATTAATACAATTAAATATATTAAATATAATAATAAAAAAGAAATTATTATTCAACGAATACATTACAAATTAAAATTCATATAAATAATAATCAAATACATATATGATAATAGTATTAATAATAATAAACAATAATAAATAATAATACATAATAATAATAATAATAATAAATAATAATGATAATAATAAATAATAAATAATAATAAATAATAATAATAATAATAATAATAATAAATAATAATAAATAATAATAATGATAATAATACATAATAATAATAATAAATAATAATAATAATAATAAATACTAATATAATAATAATATAATAATGATAATAATACATTATAAAATGAAACAAAACAGCCCAAATAATATATAAACTCATTTATAAATAAATAAATTACAACAAATATATTTATATGTATTTATTAGAAGTCCAATTGAGATTAAAAATACATTTTACAAGAGAGTCCTGGACCAGAGAGGCAGCAGCACCGTTACAGAAACAAATCACGGTCACAACAAGAAACACCATCATATAACGTTTTCTGATGAAAAATAATGCAACACATTTATTTGTGGACCTGAAAGTAATCCAGCGTTGTATTCTCCACCTGAGAGAAAGGAGAGTTTGATGTTTCCTGTAGTTTTTGAAGCTCTGTCTTTTAATGGGGCTTCAGCTCGATGTTTCGCTGTAAAAGCTGGGAGACAGAAATAGAGGAACATCGCCCGGCGGCTGCAGCCTCGCATCCATAATGACCCTGAGACTGAAGAGCCTCTAACAGGCAGAGCAGGTGGAAGTGTAGGTGGTCTCCCCCCAGCACTCTCTAACACACACACACACACACACACACACACACACACACACACACACACACACACACACACACACACACACACACACACACACACACACACACACACACACACACACACACACACACACACACACACACTGCTGATAGATGTTCTTCACTTCACTCCCTCTTTTTGTAACGTTCACTCATAGATGCACAATTTCACTGTTTCCTTTCAAACCCTCACAGTGTTTTAGCTTCCAAACCCCTGCACACACACACACACACACACACACACACACACACACACACACACACACACACACACACACACACACACACACACACACACACACACACACACACACACACACACACACACACACACACACACACACACACACACACACACACACACACCATCCATCTGACAGCTTTTCACAGATTCAGATTATTAGCTAATACACAAATTAAATTGAATAAACATGCACATTTAATTATAGGTCATCCAGCAGCAGAATATATAAAGTCAATGGTTACAGGGGGGGGGGAGTGTGTGGGAGAGAAACCCCCTGTTGAGGGAATACAGGGATTTTAGCCTTTGCAGACCATTTACATGCACTAAAACCTATATAACACACTCCAGGATAGGGAAAAACCCCAAAAGCATAATAGGCCCACTTAAAGCACATAATCTAAGTATTGCTTCCACCACTCGTTTAAATTTATTCGATTTCTGGGTCTCTTTATCGCTTTTTTATGGGTATTCTAGTGTGATTAAACCTTACTCTTACAGCCCTTTTATCCACACTTGTATGATCTCAGTCTGATTCCTGAGTCAAACAAAGCAGCTGTGGACTTTCTCTTCTCCTCTCAGTAATAACAAGAGTTGTCTCTCATCCCATTGAGAGTCTACGATGCGGTACGAGTGTTTGAGAGTATCTCCGTTCATCTACTTGATGACACAGAAGAGGAAGAAAGGTCGGGGTGTCAGATGTAAGAACCATTTTACCCGCTGTCCGTCGGCTTTTCTCTTTATCCCACCATAAGCTCTCCATAATTATCTTCCTGTTACTCACTTCTGTCTGTTCCAACTGTGTGTTCGACTTTCATCTGATGTTATATGGCTGCAGCTTCTGCCAACACCACGAGCATTGAGAATGTGTGAGTCACAAACACTGCTGACATCTGATCCAGGATGCACGGACGTGTGTACGGCGGCACAGATTTGAAATGATGAGGTTTTTCTTTGAGCTTTCTGACAGATCAGCACAGATGTTGAGTGGAGATGATTGCATGCAGGTGGATCCACACACGCACACACACACACACACACACACACACACACACACACACACACACACACACACACACACACACATACACACACACACACACACACACACGTTACTCTCTGGGGGTCACAAACACATGTACACACACACACACACACACACACACACACACACACACACACACACACACACACACACATTACACACACACACACACACACACATATGTTACTCTCTGGGGGTCACAAACACATGTACACACACACACACACACACACACACACACACACACAGACACACACACACACACACACCACACACACACACACACACACACACACACACACACACACACACACACACATATACAGTCACATATACTGTTTACTATAGGAATGAGTTGTTTTATTGACACATCTTGACTAGTGTATGATATTAAAGGCCTACAATAACTGCTGAAGATACTGGAAGTAATCCATAAGTGCTCAGTCAGTGATATTCATTAATACATTTCCATTGCCGGCATTCAGATAAATGCATTGAGAAAAATCTAAGAAGGAAGACGTCCAAAGTAGGAATGCAGGAAGTAAAGAGACCGAAGATTATATCAGTGGCAAACTCAGACAGTTTAGGAGTCAGGGGTCAAACGAGAGACGCGTTGCTCGTGTGATTACATCCAGAACGAAAACACACAGGCATGGTTGCATTAGGGCAGGGGGGTCAAACTCAAATACACAGTTGGCCAAAATTCAAAAATCAGTACTAGTCGAGGGCCGGACTGGTTCAATGTTTATTGCAGAACTTATTGAAATGAACTTATTGAAATGAACTTATTGCACATATTAAACCTGGAACTAACAAAGCTTAAATTATTGCCTATAAAACAACATTAAACATTAAATAATCAGTTGCATTCATTTCTTACGGCTCTATCTGCAGATTTTCTGAGTCATTTCTTATGATTACATTTTTCCACAAGCCAACAACAGCTTCAAAAAAACTATTTCCCTCAAAGAGAAAACCAAACATGCCCTGTTGTCTCAAGAAAGAAAGTGCAGAAGGAAACATCCATGTAAACTCAGTGTGCTGCTCTGTGATGCTAGTTCAAGCCAGATACTTGGCATCTCATCTTGGGTGCAAGTTCATCAATGTTTGGGGTCAGGCTCTGAGCTGAGGAGACCCTCAGGATGGAGTGAAGGTGTGCGTGCAATATACCGGCGGGCCAGATCTAATAGTAATTAGAAATTATCCTGCGGGCCGAAATTAAATCCACCAAGGGCCTGATTTGGCCCCCGGGCCTTGAGTTTGACACATGTGCCTTATGGCGCGTTTCCACTACACGGCCTCGCTCGGCCCCGCTCGGTATGGCTGGGCCTCGTTAGGACTGGCTCACTTTATGGCGCATTTCCATTACAGTTTAGGAACTGGGGTAGTATCTATAGTAACGCAGTGTAGGCGGAGCCGTGACGTCATCTTCAATGAGAACCCCAGAAAAACAACACAGCCGTTAGCTGTTAGCACTCAGAGCTCACAGCTCCTCATATATGTTCAGAAACTAGACAAAAGTTAAACAAGTACAAACCACAGACTGCCTGTGTCATGGCGAGTACAGTCGCTGCTTTATTTATGTCTGTATAGGCCGTTGTTGTGAGTGTGGACGGTCGGAGCATATACTGCGTTAGCTTAGCCAATCTCCATTTAGAAAACACGCATTTTAAAAGGTGTTTCCCCTGCCGTCTGTCTGCAGACTTGACAAAGCATTAATTCATGGTTTTTACTAACCGGTATCAGTATGTTGTTACTTCGGCATCATTTTTGAAACGTGTATTACAATTAAATCACGGTCAAATATGTCCATCTTGTTGTAGTTGTAGCCCCCTTGCCAGCGATGCTCTCTCTAGTTTAGCATACTCAGCCCGACTCAGCCTCGTTGTCTCTGGCCCTAGACCCACGATTTTATGAGGCCAGAAAAACTGTGAATTAGGACCCGCCGGCCGGTACTAGGCCAAGTGGAAACGCAACCAAAGACGGGCCGCTGACGTCACAGCCCTCTTAAACCGTGCTCCGCGCTGTAGTGGAAACGCGCCATTAGGGGGAAGAGAAAGGGGACATTACTCACGACTTTGGGTGCAACTTTCTTGAATTTACAACCATCATGAGTGTCATTCATCGGACGATTTAAAAGGGGTCAAAACACGATTTTTTGCAAAAACATGATTATCACCAGAAACACAGATACCACTACAGGGTATTTTTTTTGCGTTTTTTAGCCCATTGTTGATGTTTTATCAACCCTTTCCTTTTCTGTTTTAGTTCACTCTCACTGCATTCATTAGAGTTTTTCGTGCAGCAAGTTGTATTTCAGATTTTCCAGATATTTCACGTAGGTGGAGACCAAACCAGAAAACAGAGCTAATAGGAGGGTGAATATTGGTCTGCTATCGCTCTGTATCGGCTGGATAAGTATCAGAAATCATTTATTCGTCCCACAGACGGATATTGTTACACGATATGGCTTAATATCTTAATATAACACTCAAGAAGCATGCATAAAAACAATATTAAAGATTAAAAACAATAAATTGCACAATTTACCAGCGATATAGCAGCCACGTGAACGTATAACATGTTGGTAGTATACATTGCACAGCTATTTACGGTAAATATATATTGCACGACAGGAGTGTTATAGTCTTTGTTGTTAAATGTGTGTGTGTGTGGGGGGGGGGGGGGTCTACCCGAGTGGGTGGTGGTTGTAAAGTCTGACTGATGCATATCAACTTATACCCGAACCTCTTTGGTATTATCATTCATTAAATGTAGGCTAGTTGCCAATGCATATGTTGTAGAAGGTGAGATGTGTTTAAACGTTGGCATCGGTTTCTATCTCCGCTCTCTTCTCGATCCCCATTTCACCTTTAACTGCCCTCTTTACAACATGCACCTGTGTTTTCGAACTAGCCCCCGGATAATAACACGAACCACCTTCCCAATAGATGATCAGAGGCAGCATGTGAGCTCACAGTTTCAGTCTGAACCATGCGTGAGTGCAGACACTTAAACTGGGATATTCAGAGCCATGTGGGCCCAGCAGGTGCTCACTCTAAACCCTCACCATCCGAGCTAACGTTAGACCTCCACCCACATCAGTGCATCAGTTAGGAAGATCAGAGGTTCATATAAAGTCCCGCGGCAAATCACCTGCAGCATCAACCCTAAATATGTTAGTAGTTAATAGAGTGTAATAGAGCTGTAGTTCTTTTACAGCCTTACGTTTTGCTTTGTACTTAAAAAATCATAAAGTGGTGTTAATATGTGGAGATTATCTTGCTGAACAAAACGTGTAAGTATCATAAATGGAAGTCAATGGAAAAATCCCATTGGCTTTTGTCGAGGGAACCAAGGAGGTGTTAAAGGGGACCTATCATGCAAAATGCACTTGTTGATGTCTTTTCTACATAAATCTGTGTCCCCGGTGTGTCAGGGAACTCACGCAGCGTCAGAAAATAAAACCCTCTCTCTTTTCCTCCGTACCCAAATCTCTAAAAACGGGGGAACAACGGAGCTGATCCAGATTTGCGTCCGATATGACGTAATATCTGAAATGTGGACCCACGGCACTATCAGAAAGTTGCTATCAGAAACAATGCCCGACTGTTTTGGACGTAATATGGTCGGTGTTTACATTAGCATGGCTAACACTCAGAGCTAACCTGTACTGGAGAGCATGTGTGTGAAGAAGCAGGAAGTAAAAAGGAACTCACCTTGTGGTATAACCGGCAAGAGAGAAAGCCTTTGAGCTCCATACTGTTTCAGAAATAATCCTTGATAATCCATGATATGGCGTTTCATCACGGCAGTATTTAGTTTAGACAGTAGCTGCCGGGTCCCCCATGAGCTCAGCCCCCTCCTTTTTGATTTTTTATTTAAAGCTTTATACCCAAATCAGCACTTTTGAAACAGGAAGTGAAATAGAGGGATATGAGGCATGGCTAGAATGGATGATCTGTTTGGTATTTTGAGCAAAACACTTCATAGACATGTTTTTTATATATTTGTATATATCTGAGACCCATGCTATTGGGTCAGCCTAAAAAAGTACGTCACTACTTTTAACAACACAACTTTACTTTAAGTGTGGTTAGGTAAAGAAACACTAACATAATATATAGAGTGGCGCCAATCAGCAGCTAAAACCCTGCTGTATTTTAACCCTTTTGATATTTTATTTTATGTTTTTATTTTTTTACATTTTCTGTGGCACTATTTTACCTTAATATGTTTATATAAATAAATGTGCTCTATTTCTTCATTTTTTTATTGCACATTATTACTTTGACATTTTATGTTTATGGAAATATTTTAATGGTATTTTAATGTTTATTTTAACATTGTAATTGATATATTTAAATAGTATTTTTACATCAAAATAATATATTTTTACTTGAACTTCTGATTTATATACAATATTTTAATTCTAATTTATTTTACCTTGTTATTTTTTTATTCTAAAATATATCAACTGTCTTGAAACCCAATTTCCCTCCGGATAAATAAAGCATTTTGAAGATTGATTTGACTGGTTCACTCAGACTGGGAATGAATGAATGGTTATCTAGACGCCTGTCACTCGCTTGCAGTGAGAAAGGAAGATGAATTTAATCTAAACTCTTTTAGCATTAATTAAATTCTCTCTCGTTTATTTTGTATTTAATTCATTCTGCTCATCTCGCTGTGGTTGTCCGATCTGACCCCTGCTGCTTCCTTCCTTACAAGACGTGACTTCCTGTGCCGGGTTTTCACACAGGATGTTGAGGGGGCAGAGAGGATCTTCAAATTCTGATCGCATCCTGTGGTTTTGTGTGTGTACGTGTGTGTGTGGGTGTGTGTGTTATTTAATTCTGTGGAAGAGGGCGAAGGATATTTCTGAGGTGAGAACTGATTGTGCCTGTGATGGTGAGCGGCGTCAGAAAGACACACAGCTGTAAAGATTATTAACGTCTCATTTTTCCACCGGCCAGCCTTTTCCAACTCCTACCGGTTTAACACGACTGAGGTGTGATTTATTTTGTGGGTGTTTTTTTATATCTGACATTTTTCTGATGCAATGATTTTGACGTTTTCAACACAACACCTTTTTCCCATTTATCAGAAAAATAAGCCGATTAGTTTCAGGCTCTTTAGGGTTCGGTGTTTTTTTTAATACAATGTTTGTCTTCTGATATTTCAAAGCCTTTGTTGGGGACGTATATACTGTAGAGTGGTGCAAGAATGAGTCCTAAAACCCCCAAATAAGTCAGCATTTTACCAATTCCAGGTTCCCTTCGTCTGGAGGTCAATGTTTTGGTTGAATTTCTTTAGGGTTAAAAGCCTGAAATAAGGTCTGTGGTAAACTCAAGCTGAAGAGATTCTACAGTTTTGTTCTACGACATAAAATATGTCAGTAAATACCCCACTGGTGAATTTTAAACAGCGGTTGCTAACAAGTGTCTAAATGAGACGTGTTGTAGTTCCTTAATAGCCTAACATTTAGGATTGAGTCCTGAAAATGAGTCAGCATTTTACTACTTCCATTTATCTCTGGTCTGGAAATCAATGTTGTTGTTTTTTACGTGTTTGTTTGTTTGTAGCCTTTATTTATCCAGGTGAAATCCCATTGAGATCAACAATCTCTTTTTCAAGAGACCATGCTCAGTTTCCAATTTTTTTAATTAAAAAATTAAAAATGTGCAGTGTTCCAAGCTAGAATACGTGTATTTTGGTTGGGTGCCATTAGCCACCTTTAGCTTAGCGGTGGTGACGTGAAGTCATGTGACCGTGCCGTAGTTCCTTTATAGCCCAACATTAGCCACCTTTAGCTTAGCGGTGGTGACGTGAAGTCATGTGACCGTGCCGTAGTTCCTTTATAGCCCAACATTAGCCACCTTTAGCTTAGCGGTGGTGACGTGAAGTCATGTGACCGTGCGTAGTTCCTTTATAGCCCAACATTAGCCACCTTTAGCTTAGCGGTGGTGACGTGAAGTCATGTGACCGTGCTGTAGTTCCTTATAGCCCAACATTAGCCGCCTTTAGCTTAGCGGTGGTGACGTGAAGTCATGTGACCGTGCTGTAGTTCCTCTATAGCCCAACATTAGCCACCTTTAGCTTAGCGGTGGTGAACGTGAAGTCATGTGACCGTGCTGTAGTCCTTTATAGCCCAACATTAGCCACTTAGCTTAGCGGTGGTGACGTGGAAGTCATGTGACCGTGCTGTAGTTCCTCTAATAGCCAACATTAGCCGCCTTTAGCTTAGCGTGGTGACGTGAAGTCATGTGACCGTCTGTAGTTCCTCTATAGCCCAACATTAGCCACCCTTTAGCGTAGGCGGTGTGACGAAGTCATTTGACCGTCTGTATTCCTTTATAGCCCAACATTAGCCACCTTTAGCTTAGCGTTGGTGACGTGAAGTCATGTGACCGTGCTGTAGTTCCTTTATAGACCAACATTAGCCACCTTTAGCTAGCGGTGGTGACGTGAAGTCATGTGACCGTGCTGTAGTTTCCTCTATAGCCCAACATTAGCCGCCTTTAGCTTAGCGGTGGTGACGTGAAGTCATGTGACCCGTGCTGTAGTTCCTCTATAGCCCAACATTAGCCACCTTTGCTTAGCGGTGGTGACGTGAAGTCATGTGACCGTGCTGTAGTTCCTTTATAGCCCAACATTAGCCACCTTTAGCTTAGCGGTGGTGACGTGAAGTCATGTGACCGTGCTGTAGTTCCTTTATAGCCTTACGTTAGCTTTTTACTTCAAAAATAATAAAGTGGTGTTGATATAATAATTCACTGCATTCTATTTCGCTGTAAATTACTGCTTTATTTTATTGCTATCTAACTATATTTTATTACAGTGTCCTTAAAGATCTTTTGTTTTATATGGAGATTTCCTCGTACTGTATGTGTGAACCTACCTGGCAATAAACCCGTTTCTGATTCTGATTCTGATATGTGGAGATTATCTTGATGAACAAAACGTGTAAGTATCATAAACGTTGCCAACAAATGCAAAATTCCCAATGGCTTTTCGTCGAGGGAACCAAGGAGATGCTAACTTCCACGTCAGCCTATAAAAGCACGTCATCACTTCACTACTTTTAACAACACACTTTTACATTAAGTCTGGTTCGGTAGAGAAACACTAACATTATATTTGACTTGAGCAGAGAAAAGCTTTCCTTAAGCCAGACAGACACAAAGACAGACAGAGAGAAACCCAACGAAAGACGGCCGACCGGAAGGAAGCAAGGCCTCGTCTGCCAGAGTGCCAGAATAACAGAAAAACAAAAACAAAAATAGGAAGAACGGCATGAAAGGAAGAGTGGGAGTCAGGGGGTCAGACAGAACACACAGCTCAGACTGGAGCACTTCAGTTTTCAAGTTTCCTTTCTTTTCCTACAAGTGCCATTGTTACACGTCTGAAACTCCACAGACAATCGGTCAAAACAGGAGAAAGGTCACGTTTCTTCTTCCGTGGAGTCAGAGTTGGTATGAGGATGATTCCAGAGGGTTTTACAAGAATGTCTACTTTCATGTATCCCTGTTTGTTTGAGCATTTCTGTGTGTGTGTGTGTTTGTGTTTTGCTTGGGGAAAACGTGCGTGGGTGTACTCTCAAGCCCTAGGAATAGCATTTGCGTCGTAAATGCTCTGTTTAAAACAATCAATATCCACTCCGGTTTGTACGCGGTAAAAGAGCATGGAGTGTGTGTTTGCACTTGCGTGAGCGTGTGTGTGGGCTGCGGGTTCACCCTCTGATCGTCTCCTTGGCAGCCGCTGTGATGAAGTGCTCTCTGGGTGTTGAAGAGGCCTCCCAGAAACAGAAGAAACACACACACACACACACACACACACACACACACACACACACACACACACACACACACACACACACACACACACGCACACACACGCACATACACACACACACACACACACACACACACACACACACACACACACACACACACACACACACACACCTGCAAACTCTTTATCCGAGCTGACAGCCTCTTTTTATTCTCCAGCGTCGGGTTGCAGCGGCGTAGCCTCGATGCATCGCTGCAACTTCGTGCCATGTTTTGATGCACACACACACACACACACACACACACACACACACACACACACACACACACACACACACACACACACACACAAAGGATTAATAATTTGAATCTTGCATGTGATAAAATACATTATTCTCAAAATGGCTCTTTTGGCACACTAAGTATATTTTGATGCTATTATTTTTTTCCACTTTCACTTAAGATATATTTTGAATGCCAGACTTTTACTTTTAAACAGAGTATTTCTAAACTGCGGTTATTATTACTTTAAGTAAAATATTTGAGCACTTCTTCCACCACTGCAACTTTGTGTCTTGTTTTGATACACACACACACACACACACACACACACACACACACACACACACACACACACACACACACACACACACACACACACACACACACACACGCACACACACACACACACACACACACACAACCCCCTTGTGTTTGATGTGGTCTTTGGAGAGCCGTGTTTAAAAGAAATTCTTCTCCAGCTTTGAAGTCTCTCTGTGTTTCCCCACTCTCGTTCTGCTTTTATCTTCTGACGGTTTTGTAGCGAGCTGGGAGGGAAACCGGCCAACGTGGAACCAGATACTCGCCCCACATACGCTGTTTACCATGTGTTGTACCTGTGAACTTGAGAAGTTTCTCGAGTAGCAGCTATTGTTTCCTGTTGGGTACACCCCCCCTGTGACTCTTGCCAAAACACTGTTTCGACAAAGATCTCCTCTTTAAACAAACGCCTCGGGAGAAGAGTTTTGATGTCATATCTGGCATTTATCAAACACCATTTGCGAGGCTCAACCACGTCTGGTATGCTTACTGTAGACAGATATGCAGAGTGTCAGTTTGACTTCTTGCTCTACAAAGACACAATTACTTCAAAGCACTCATCTGTAGCTAAAGACTCTGCTCACTCACTCACTATATGTCATGAGGACAACGCAGGAGGGGAAAGTCTCTCATGAAACGTGCAAGAACAAACGATCCACAAACGCTGACGTGCCGTTTTGCAGACATTAAAATACATACGAGAAATGTCATGCAGTTGTTGCAACACTGAGTTTCCATTGAAATCTGATTGTTGTGCAAAAGCCCAGCTGGATAAAAACAACGCAGCTGCAGAAACTGAATAAATGGTCCAAGCTGAGGTTGAGGAACCTGCGTTTATTTATTGTTTCTCGACAAAGCGGTTTTCATGCATCACGCTTCATTATGCAAATCAGTGTAATTAAACCCTGCTCTAAAACACAGTAGCCCAGTAATTACAGATGAGCCGTTGCACTCGCAGAAACTCTGATATCTAATTTGCTCTGCATGACCTGCACTGACCTTCCTCTCACAGGTCGGCGCTGCCCACATCAATGTTTACAGAGGCCATGCCGCAAATGATTAATTACGCTTGCGATCTGCTCTAATGAAACAGGACAATGTCTGTGCAGCTCGTATAATATTATGCACAGCACATGTGGCAGGCTGGAAAACAGGCCGCTTTATCAAAACTGCTCTTCTAATGAGAGGAGAAAACTCTAACCGCTGTCCTGTAATTAGCCTTTGGTTACAGAACAACGTTTTTTTCAACCCAGGTGGATTCCTGTGATTTCTAATTCAGTGGATAAATGTGTGATGAAAACATGGCAAGGGATAAAAACAGCACTTTAGTAGACAGTAGTTTTAGGCATGCAGGGTTTAAAAGCAGAATATAAAATATGTTATTCTCAGATTCACGTTACAAATGTCAGTTCCCTAAACCCCATTAGTGATCGTCAGTCATAGTTTGACAACCATAACGACGCACATTAACCCTGCAAGCTATGGTTTTCTCCAAATGTTAAAGATGAGCATGGGGCTTTAGTCATGCATGGCATTAACATTTGCAATATGTAATGCCTGGCCACATGCTTCAAAATAAAAAGGGGCAGTGTAGAGTATTCTCTGTTATTGCATTTAGTCGCTATTGTCCTTCTTCATACACCTTACCTGAATGTAACGGCCTGTTTGTAGAGTGTGCTTCAACGCACGCTGCCGTGTGGACGTACCGTAAGGGTTCACGGAGGTTGAAGCCGCCCACTCTTGGCTGTTTTTTAGTGATGTTGATACGACTGCCATGCGTATATGTAATGTTGCATCCTCATTATAATGGATATTAAACCAAGTTGCAAGTTAACCGTGGACTCGTTACTTGTGAACATCAAACAGGCAATATTTTAAGTCTATAACTGTGTGCCTTAAATACACAGTTATCAGTTAATTGTAACAACAACTACTAACTAAAAGGAAGGCAAGAATTAGTGATGTGACGTTCGCGAACGATCCGATTCTTTTGAACACTCACTGCCTGCCATAAATCCACTCGCCTTTACAGGAACTTGCTTTCCTGAATGCAAATGTTCCGTAGATGATGGCATAACGCGTGCTGCTTGAGTAGTAGTTTGGGTGGCTGAGAGATGTAGCAAGTTATACATTTTCTGTGAGTAAAAGTAGATTTCTGATAATACACTCAATCATTATCCTGGTGATTATTTTGCAGATAAACCTAAAAAAAAAGACGGCTCTTTTGAACGGCTCTTTTGAACGGCTCTCGGAAAGGAACGGAGCCATAAGATCCGGCTCCCTTCAAAGAGCCGTAATTCCCATCACTAGCAAGAATACACAAATTTGACCAAACTGCTGAAGTTGCAGGTCAAAAATGGCTTCTCATAATCTTCACTTGTGACGCCGGCTAGCTAGCTAACTTAGCTTAGTTTTAGCAAAACCGTACTAGCAAGAAAACAGCCTCATGAAACCATATATCAACACCGTTTGGAAGTTTTTCTGTAATGCTTTGTGTTCTTGTACATATCATATTCTATTTACATGTATATAGACTTTTTGCACTATTTTGTATTTTGTATTTTTGTATTTTATTATATATGTTGCATTGTTGAAGAATTTCTTTGCCATTTCTACACTGTAACTTTTGTGCATATGACAATAAAACCTTTGAATCTTGGAATCGAATAACTTGTACTAAAGCTTAATTTAGCTAAATAGCTAACGTTACTTGTTACTAACTAGAAATGTTAATGAGTTTAGGATCCACCCTCTCTCACCTGCCATGAGCTATCACTAGCAGTGGAAATTCACGCTAATATTTACTGTTTGACTTCTTTTTATATCACTTTTCCGCCAAACGTGGTTTCTTTGCCGGGAGCAGGTGGTTAGCACCTTGAAAGAAGTTGGTTGCCGAAAGCCTCAGTTATCTTTATGTTTACCATGCTACTAACCTGGGGGGTTTATCTTAATGACCACACCTCAATGCAATTTCGTGATGGACTGAGGGCAGTGACTCACTATTGCCTCTTGGCAGTGGCGGCGCCAGAGTATTTTTGTTGGGTAATCTATGGTAGGGCTAACCCATACAGTGGTGGGGCTCAAGTCAGTATTTGCAATGTAATTACATACACGCTATATCGCCCCCCTTGACAGTGAAACGCCACGCGCGCCCTCTCTCAATCAAAATGGAACTGTATGAAATAAAACGGCACATTTGTCTTGTAGTAAATAGAAAGGGATCACTGTGAACGTGACGTATGATAGTACACGTTGAAGATCCAATGGGGATACTGGATGGCAGGTCCGATTGATCTCAATCAGTAAGGCATGACGCAGACCCAACGTTGCGTTGCTCTGATTGGCTGTAGGTCTATTCAAATTGCATTCAGAGGCATTTTGATCTGACCGCGGCCGTGCTGATATTATAACGCCAGAGAATTTCCACACCTTTAGTGTATAAAACTCCCCCACTACTTAGACTATTCCTTGCACCCCTCTTCTAGCATACCCCCGAATGGTCTCAACCATATTGCATCAGTAACGTGCACTTGTTGTTACAGCAGGATCAGTTTGTGTGTTGTGGACACGACCCGTATATTTTCGCAATCCGTGTTCTCAACATGCTTACTTTAACATCATTTTTCATGGTGGGGCTAAGGTGGGGCTCAGCCATTTCTTGGTATGGCTGTAGCCTACCCCAGCCATACCCTGGCGCCACCACTGCCTCTTGGGGGAAAATTAGCACTACAAGAAAGGATGTGGCGGCGCTAATCAGTTAGCATGCTAATTTCAGTAGATATGTCAATACACATAACGCTGTCTTTGACAAGTCAATAACAACGTCATTTATGGTTTCAAACTGAAATGATGGCCATATTTTAAGCAGTTAAAGACTATGTGAATTTCCAAAAGCAAGCAGAGTGTTTGTCAACTCTTACACAATCTGAAATTGACAGCAGATGTTGCTTGTCAAAGTTTTTCTTCTACACCATTAAAGAATTACAAGAATTACTTAAAAAAATACTGTTTTGTAATACTAGGGTTACATCTACAATGCTGCTCTTTATTTAAAAATCTTCTACATACATGATTACCTGGTGAGGATGCTAACTGATGTGATTTAGCCATTAAAAGCATATTTTTAGCCATATTTAGGAGATTTTAACAGGGTCCTTGTTTGGAAAATGGGTCAGCTAAAAAAAAGTGAGCACAGGAAAAAGGTTTTAACCAACAGTTTAATTATAGCATGAGTTTAGCTTAAGCTGACACAATCTACTAATGACAAACACACACCGTTGTTGTCTTATTTTTGCATACTCCTCTACTTCCCTTTGCTGTTTTAAGTGCATATGTGTGTCCCAACTTGAAGTATGTAAAATGAACTTCCCTTGTGAAACTGGACATTTCTCCCAATAAACGAGCACCATTTTGTTTATGTAACAGGAAGTTGCGTGACTAGGAATTGTGGTTGCTCTGGCTTTGTACAAATAAAAGTAATGAATGTGTTTTTGTCACCATTAAACCCTTACATGCAACTCGGCTTTTGTTGAACCGATACCACAGTTTTTTATTGGGCTAATTAGGAAGTGTGTAATGATTTGATACCGCAAACGATAACATAGCT